>NC_090931.1:852084502-852413356 GCF_040938575.1 Ambystoma mexicanum
CAAAACAAGAGCAGGGTGACAGCCAGGGAGCAAAAACAGGAACAATGCAGCAGGTAAGTACCAGCTTTTGCATGTTACACAAACTGAAATAAATACAAAACGGCAGCTGAGAGGAATTTGGCCATCTGCATAGTGGGTGTGTGTTCACTTGGCTTTTTTAAACATTTTTAAGTAAAAGGAATCATAGTGTACTAACCTCAAGAAAATGTGTGGAGCTAATCCACACACATGTTCCTATGTTCACACCACGACAAAAGCATAGACCTTTATACTCTGAGTGGACAGAGCTTACAGGCACAGTCCACCCTATCATATGTAGTTGGAATGTGACAGCCAGGTTTACACTGTGTCCTCTCCAGGAAGTGGAAGGACCAAGCTTTCCCCTTTCATGGCCTGCCTGAACTAACAAAGGTTCCATGAATCCACCCTGCTCTTTTGTTCAGCCCTGCAGCTGGTGGCAGTGATTACCATACTAATAGAACATACTTCAAACAAGCCCACATGGGGTCAGACTGCAGAGTTTAACAGGAAACCCCAACAACCTATTTTATATGTAACTGTGGCAAACTCAAGCTAGTGCCCACCTTCACTGTCATTGACGGTGAAATGTCATGTCTGGGACTGAGTGTTTAAAGTAAGCCTCCCAGTAGGGGACGCCATTAATCAGGTACGAGAATGTGGTTTGCAGGAGCCAGAAAGTCTGGTCTCACTGCAGCTTCATGGGAGATCTGCCGCTTTAAACAGGAAGTACATAAAGAATCATTAACCAGAGAGACTCTTTGATCAACAACAGACCCGGAAGATATTTGGGACTCCCATTTACCTTTCTTTTTGCAAAGAACTCCGGTTATGACCTTATGCATACAGGAGATTGCTGGTAGGGACCACAGGATTGGTTAATTAAGGTAGGCTTAGCCTACACTAATCACTGTGGCCCATTGGACTTTAAAAGAGGGCTCAGCCCCTCTTTTGGAAGATCATCTGACGACTTCACAAGAAGTAAGAAAGAAGAACTCATCTATGAACCCTGGCTGAAGGTACAGTTTTCCTTACAGCTTCCACCAGTGAATGAAGGCCAGGATATCCCAATAGGGATGCAAGGTCCCCCTCCCCTAAGCCTCTCTCAGGGAACAGAGGAAGAAATAGAACTCAGAGGACCCTCCACCACAACCGGTACCCAGCCAACACACAGCATGCCCTGCTAGGCTCTGCAGCAAACTTCCTGGATAAGGAGTGCCAGAAGGTCTCTGAACCTACAACCCAGGACAAGGCAGTTGCCTGTGACACACTCCTCAGCTTTGCGCCATCTGCCTTAAAGGAAGACACAAGCCCATTGAAGAAGCTGGGAGAAGTGCCATGACAAGCATCTACTGACATCCGCCTTAAAAGGGCATTTTTGAGCAAGTTGAGTTCCTCGATCTGCAACAGACAGCAACGCTGACTGTTGTCAAGCCTCTGCTGTTTAAAGATGTCTGAGACGTCTAAACCAGTGCTTCAAAACCACAGATCAGCACTGAGAAAACAATTCCTGATCCCAAGCTGCTGTGTAGGCCAGCCTGCAGCCGTTTGTCCAGCTTCGCTCACCAAAACGTCTTGCCGTTTGATACCCCCAGCTGACTCCTGTCTCAAACTCTGTCACAGCGGTCTGCAAAGCACTCTGATGCGCACACGACACTGTCAAGCACCAAGAATATCTACATCACAAGGGACATCGTGGTTCTGTCCCACTGGTCCTTCCCAGAAGGCACCTACAGACATTTTAAGATGTATTGCTTCATTTGTGCTAAAGCCTAGAAACGTTAACAAACTATTCTGGTTATTAACCATACTGACTCCCCCCTGTCACAATCCAGAGAGCATCCCTCTTCCTTCTTTGAAACTGTCTGTCCTCTGCATTCCTTTAAAGGGTGGGCTATATTTCATAGTGTTGTAACACTGGCCCTCATTACAACCCAGGTGTTAAGGGGTTAACAGCGCCGAAAAAGGTGGCAGCGCCGTTAAACCCTTAACGCCTGATTACGAGGTCCCTTTGCGGGTGGCACTTTAACACCACACTTAGCCTCATTACGACCCTGCCGGTACGGAAACAACGGTGGCGGTAAATCCACTGCCACTGTTGTTTCCAGACCGGCTGATTCCGAGTTCTGTAGGCGGGAGGTGTCACTCCCGCCAGGTCAGACCTGGCGGGAGTAACGCCCCCCGCCTGCAGGTGGAAATGGAAACACCGGCTCTGTCATAGATGGAACCAGTGTTTCCATTGTCCCCATCCCCATGGGTCCTATTGGACGCCATGGGAATTGGGATTTATGGAATTCCGCCTCCAGAATTACCAGGTCACCGGGGTTGTAATGCCCCAGTGATTCCGGCAATCACAGAGGTGGAATTGTATTTCGGGTCTGGCGGGAGCCTGACGGTTTTTCAGGCACGGCTACCGCCGGACTCGTAATGAGGACCAATGTCACAAATACTGAGCCCCCTACACAAAAAGAGCATTCTCGAGAACCACTGACTCTTAGCAGCAGCACATAACAGAGGATTGTACTGAGCGAATCACTGAATCCACACAGGATTTAATCACAGCTCACATTGGAGGGACATTTGGAAAGAAAACATTAACAAGTGTAAAACTGGGCCCTGTTTCCTTACCACCCCAAGCCAAGCTGCTTCTATCTGACACACATATAAATGTTTAGACCTCCACCCTTTCAGAGAATGATATAGCCTCTACCTCTGAGATCATGCACCCCAAATCCAATCTACTCACCTCTAAGAATATTCTTGAGGAGATGCACCTTAAGGTTGCTTTATCAAGCACTTGCTCCCTTCTACAACATGACATAGAGATCGCTGACCATCTATTTGCACCCGACCTGGACTTGCCATGAAAAAGACTTGGTTGCATGAACACGTTTTGTATGTAGCCTCTGAAACCTTTCCTCCAGGCTACACGATGTTCAGAACACATTGGGTGGGACAGAGAGGTGGAGGTGTTGGCCTCTTGCCCTCATTGTGAAGGATAACCTGCCTGGTTAACATGGCAAGCCTGGACGATTGGGAAATCTTGTTAGATATGCTGAGTGTCAACCATAATATTTCAGTAACCATCATTACACTGTACAAACCATCTAACAACACTTAGCTGTTCGAAGAGCATTTATTTGCACTTCTTAATGAAATTACAAAACCTCAAAACAGCAATCTTTTGTAATTATATTAGGGGATTTCAAAGACAACATGCAGGCCTTGTCGCTACTAGCAGCTCTTGAAGCAATCGGTTGGACGCAGCTAGATAAAGGACAGACACATAGAGCTGGCCGTACGTTAGACTGGGTTCTGAAACACAATACCATAATTTATCTCATTGTTGTAAATCCCTGCCCAGGGCCTGATCGTGGAATGACCATCTTTTCTCTGTTGCTTTCGTCCAAACCTATTAACCTGGACAAATTGCCCAGACTAGTCAGAAAGAGTAGAGATTTCAAACATGTTACGGCACAGGCCTTTTTGGCATCCTTGACACTGAAACTTTTTCATCTAGAATCATTAGACAATCTTAATGATCTGGTTACTCATTTCTTACAGTCTACCACTATAATGATAAATTCTCTAGCACCAGAACTGACTAAAATTATTAAGCCAAAGACATCTAAGAACTCCTGGTTTAGAGATGACATTATTCACACCAGGAAACAAAAAAGGCTACTCTAACATGCCCGGAGAAAGAATTCATGTCCCCTTAAGATAGCAGCATGTATGCAATCTGTTATGAGTTTCAAACAAGCTGTCACTCGGTCTAAATACACTAACTTTAAAAGAAACATTAACAATGCAAAGTCCAGCTTCAGAGATCTTTTTAATATTTTGAAGGAGCTTGAGGGCAAATCCCCCACAATCAATAACCGTGGAAAGGAACTCACTATGGTGTCAGGAAATTCAGGATACAATTTCTAGGAAACCAGCGGTGCATCAGCAAGCTACCATATGTTGGCAGCTTCTGTTGAAGGATAATGTAGAGTCTAATATTCCCAAATTCGCATTCAGACAAAGTACAGAGTCAGAAATCATAAAGACTGTGGCAAGTTTGAAACCCACTTCTTGTATATGGCACCCCTGTCCGGCTAGAATCATTACAATCTCTTGGCTCCATGGTTTACCAAGATTGCCACTACCTCTTTCAGTGATTGTATAGTTCCCAGCTGTCTCAAGGAAGCATGGGTCACTCCCCTTCTTAAGAAAAGTAGCCTGGATCTGGCTATTGCTTACAACTACTGCCCCATTATGAATGTACCGTACCTCCTAAAAGTCCTTGACCATATTGCATATTCAAAGTTAAAGGAATTTGTGGAAAGAAACAACATCTGTTGGGACCAACCTGAACTGGGTTGTCCAGCACTTTAAGATGAGTAGCAATACCCTGGAGCTGGATGGGGATGCAGATTTCATTCATACATCAATAATCAGGACAACTCAGGTTGTTTGGCAAAAGGGAGTCCGTTTTAATATCAGGTATCTAAAACAGGGAGTACAACAAACATCAGTATTTGCTCAATCCTCTTACTCAATTTATTTGAGTAGAAACTGAGGTTATAACATATAAAATCATCATCAGTGACGTGCTGACCTGCATCACTATCTACGTGGCAAACTACAAAACCTATCGAGGAAAGTGATAGGCTCTAAGTGAATATCTAAGAATAAGTTCCATATTAGTATAGAACCGTGAAGGAGAGTGATAGGGTACTTAACATCAGGTGAGGCAACTAAGCCCTCCCCTCAAAATGGCCTCTATGAACATCACTAAATATAAAACGTTCCATTGGCTACACAAAATATTGGACCCTTAATTACGTGGTCCTCTAACCCCAATCAGTACTTTTCCACCAACGTCTTGCAGCATGCAGACTGAACATCCAGGTGGTGAACTCGCCTTAACACTAGCTTCCCACCAATTAATGTATCAGTCCATCATCACCTCAATGGTCCAGTGTCAATTAATGATTTGAAGTTTGGCCTTTAGTTTTTACTGTGCTCTGAGAATTTTAACGAGTGTAGGCACAGCATGCCTTCGTGCGTAGGTGTGACCACCTCGATCGTCCAACTTCCTTCTTCCACGTGACTGGACACCATGAAATCATGCATTTTGTGTATTTAATATTATTTTCTAATAGTGCTGTGACATCTTTTGTTTTGCTCAAGCCTTTTGAACAGGAGTCTCTATTATTTTACATGATTTGTATCCAATGTCAGCCAATTCCAGTTCTGATAAGACGTTGGCTTCTTGGATCATCTAACTCCTTCTGCTGAGATTCATTTGTAATTTAATTTGCCCTTTAACTGCGACACACTGAAGTGAGGCCTTCTTGTTAATGTTCAGAGCTGCTCATAATGCGTAGTGGAAACACCCACCTTTTACTCATCCATATGAATCTACATATATATTGGCGCTTACCGCAATCTATTTACTAAAAAGCTTGAGGCTAGCTTTTAAGATTACTTTGCTGCTTGCATTTCTGTTGCATCTGTACATGTATAAACTAGCTCAATGTCTTCATCTATTTCTGTGACATAAGCTTCTTCACCTTGATCCCAAGATGTCACTTTATCCTTGGTACTTTCTTGATGCCTTATAGAATATCTGCATTCTCTGGTCTCTGCATCTCTTCTATGTGCGTCATCTCTCTCTCTGTGACGTCACCATTCACCTTTGCCATTTATCTGCTCTGCTTCTCAGGAATCTCATTCAAATGGCCATCATATTGTCTTGTATGCGGGTATGGGTACCTTGCCTCCCAGATTCTCTCAGGTACTGGTATTCTTATTGGTACTGCACAGAGTCCACGCTCTGCACTTTGTTGGTTCAACTGTTCCGAATACGTCACATACTTTGGTTCCCACTCTATACGTAATAGGGGCGGGGCAGTTGGAGTAGGGGTACTTGCCTCATCCTCTACACTCCCCCCTCTGGGCAATTCATCAACCAATTTCTCATCATCCTTCACATCTAGACATCTTTGTCTGAAGCTCTGCTTCTTTGGGACCCATATCTTTATGACTCCGTTAAGGCATCCTGCTGATTTCACATGCTCATCTGTGTTCCATGTCATGAGCATGCACTGTCCACTTGGAATGAAATAGATCCATCTTCCCACATATTTCTTATGGTTCTTAAGGTACAGGAACTTTGTTCCCTCAGGCGCATGGATACTGGCCTTCACAAAGTCTCCGCTTTCTTCATCAGTCAAGTCTCTGGCCTTTCATTCTCATTCAACATCAATCATAATCTTCATCCCTATGGCTTTCTTTGCTGTCTTCTTGCACTGCAAGATTATTATCTTGATCACACAAAATCCAAGTAATACCAACACGATCAGGGTTCCAAGGAATTTGAACATGTCGGCCATCCATTGTGGAACCCAAGAGAAAAGTGATCCAAACCAGCTTTCATCAGCAATGTCTTCTACTTCGTCTATCATCTGGCCATGACGTTCCATCAGCATGTCTGTGGCCTCTGTCAAGGTTCCATTCTTGTCAACATGAGAAGGTATGCATGTGAAATATTTGCACAAGCACCTCCATCCATAGCTGTGATCATGTCCAAGACGTATCTGTTCTGGAGAGTCATCAGTCGTATGGCTCTCAACTCCTCTCTTATTGCATTGAATCCCTTTATAGACGGGTTAATTGTCTGCAGCAGTTCCCATCTGGTTATCTGAAGCCACCTGGTATTTGTTCCAACCTGGATTCTTGGCATGAAGATCATCGTGAACACTGAAGAAGTCTGGCTGAACAGTCTATGTTCATATGGGATAGAATCAAAAGCTTATGTTGACTTGGCTGAGAAATAGTTCTCTTCATCCTCTTTAGTAGTTCCACAGATCTCTTCTTCCTCAGGTGAGCATCTGCTTTTGGAAAACTGTCAAAATTCAGATCACTTTTTGGAATCACTAACGATGGAACATGGACATTCACCAATGTGCATATTCCTCCCCAGTCTTATGTATGCCTTGGATCCACAAGCACAATAATGATCCATGATTACTGCTGTTCCATGCTCATTCTTGGTGTATCAAAATACAATTGCATTTCTAATTTTCACCAACTTTTCTTCTAACATTACTTCTGAGGCACAGTTTAGAACTTTCCAAAGGGAATATCTGCAGGGGTCCTCCTCTGTCTTCGACCCATGCTAACAACTTAGAAAGTCTTGGCCACAATGGCTTACACTGCTCTTATGCATTCAAAATTGTCGATTCAAGACGATTAGTTACCATCCAGGCTCTGCAGATCACCACTCCTTTATCCCATCCATCTGGTGATTACACTAATCTCCAGATCTGCATTTGACCTCTGTTCTTCCAAATTAGGATATTGTCTGCAGATTTTCCTGCAGTCTCCAGTTTTTAATTCACTTCCAGTCTGATTTCAGCTCCTTTTACTCCAGGTTTTTCATATCTGACCACACGACTCCTCGTTTTGGCATTGTTTCTTGTCTTTATATCTTGAATATAATCAGCTTCATCTGGATCTGTCCATTCAGTTGCCCATTTGAGAGAAGCATCATGACCCATGAACTGGCCTCTGATTGTGCAAGGTGCTACGTGTGAAAAACAATGTGCTGTTTGGACATCTATTTCAACAGCTATGAAGATTTTTGACTTCCCCATGCTGTACGGCAGGAGTGCACATACGAAGCATTCCTCCTTTGAAGTGCTTCTCCCAACTTCCTTCATGTGTTGGTACCATATGTTATTTCCCAAGTGTGCCGTGCTGTCCAAGTAATCATTTAATTCATGATTATCTTCCTTTGTGCTTCTTTTAGGTCTCATTCTTTTCATGTGAGCTTCCATAATCATGTCATGAAGTGCACCAACATAGCTTCTTCTGGCTGGATTAATCACAGGAACATCTATCCACATTCCCTGTGTAGGAGAGCGTTCAGCAAGCTTTATTCTCTCAATAAGTCCTATAGGTATGAAAATGTCTCGCATAATCTCCATCTGGGATCTTCTTTTTGAAACTGCTTTTGAGTCAATCGCCATTGGACCAGGTGTAATTGCATGTATTACTTGTGTAGGCTCACACTCTAACAACCCCTTGTCATGCCTGTCTTGCCAAACCTGTCTCTGGTGTCCAAAAATAAGTTCTACAACACTCTTTACATGTGAACGATTGTTAGTGACATCAATCTCAAGCACAGGCAATTTGCCATCTTTCTTTTGAACTGGAATGACTACATAGAGTCTAGGCTGCCTAGTAGTTGCCATGTGTACATTTTCCTTCTGCTCAGGAGCATGCAAAGGAGTCTGAGCTCCATTTGCACCAATATAGAATACAGTTTATTCAGTCAATGAAAGCAGTACGATTATGAACACAATGCAAGTGTAAATGATGCAGTTATATGTTAGCCTAAACATTTACTTCTTGGACAACGTGAGCGTCTCTCTTCATGCGGTAATATTATGTTGCTACTTAGATTCCCCATCTTGATTACCTAAGGGAGGAAAAAACTCAAACTTTAATACATCAGCATTGTGAACTGCTTCTGGAAGCTGCTCTCTTGACTCAGAAATGTGTCCTTGATCAGTGGTGTGCTTACTGGATGACAAAAAACAACTTTCTCTGTATGTCTCAAAACAGTTTTTCACCAGCCGAACTGTAGATGCCTCTTTAGTATGAAGAAAAACAACCTCAGTAAGTATAAACGAGCTCAATGACATAGATTATCTCCCAAACTATGCCTCGAATCTGCCTCAGCCCAGATGACATGTCGAATTTCCTTCAGCATGAATCAAAAGTTCTTTCTTTATCAGCAACCTTTCAATCTGTCTCCCGAAGGAAAGTTTCTACACCGACCTGTGATTTTGCTCAGAATAGAGGCTCACTTGGCGATAATGCCTTATCACATTCAGATTTGCACTGTTTATCGGATCCCTTAGAAAGGTGAGCACATCAGTTTGCCTTCCAACAAGATATGGGTACTCCTCAATCAGACGAAAGAACACCACACTTACTAGTCTATGAGCTGCATCAGTTGATAGGGGCATTTGTACTCTACTCGCTGTACTCGGATAGTTGCAAGAATTGTTCAGTGATGACTATAAGCAATCTTCTTATAATTAGGAAATTCTTAGGATCTCGCAGGAAAGCTGGTATGCGAGTAGTTTTCCCAACCAACGAAGGGAAAGAGGGCAACACCAACTCAAAATAAGTACGAATGTGCCTATAAAGGTCATCCCTTTGTGACACCAATTGTAAATCCAAATAGCAACTCAGTATGAAAGTCCGGGTACTGTACTCTTTTCCAATTGTTGTGTCCATGATCAGAATCTGGCATAATCCTCTTCTTATCAAAGCTTAAGCATGCCACAGTCCAAAGTGTATAACCTCTTAGAACTTTCTTCTTATCAAGTCTTTAAGCATGCCTCAGTTCAAAGTCAATAAGCTACTGTGGCTTTAAGAACAAAAGACCTTCTTTCACCCTGAAATGATAGTACAGAGTGTTCAAACTAGATTTCTTTAATCCTTTTATAAATGGCTTAAAAGGAGTGTCCTGAACCAAGCCACAGTCCAATAAACTCTTTGTCTTTCTACTTGTCAGCTTCTGTGTCCTTCTTCCTCGTCATAGATCTCGTCTGCATGTGCTGTGGTTCTTCTCTGATGCTTGTACTTGCTTCATGTAGGGATGCAGCAAGAGGGGTTTCTCCAGCAAAGATTTATACGTCCCCAAGGAAAATCCAATCACGCCTGCCCTGCACTTTGACAGCAGATGGTGTGATGCCTTCCACAATCAACAGACTGTTAAAACAGGGTTCGTCCCACTTTTTTCTTATGTGGTTGCGGACTAGGACTGCATATCCGGGGAAAAGTGGGGGAACACAAAGTCATTGAGATGGGTCTGATGAAGCATCACCTTCTGTGTTCTGTAGTGCCCTACACCATGTTGCTGCAGCTGTCCTGAAATGACAGAAATACTTGAAGTCATACCGTTCAAATAATCATGCAATTCCATTACTAACAATTCTGCAGTTGGCTGAGCATCACTTCTAACTCTGGGTGAAAGCATTAGAGGTGTCCTCATCCGTCTCTCCGACACTATTTCGTGGGGTGTCAGATGGCGGTAAGAACCCGGTTGGTTCCTTAAAGCATATAATGCCAGTGGTAGGCAATGCAACCACCCTTTCTTCAAGGTAAGCTTCAATTTGACTATTCTTTCTTTAAGCAAGCCGTTGAGCCTCTTACAGATCCCATTTCCTTGCGGATGATAAGCCGAAGAAAACTTGTGCTTTATACCAAAAAACAAGCTGATCTGCTCAAATGTCTGATTTACAAAATGCGTGCCATTATCGGACCTCATAACTTCACATACTTCCCATCTAGGAAATACTTCCTGCGCTAAGAATTTTGCTGCACAGGTGGAATCTGCATGTGTACATGGATCTGTTTCTATCCATCTTGAGAAAGGACACACTATTACGATCAGATATCTATATCCATTGCATACTTGTATCATGTGGACATAGTCAATATGTAAGTGCTGAAAAGGGCCATTAGGTCTCGGAAGGACTCCACTAACTGTGCGCAGTGTATGCTTAGCCGTGAATTGTTGACACACAATATAGTTCACTACAAAGAATGTAACATGTTCTGCTAAATTTGGCACAAACCAATCCTCAGCAATAGTTGCAGTGAGATTCTCCCTAGTTGTGTGTACGAGGTAGTTTAGCTGTTCCAACGTCATCCTTAATAAGGCTATAGGCATCACCGGTTTACCAGTGCTGTCCTGTCGCCACAATGCTTCAGAGGGGTTTAAAGAACACCTTCTTTGCATCCATACATTCTTTTCTTCTTGAGGTGCTTCCCCTTGAACCTCCATTAACTTTGTTTTAGACAAGTTATTATACCCTTCAGATACAGTCATCATAATAACCATTATGTCATTCACATCAAGAGTCTCAACATTCATCATCTCTTTATCTGTAATTGGAACACGCCTGGTCACAGCATCTGCTGCTTGATTTCCATGTGAGATATAATCTGCCCATTTATTGTGGGCTGTGCATTTAACAACTGCAATGCCTACTCGGAGATGTAGTGCCTTAATAAGCTTATCCAATAAGGTGGCGTGCTGCACTAGTATACCGTCCGCTCAGAGGTAGCCTCTCCTTTTCCAACATGCTAACCCTGCGTGCACCGTTGATGTCACACAGGCAAAGTCGATGTACACTGTTATTTCCTGGTCTACATGATTTGCGATCGCAAGTATCAAAGCCAATAATTCTGCAGCCTGTACTGAATAATGAGACGGCAATTGAGTACTAATAAGCACCCGACATTCCCCATTAGCCCTGTGCTTTGACACAGCGGCACCTGTATATCTCTGTCCATCATTTTGTGATCGATCCTTGAAGAACCGTCAATAAAAAAAATCTCTCCTCCTGCTAATGCATTCTCTTTTATTCTTGGGAGTACAACACATAACTCTTCATAGTTTGTGCAATTGTGTACTGGTTCTCATTCTGTCACTGGCTCAGGTACAAACATGGCAGGATTCACTATTTTACATCAAACTTTTTTGATCGCTGGGTTTGATATGACTACTTCGTAAGCAGAAGTCCTTTGAGAAGTCAACATGCCTTTTGGTTTCTCTAAAATGGCAAATAGTGCGTGTTCAACAAATAATGTAATGGAAGATCCCATCACTATGCTTGCAGCATTCTCTATGGCGAACGCGTGGCTACTAAACTTTGTCCACACGGAAAATGACCTCTCATTACTGGGTCTAAGATTCCACTGTAATATGCAAGGGGCTTGTACCCCAACTTGGTTCTCTGCGTGAGCTCTGCTGTCATAACAGTGCCATCTGTATGTGAGAATAAAAAGAATTCCTCAGCATAATTGGGAATCCCTAAAACTGGAGCCGTGCAAATTGCTCTTTTTAAACATTAAACCCTTCTTCCATTTCCTCAGTCCACACAATTCTTTCCTGCGTTGCCTGTGAGTTCTTTAGAGCCTGCAATAAAGGCCTTATATATGAACTGTAGTCAAAGACCCATGCTCTGACATAATTACATAATCCTAAAAACCTCAGGATGTGTTTTATCGTGTGTGGCTTGGCTGTTTTTAAAATAGCCTCAGCTCTTTCAGGGGTAACCATTTTCCCTCATGTGAAATCAACTGGCCTATGTACAACACTTCTTGTTGAAAATATTGTAACCTTTCTTTGTTAACTTTACATCCTTTGTCAACGAGTATAATCATCAGCTGGACAGAATTGCATCTGCACTCTTCCTCTGAGGTGCTGCAAACTAAAATGTGGTCTATGTATTACAACACACTTTCTTAAGCAATATTGCTTAAGACCATTTGAAGAGCTCTATTGAAAATTGATGGCGACTCACAATACCCCTGGGGTAAACGAGTCCTTTTCAGGCGAGTCTGTCTGAACGTAAATGACTTTAGATCCTGTGAGTCCTTATGCAATGGGATTGAGAAAAATGCATTTTTCAAGTAAATCACAGTGAAATATCGTGCTTCAACAGGTATATTATATATGATCATAGATGGATTAGGAACTAAAGGGAACTCCGCCTCCACAATCTGGTTTATCAGGTGAATATCTTGCAATACATGCCACAACCCCCTCTCACTATTTTTCACAGGGTACACTGACGTATTACACAGTGACTCTGATGTGAACAAGATGCCCTGTTCCGTCATGGCAGAGATCATTTTAAAAATATCTTTATCTGCCTCTCGGGACATAGGATATTGTCATGCTCGAGGTAAAACCGCTCCTGGTTTCAATTTAATCTTCACTTCTCCAATGCCCTTTACTAGGCCTACATCATAGGAGCTGGTGGTCCATAATGAAACTAGCACTTTTGCCATGTCATCATTAAAATACTCAGGCCGTTTTTTTGTGCTATCATCATTTTCTGAGGAACTTCTCTTTTAATTACTCTTACTCAATAAGCAAAGCACATCTCAAATATTACTTTGTCATCAGATGGATGCTCTCCAAGCAGATCTTCATCAGTGACCTCAGTTAGTCTGTAACCCTCCCCAATGGCAATTACTGCGTGCCATTGTTTTCCTTCATCATCATGTCCATCAAGCAAAGCCATTTCCCCTCGCACTATGGCTGCTTTTATCTCTAAGGGAAATGCTTGTCCCTTTTCTTCGAGCGTAGGTATTCTTGGTTCAAGCAAAAATTCACCTGGAGTTCTCATTGTTCTGCCTGGTAGCCATGACAACACACTGCGTACGCCATACTGAAAAACCTCTGGTACTAATGGAATTGCACTCATAGCTAGTTGTACTGCATATGCCATAATCATTCGCACATGTTTAAATAATGCATTCCTGGAGTTGAGCACACTATACCTTCATCAGTGAACGAGATTGTCATATTCAATTAATCCATTCAATCTCATCCCAATATATTGACAGGTGTTTGCCTCAAATATAGCAGTGGCACCTTCATGTCACATTCTCCTATAGAAACTGGTAATTCTTCAGTGAAAGGAACTCTGCTTGTAGCTCCTGTGAACCCCTGAGTATTCATGGCATTGCCAGATATTGAAAAATTTCCCTCTCATATAAATGAGTGCGTTGCACCCGTGTCTACTAAAAACGAAAAGCGTTTGCTTCCCTATACTGAGGTCACCCTTGGTTCCTCATGAGGGTTTGGCGTCACGGATAGTATGGAACACGTCAGGTCTCCCAGTGAGCTGTCCTATTGTCGGTACAGCCTCATCCCATTATTTGTGAAAGGATTCCCCCCATTGGTAGTGACATCCCCTATTCCAGGAGTCATTAACTAACCTGTGTTTGTGTTTTGCTGAAGCTGCATAGGTGATTGCTGCAACTGTCCTTGTGGTGGATTAACTGCCACCTGCTGTGGTTGCAAGTCTTGCTGCACTCTTGGCTCTTGCTGCTGCATTGTTTGACTCTGCACACATCCATCTCCATTCTGCTGAGAATATGCAGGTGAATTTGACATCACCCTCTTGAAAACTGGCCATTTTGCACGATCGCTTGACTACTACATGTGTGAGAAAAATGCCCTGTCATTCCAAACATCCAACATATAGGTGGTGGTCTCCCAACCTACCCATTTTGCATATTCTGATTGTCATTCTGCATAATTTGAAACCCACCTTGGTTATTCTAAAAGTTTCTTTGATTGTTCTGCCAATTCCCTTGATAACCTTGCCAACCCCGTCCTCAAAATCCTCTTCCCCGTGGAGCATATCCACTATTGTTTTGATCGAACTGCCTTTCATTATTTACGCACGGCATGTTCACCATCTGCTGTGAATTCGATCCATCTACACTGGTCAACATTGCCCATTCAAAGGCATATTTGGACAGTTTTTTCTGCACAAACTTTGCCTCCTCACCTTTGCAAGCATCGTCCTTTTTGCAATTCTTTTCCTGCAAGAGTCTGCAGTAATGCGCAATGGTCAGCTGAATTTCCGACCACAGTTTAGCTTCTATCCCCACTAACTTCTTAAAGCTGTTTCTGTACTGGCTCTGGCAGCCCATGGCATAATATATGATAGAATACTGGTAAAGATTTTCGCCAAGATTCGCATGTTTCCAAGGCCCAAGCCTCCTGGAAATGTTGAATGTAAACCAACTGATCGTCTCCTTCCTGCACCTTTTTTGTCATTATAGCTCCCATATCATACAGTGCTCGAAGCACTTTCCATACTGACGCCCTACAGTTATTAAATGGTGCTCCATCATGAACAGTGTTGACTGTAGTCGCACCAGCATATCCTGCCCTTGTCCAACCATTATCAGCTCTCTCACCAAGTATGGCGATTAAGTATACTTTATCAATCGCTTCCCCAATACTCTTTGAGTCAAACTCGTCTTCTAGATTTGCTCTAGATGGGCCTGGTAATCACTCGTATTCTGGAAAAAAATCCTCTATATCCTCCCATGCTACTTGTGTATCAGGATTTCTTACTTCCTTTCCTAGGTAATCGAGATTGTGTGTTCTCTGTCTTCTTTTACGTTCCATATCATTGTGAAATTCTCTTCGCTTTCTTTCTTCCTGTCTCACTCTAGCTTCCTCTTTTTTCTTCATAACCCGTCTTTCATTTGCCCTGCATATCTCCTCATCCTTTCGTCTCTGTATTCTTTTTTCTCTTAACTTCTGCTCTTCCTCTTCCACTCTTTTTCTTTCTACCCTCTCCTGCTCATCGATCGCTCTCTGTCTCTTATCTCGTTTTCTTTGCTCTTCTGTTCTCTCTTGTTTTTTCACGTGTTTGTCTTGATAGAACTCCTCTCGTCTCTGTCTATCTTTCCTTTTCACTCCTTCATCTTTCAATCGTTATTCCCTTTCTTTGTCTTTTTTATCTTGCTCGTCTTGATCTTCCCTATGTCTTACATCCTCAATGCCTTTATCATTGAGTTTAAGCAAAATCTGACCTCCCATCCATTTGTTATGTAATAGCGCTATCTTATCAGTTTTATCTCTTTCTTCTTTCCATCTCATTATTTCCCTTCCTATATTTACATATGTGCTTGCTCGATCTCTTTTCTCCTTATTGTGTCTCTTCTTTTCCCTCAGACTTTGGAGATTACCTCTTTTTCAATATTTTTCTCTGGACCCTCATCACTACTTTGCGTAGGTGACTCATATGCCAGATTACTATATCCTGCTGCTGCTTTAAGTTCCCTTAATGGGTATAACCCATCGTGTTTCTTACTCCCATCTTCTATTTCAGACAGGGCGGGTGGCGCAGAGGGCTCTTCACCTCCCTCTTTACATACATTAAGTATCCAATCTATAGGAGGCTCCTCATCTTTCTCTTGTTGGTACATTTTCCAGAGCTCTATGCTCACTAGGCGCTTGTCTAGCTTCTTCCCAGTATATGCTGCATGCAAATAAGTCGTCATATGCTGCAAGACTGCCTTCAATAGTGACCCTCCATGCGGCCACCTCATAAACATTTTGTCTGCGTTTCCTTTAACCCATCCTGCACCGTACTGTCTAAGCTTAGGCGCATGTTTTAGCAATTGCTTGCAGAGATGCACTAATGAAGTAACATCCTCCATTCTCAATTTGTCTACTCTTAGCTTGTTAACGCTCACTTGATTTAGTCACAGGTATAAAAGCAAGTTTTCAAGAAAACAACACAATATGAGCGAGCACCATTCGTCACAAGCTCCAATCCCGTTTAATCACAATCTTGCTAAAAAACAACCATTAAGTGCAATTTAAAAGGCAATTAATACATGTTCAACTTCACGCTTCTCTAATTATCATCATTTATTCTTTAACTGTGATGTCATCATGTTTTCAAAACCACATAAAACAAACAGACAAACTTGGTTACATACATCTCCTACAATCTTCTCTTTAAGACTCGTCTTGCCCTCTAAAAAATACTTCATATGAAGTGTAAATGAACCCCTTCAGATCCGTCTTTAATCAGATCCATTTTCTATGATGTTCCACTATGGGACTCTGGGCTCAAATTTATTCTAACGTTCTTTAAAACTCAATATCTCATTCCCCATATGTATATATCATACTCTTACTCTTACCTTATGTTTATCCCACCTCTCTCAGTTACTCTCCTTTATTTTACTACGAGTGCATCAATTTGCCACACTCCTCAGTTTCTACTCACCATTTGCATATTTTGTTCTTCGTACCCTCGGGATCGTACGCCTCTGTTTAGCACCTCTTCAAACTGTTGTCCGATCCGCTTTGCGTAGACATGGGTGGGGATTCTTATGGAAACTTGGGGGACCCGTCACACCCTCCTTGCAAGGATTTTTTCAATTATACTAACAACTATCCACAGGGAGATTCATGCCCTGTAAGCCAAATGGCAAAGGTTTTGCGATATTGCAGAGACTCTAAAGTTTACTTATGTCGACGATCGATGGATTCTTTAATAAACCATCCTCTGCTACCAAGTGAACTGGGTTGTCCAGCCCTTTAAAATGAGTAGCAATACACTGGAGATGGATGGGGATGCAGATTTTATTCATACATCAATAATCAAGACGGCTCATGTAATTTGGCAAAAAATAGTCTATTTTAATATCAAGTGTCTAAAACAGGGAATACTACGAACATCAGCATTCGCTCGATCCTCTTACTCAACTTATTTTAGTAGAAACTGAGGTTATATCATATACTATTGTCATCAGTGATGTGTTGACCTGAGTCACTACCTACGTGGCAAACTACAAAACCTATCAAAAAAAGTGATGGGCTCTAAGTGAATATCTAAGTATAAGTTCTATATCACTATAGAACCTTGAAGGAGAGTGATAGGGTACTTAACATCAGACGGGGCAACTAAGCCCTCCCCTCAAAATGGCCACTATGAACGTCACTAAATACACAATGTTCCACTGGCTACACAAACTATAGGACCCTTAATTACACGGTCCTCTACAATTGGTTGGCTTCTAACCCCTGTCAGTACTTTTCTACCTACGTCTATCAGCATGCAGACTGAACATTCAGGTTCTGGTGAGCTTGTTTTAACACTACCTTCCCATTAATTAATGTACCAATCCATCATCACCTCAATGGTCCAGTGTCAATAAGTACTTTGAGGTTTGGCCTTGAGTTTGTACTGTGCTCTGAGAATAGATGTGACCGCCTCGATTGTCCAACTTCCTTGTTCCACGTGACTGGACACCATGTAATCCAGCCTTTATGGGTATTTAATATTATTTTCTAATAGTCCTCTGACGTCTTTTGTTTTGCTCAAGCCTTCTGAACAGGAGTCTCTGTTTTTTCACACAATTTGTATCCAATGTCAGCCAATTCCAGTTCTGATAAAACCTTGGCTTCTTGGCTCATCTAACTCCTTCTGCTGAGATTAATTTGTAATTTAATTTGCCTTTTAACTGCGACACACTGAAGTGAGGCCTTCTTGATAATGTTCAGTACTGCTCATAATGCTTAGTGGAACATGCAACATTTACTAATCCATATGCATCTATATATTTGTTGGTGCTTACCGCAATCTATTTACTATAAAGCTTGAGGCTAGCTTTTAAGATTACTTTGCTGCTTGCATTTCTGTTGCATCTGTACATGTATAAACTAGCTCAATATATTTATCTGTTTCTGCGGCATAAGCTTCTTCACCATACTTTCTTGATGCCTTATAGAATATCTGCAGTCTCTGGTCTCTGGTCTCTGCATCTCTTCTATGTGCATCATCTCTCTCTGTGTGACATCACCATTCACCTTTCCCTTTCATCTGCTCTGCTTCTTCAGGAATCTCATTCAAATGGCCATCATATTGTCTTGTATGCAGTTACGGTTTTCTCAATGGGTACCTTGCCTCCCAGATTCTCTTAGGTACTGGTATTCTTATTGGTACTGCACGTAGTCCACGCTATGCTTTTTGTTGGTTCAACTGTTCCGAATACGTCACATACTTTGGTTCCCACTCTATAGGTAATAAAGGCAGGGTAGTTGGAGAATGGGTACTTAGCTCCTCCTCTACAAATCTCTGGTGGAACCAACCAGTCTCGTCGCCTTTTCATGATCCTGCAGCCTAGAGCCTTTGGAAGTGTCCCTGGAACACCCAGTGGACCGACTAGCTCCATTTTGGATTACAGTGCCAGAAGCGTCACCATTCTACAGTTTTTCCTGGAGCTTCGGTGGTCTCCAGCAAGTCCTACAAGTTGCATTGCTGCTAGGTTTTAGCGTCCCAGCATCGACAGGCCATGTTCTGGAAGGCTTCCTTTGTTCTCTGCTACTGAGAAGCCTGCCGTTGCCCCTGTGTGGTGAATGCTGCTGAAACTGGCCATCCCCGTCTGGTAGAGTGCCCTGAAGAGCATGGCATCAGTGCCAGCTGCATTTGCTTGCTGGAGAGGGTTGCTCTCAGCTCCTGAACCTGACAGGAAACTTCCTTTCACCCACAGCTCCTGGGAATCTTCTACTGGATCCAACAGTGGGAAAACCTACCGCCAGCGACCTCAATAAGGGCGGTGAGTTGTCGCTATGCTTACCGGTGCCCATATAGCCTCCATTATAATGTTTGTGAAGAACTTTGATTTATATTCCATTCCATTTCTTTTTAAAACTTTGTTGAAAAAGCTGCTCTAGAAAATGTATTTTGCTTAAAAGTAAATCCTTTTGAAAACTTCTAAAACAATCTTCACACCCACAGGAATTCCTTAACTTTGCCCTATCTTCTAAAGGTACTTTGTGAACTTTTGGGCACAAGGCCCCTTTCAACAAAGGGTTTGACTCATAAAGTTAGGGATTCTATTCCCGTGCACTGTTGATAACATTGCCTAATGACTTACCTTTCCTTTCAAGTATATGGTGAACTGCATGCGTTGTATTGGCTAACTGTGACTGTATACATGTTTTATATTGTTGTGTGATATTATTACCTGCTTTATTCATTTCTATAGTGGTTTTTTGGGCCTCTAATTAATATTTTTGTACTTGCTGACTAAGTGTAATCATTGTATATTTCACTGTGTGGACTGTGAGAAACATTAAGGAACTCTCACAACTACTCCCCAGGGATCTTCTTCTGTTCAGGTGGCCATGGAAGGGCTATTGCTTTTGGATCCCAACCTTGGGGGTGGACTGGCGAGGGAGGATCTCCTGGGCGTTTGGTCCTTGGGGATTGGGAAGAGAGCGACAGAGGGCAAGACACGGTATCCCCCTTTCCAGATGTTAACTTATCCAACCCCCCCTCAGTCTTTGTAAGATATCGTTGTTCATATCCTAATGTCCCACCTGAAGTTACCCAAAGTACTGTGAAGAAGAAGAAGCCCCAAGGAACAGTACAGAATTCCTTTAGGAAACACCACTATAATACTGGGATGAAGAAGAGGGGTTTTCAAGACTACAGGGTTGAGGGTCAGGCATGTCCTGTTAATTGGATTGATTTTGGTCAAGCAATTGCACCTGAGACTGTACACCTGCAGCCTCTTAGACGCCCAGGGGTGTATAAAAGGTGGAGTTCCCAAGCAGAGAAGAGAGCGAGAAGCCTCTGAGAGGTGAGAGTCGCAGGAAAGCCATCCCAGCCCGCAGGAAGCTTGGGGACAATAGAACACTGAAACGCTGAAGGAGGGCACAGTGAGATGAGCTGTCATTGCATGATGAGGGAGCTGCGTCTCCAAGGAGCCAGAGAAGGTGCAGGAGGGTATAGTGGAAAGTGTTGGTCCCTTTATTGTGGCCAAGAAATGCTCATCCCTCTGAATGACAGTAACCATCCAAGAATCTCTGAGGGGCAGGTGGTGAGACCCTGACCTCAAATCTCAAAAAGCACCTTACTGAGGAAACCGGAGAAAAGTGTATCGCAGTCTGTGAACTTCAAATGCAAAGAAAACCCGGTGCGCGAATGAAAGTGAAGGAATTACATTGTAGCGGAGTGGTCATGTGTGGTCGCCATGTTCTCAAAAGTATGAGTGAAGTAAAACAATTCATTAAGAGGAATGCAATACTTGAATTGGATTTTGCAAAAACATTGTGTAAGAGTGGTCACATTTAAGCGATATGTGTTCAAAAGTCTCTGACTAAGGAAGGGCATTGTAAAAGTATCAAGAAATAAGGATACTATGAATAAGAACATGAAAGCGATGAACGAACAACCCGAGGGGAGCCAGTGAAGTGTGAGAAAAATGCTGATCAAGCATGAATCTAAGAACTTGTGAAACTCTGTAATTTGCTAAAGTGGTAGAAAGGTGGGTTCGGACAACTGTTTTTTTTAATTTTAATAATTTTTATTGTATAAGGTAATAAAGATAATACAAATGTTATCAATTACAGACTTTAAGCACGGACAACTGGTTTTGTGACCTGTAACTGGTAGGCTATGCAGCCTATTCAGCCTGTTATCTGCACCTAGACCAGGATGCCATAACACGTGTGAAAACAACTTTGAAATACGCTAAAGCTGAAGATTGTTGTTTTGTGAATCAATATTTGAAGCTTGGCAAAGGGAACCCCGAAGCTTCTTCGGAACATTGGTGTTTTGGAAATCAATGCTTAAAGCTTGGGGAAGGGAACCCGCCCGGAGCTCCTTTGGAACATTGTTGTTTTGGAAATCAAGGCTTGAAGCTAGGGTAAGGGAACTCCTGAGCTCCTTTGGAACATTGGTATTCTGTGATACAATACTTAAGCTTGGGAATGGGAACCCTAAGCACCTTTTTGAGCTTTTTGTCTGGAACTGTATCCTGAACTCGAGAAGCTGGCTAGAGGCAGCTCCAGACTTCATGTTGAACACTATTTAAGTTTGAACATCCATACCCTGCATTTCCATATTAGCCATGCGGGCAAGCATAGGTTTTGACACAGACAGACGTTTGAGTTGGACATACGGATTTAGGCTTTTCCTGAGTTTCTTTAGGTAGGGCTAGTCCAACCATAGCTATAGGGCAAGTTAGGCATTACACCCATCCTGATATTTTAATAAAAGTTTTCAAAACTGTTACATCTGTTGTCTGTGTCATCTCTTGATACCATGCCTGTCTCACAGGACTTATTGTGGACCCCTCACCCCACTCACATCTCTTGAGACTTAGCCTTGACTACTTCTCCAAGCTTACCTTGATTAGTTTGCCTTAACTCCCAGAGTTCACCTGTTAACTATAACTAGGGTGGCCTTCTTAAATCTGTCCACCAGGGCAGTTATTTGAAATCCATCTTAACACAAAGGTATGGTGCTGCGTCAACACCAGATGTGGATGTTTGTTTCATGCATTACCTGTGGCTGTATGAGATGTGTAGGTTAGGTGTGAGGCAACTGAGGCCTGCTGAAGACTTAGACTTCTGGTAGAAATGATCAGGGATTCTGGCCCCTGCCTTAATTTTCTGATGCAGACCTGATAAATGGTGTTCTTTACCTGATGGGTGTTGCTTAGTTTAACACAAGTCCTAGCATCCCAAGAGATCACAGCACATGAGCAAGTTGGAGTGGGCTTAGGGAAGAGTCTCAGCCTGCCAGCCAACGTACTAAGGAACGCAGAATGAGTGCTTGGGGTTTTCATATATCAGGGCAGTTCTTTCTCTGAACCAAGGCCCCTCACTCATTCCGAATCCTTTGAGCGTTGTTGCACATAGTGCACACCATAATGATTTGAGAGAGAGAAAGAGAGAGTATGAGAGAGAGAGAGAGACAGAGAGAGAGAGAGAGAGAGAGAGAGAGAGTGAGAAAGTGAAATGGGAGCTGCATGGACACACCAGCGTAGCAATGTGTTGTTTTGCCTTGTTAGGTCTTTTCACGCCTTGGTGTGACTTTTAATGTTTGGTTATAGCTTATGATTCCTATAATACTTTTATCATGCCTTGCAATGCCATGTTATGCCTTGCTATATGTGGCTTATTCATTATTTGCACCTCTCACTAACCTGCTCGCCATTCTACCTTCTGCCTTATATTGTTCAATTGATTTCTCACATTTGTATGTCACAATCATACCCAAAGGTGATCCATAAAGATCCTGCATAGAAGATGATGTTAACCCACTGTTATTCTGCGCAGTAGGATTCAGTCCCACGTGTACCACTGTCATTTGGCCCTCTGTGTCCCACTGTCATTTTCTCCCACTGTGTTTTGCTCCTAGATCCCGCAATGCAATTTTTCTCTGCTGTGATTTTGCTCCTGGCTGTCCATCTGAAATTCTACCCTTAGTTCCACCTATGAGACTTTTCCCCGTAGTGATTTGCCTCCACTGTTTACTTGGTTTCAATTGCTTCCTGATCCTGTTTCTTTGCCCCATATTTCTCCAGTGTGATTGAGGAGTAGACACTTCAGACGTCTGCTGCTAGGAACGCCAGTGCATTCCAGAGTGCCTCTAGACTTGACGGGCCATTACGAGGTTGGAGGTAAGTAACAGTCCTTACCGGCATGCAGCAAATACCGTGCCCGTGTAGTAAAGAGCCCGCTAATAGCTAATAGAGGGCAATTACGAGTTTGCGTGCACGAGCTTTGCACCATGCCGGTAACGACATTACCGGCATGCTGCTAAAGTCCCAAAAATGGCCCTTAGCGGCATCATGGAAAGCGCAGACAGCACTACCGGCTTCAATGGATACGGCATTAGCGGGCACCGAACAGGGGTGAGGAGCCACGGATTCATGGTATAGCCACCATCACCTGCATGGGGGCACAATGAGGTATGTGTGACTCATTTTGTGGCATTACACCTGTAGTAATCACTGTCATGGCTGCAGCTATTTGGTGTTCACATGCACATGTCCCTGGATGTATGCATAAAGATACATTTGTCGCAATGTGTGCTGGACAATGGTCTGCAGGTGTGGATTGCGTAGTCCAGATGTTGCAGGGTGTTCACTTGCATGCTCTTGCAGATGTCCTGTATTGTGCTTTGCTGCATTCATGAGCGTTAGGCATACTCACTGCATGTTGCTGGATTGTGTTGCAGAGGGTATACTCAGTTGATGTGCAGTGGACGCGTTGAGGGATGTGGCCTGCTTCTACGTATGGCGTATCGTTATTGGTGTGAACCATTGGTCTAATGTAAGGCATTGTTGGGTCTCATTCAGGTTGGAAAATGTAGGGCCACAGTGTTATGTTGTATGTTCAGTCTCCACTCACTCCCCAATCACACCCAGCTGAAGTATTCATCCCCCCTCAACTGCACTGCCATGAGCAGCCAGACACATCATCAAGCATGTCGCTCCATGTAGCGGGGTATCAAGGAATTCCTCATCACCATGGCATCATGTGTGGATCCGGGATATCGGGCACAACAATGTGTGGTGATCTTGCTGGAGTCACATACCTTCTGCACATTGATGGAGTGGTATTGCTTACGATTTCGATACACAACCTCTATGGCATGTGGGACCACCAATTCAGCATGGGTGCAGTAGAGGGCACTGATGCAATTGGCCATGCCTGCCACTGCAGGTTAGCCAACTTTGGTGTCAGCGAGCTCCTGGCCAGTCCGTGGTAGGGATATGTGGTTGTGTTCGTGCTTCAGGAGGGCATCCAGCACTTGGGTCAGCATGCATGGAAGGAGAGGTTGTGATATGCCATGCCGCTGGCACAATGTGTGCTAGTAGGTACCTGTGGCCAGGAAGTGGTGCACAGACACTACCTTCAGTAGAGGGGAATGGCAGTGCGGATTTCAATCAGGCTGACGCTAGTCGACGTTTATCATGTCCACTATGGTGGTGATGGTGTGCCCGTCCAGCCGGAGCAGGGTGTGGATCTGCTCAGGGGTTAGGTTTTATGGACTGGCCCTGATGCAAGGGATTGGTGGGTGCCTATGTGGTGCCTCTGACTGCACTGGTGGGACTTGCTGGGCCTGTCTCACCCTCCTTCTCCTCCTGTGTCTCCTCTGTGGTGCTTGCTGTTTTTGTTGTTGCTGGTGTAACAATGCAAGCATGTCCTCCATCCCCAGTATTGCTACTACTAGTGGTATCATTTTGGTGTGGGAAGGGGTGTGGTGTGTGGGTGTGCTCCTTTTCTGCTGGCCCAGACTCCATTGCCTCCACTGTGCTGATTGTGTTCACCTGTGGCATTTGGGAACACTGCACATAGCAGTTTACGGGTGCTTTGCGATGCCGTTATTGCCGGCATGCTGTTATCCCGTATCAGTGCCTTCATGATGGCGGTATTTGCATATCCGCCTGACTTGTGATGTCCTCCTGTTCGTGGCATCCCAGTATTGCCAGCCTGAAGGGTCGCGTGCTCACGTCCTTACCGCTATTAGCGGCACCATTATTAGCGGTGCCTCTAATACCAGGTTCTTTGGTCGGAATAGCCCGGAGCAGTATGCGATGCCAGCATCATTTTTCCATTACCTCTAACCTCGTAATGACCCCCTTGGTCTCCCAATATCTCTAGCCTACTGAGGTACACCACTACCAGGATCATGACACGGCCATATCAGATGGAATGCGCTGAAAGCTCATTGTGGTTTCCACTGACAAATCCTCATGCCAACATGCTCAAAATCTATATTTCACCACACAATAGCATTCCAACGCAAGGAAATTGAACTTACCTCCCAGCAGGCATAAACAATCAGAAGACTAGAACCCCACAACCAATTTACAGTTCACAGACCTGATCAAGACATCCTCGCATTGCAGGCACACACATCTACCAGGATAGTACCCAGCCATATCAGATGGAATGCGCTGAAAGCCCATTGTGGTTTCCACTGACAGATCCTCATGCCAACATGCTCAACATCTATATTCCACCACATAATAACATTCCAACGCAAGGAAATTGAACTAACCTCCCAGCAGGCATAAACAATCAGAAGTCTAGAACCCCCACAACCAAGTTACAGGTCACAGACCTGATCAAGACATTCTCACATTGCAGGCACACACATATCCCCTCTGGATACAGATACCACAAATTCTCCAAAAACACATTACCTAGAAACATACCCACATATAGTACCAAAGTGATTCTGAATGGCATGCATAAACACAGGTGAAAATCAACCTTGCACTTTCTCTCTTTCCACCCTAACCTAACCCAGCCCCACTTTCTTTCAGAGCTGCAGGTGCAAGAAAACATAGAAATGGCAGTGAAACATGGTATGAAACACAATAACATAACACAACATGATTGGTGCATTGGAGATCCGTAGTTGAATTATTTGTCTGTGGAGTGAAGCCACTTCCAAGAATTATATGTGCCAGAATTAGCTAGGGATTGGGAGCAGGCATGTAATATTTTATATGAATTTGTGCTCATTATCAATTCCTATCAAACTACCAATCATCAAGTTGAAGAGGTTGCTCACTTTAAGAATATCTTTAAGTTCTCCCCAACATGTTGGATTACATTGAGTGGATCAATGTATATTACACATTCCTCAGAGGGACCCCCGTACAAGTAGGTGCAGAAATATGTGCATCCTCTTATTATTGGACCTGAATGAGACCATTTGATCTTCAGCTGATTATGAAATAATGTGAAATCTCCACCCCTTGTTTCAATCTGTGAGGCCATCACTCTTTGAAATCTTGAGCATTGGTCCTCGAGCAGCCTTGATATCCTCCAGTGCCAGATGCCAGTTCTAATTCTGATTGGTTTAGCATGCTCGCACTCCCAGGAAAAATCTAAATCAATGAACTGTGATAGGAAGGATTCACACCACACTCAACAACAGTCACCACAGCCCTTAGTTTTCGCAGTGCTTGGGGGTTTGAAGCTTAGTGAGCCTGCAAGCATCTACTGAAGGTGACACCATTTTATGAACATGAGTAGACCTATATTGTGGCCTACAATGGCAGCCATTTGCCACCTCACGTGATGAAATGTCCCCTGTGAAGTGACCAGGCAATTCCAGCATGGGTCAACTAGATCATGAGGGCTTCAAAGATTAGCCTCTACCCAGACGTATAAGCAGACAGAAGAGGGGGCCACAGATGTTGACAAATCGACCACAATATGATATGCTATGATAGGTTATTTATAAGGCACTTAATACCCAGAGGTTTGTAAGTGCAGACCCGGGATCGAACCTATGTTGCTCCATGTCGTCTTGTTTCCAAGGCAAGCACGTTGCCCCTGAGCTATCCTCCCGAGACTTGGGGCAGGAACTCTTTGCACTTAAGGGTACACATGCTCAGCATCAATACTGCATCAATATCAATAATATGAAACCTTGGTCAGGATGAATCGAGGGTTCCCTAACAACAAAGTGCATAGACAAACCGCACGGTTCTGCCACTCATGAACACCTTCCACCTATTGAATGTATCCCAGACTCCATGTGGGACATGAGGGCCAGCCAGCCTCTGCAAGCTCTCATCGAGGCTGCATTTATGATCCATCGCAGCAGTCCTTTTACATAGTTTTAGGGAGCATTTATTTATTGAAAAATGGTTGCCAGTACAAAGGAGGTTCTGGACTCAGATCGCCATCTGGAGATCTGTATTACATTTGAAGCCAGCGGGTATTAAAGTTATGGAGTGTAACAGACCTAAGGAAATTATGTTGTAAACACATATACATTTATAATGTTTGAGATGGGAGGGTTTGAAATGCTCTGTGACTTTGATGTCAAGATTTCAGTAGTCACATTTCTGATTCTTTGTCTTGTCTTTGAGGTTACGTTATCATGGCTGTTCCCACATAGTCTCTTTCTTAATGCTTTCTATGAATGTTTATTGCAAAATCACACAGACAATTATTTGTTTTAGGCTCCCACTCTTGGATTACACTTGGAGCTCTGATAACAAGTTGCAGCCTGCAATGTTTCTCTTTATGTTAATTTTCTCAAGGAAGTCCCAAAACGCTGTCACCATTTCAATGGATTCCAGGAACTGTGAATCTTGCACAACATTTTAATTTGACATTAAACTTCCGCAGTGCGCTCTAGGAATTCCAGATCCAAGTTTCTGCATGCAGTGTCTCTCATTATGATCGCTTTCTCAAGGGTCTTGCTCCTGTCTCAGTTTTGTTGTCACTTCCTATTCGTCTCACGGTCTACGTCCCACCATGTATCATCAGGACACCATCCAGCGGTTGTGCTGCCTCCGCTAACTGGTGTTACTATTCCGCCTCTTGCTCTTGCCTCTTCTTCCCGTTGACATGTACTCTTAGGATCTGACAGGGGTTCTCGCCCCTACCTAATTGATGTTGAGAGACTAAAGTGTCAGACATCTGCTGGCTCTTACCTGGTCGTCCCGTCCAGGATTTTCCACAGTCCGTCAGCTCACATATGACTGCCAATCTATCTAGACTCCCACACCACTCGCCAAAGATGATGCTGATGGTAAAAATTGCACGACCTCTTCCACTGCACTTGGTCAGCCTCTCTTCAAGCCACATTCCCACAGGCTGGGTCATATGAGCATGTGAGGAAACATTGACTCCAAACTCGGTGTTCCACGCTATGTTATCGGGCGAGAGCCTCATCACTCAACTGCCCCTTAACTTTCTTATCTACTCTTGCTCTTCCAATGGAGTGGGGAAGTGTGACAGAAATCAGCATTGAGATGGCTGAAAATCAGCATTGAGGTGGCTTTTTCCCACTTTGGCGTGGAGGAGGAAAATATGACAGCATTGTATAGTGAGGAAAAACCCCAGCGCCCATTCATTAGTATCTTTATCACAAGGCACCCATGCCAATGGCACATGATCGGTTGTTATGGTGAATACTAATGGCTAAATAATAACTTAGTGATTGCACTGCCCATTTAATGGCCAAAATCCCTCTATATATGATAGAATATCGAGCTTCTTGTGGGGACAGTTTTATAACGATAGGCAGGTATCTCCTCCCCATCTCACATTTACAATAGGAAGGTACTCAAGGCTAACCTCGATACCCCTGTTTGGAAGTTAAAAGGCTGCAGAAATATGGTATAAATCTTAGTGTGGATTCCATAAAGTAGATTTTACATCTTGTAAGACATTCTTGGTTGTGTCATTAACCCTCAATGGATTAGGTATTTTGTTAGCTGCTATATCTGTTAATGGGCCGCTCTTATGGTAGAATACACCTCCTGTAAGAGCCAATTAACCCCAAAAGAGTGAGGGTCTTTCTTTTTGGACACAATGAGGTCCTGCATGACTTGTATGTAGGTGACTTGAGGTTGTGGGTTGTGGTACATTTCTCCCAAGGTACTAAGGTATTACACTACAATTGTAGTGAGGGTACACTTCACTGGATTTTCTGTGAGCCTGGCATCTTTAAGACTGGACCTTGCCAGTCACAGGTGCTCTTTAAAGGTGTGTTGTGGGTGCATACATCATTTAGGTATGACTCTCATATTTTGCATGGTGGTACCAGAGATGATTAAATAGACATTGGAGACAGTGGGGCCCGACAACTAATATGCTATCCCCACACAAACCTATAGCCATCCTCACTGAGCTAATGGCAGGCACTCTGATAGCCAATGCAGCACAATAGACAGACTGGGTAAGGTTTACATTCCAATAGTGATACAATATTTGTGAGCCAGAAATATTCCAATGCCACTGAAGGGGAACTCGTTTTTCTTGGAAGGGTGCTCATATAGAATTGCCATGTTTAGACCATAAATCATGTCCATGGTCTGGATTATCCTAGGAAAGGCCCAGTGCGTATGATATGTTATTTATGTTGTTATGAGGATTTTAAGTAGCATCAATCACCACCATAGTGGTCCTATGGCGCTGGTACCCTGCGTGAGGAAATGCTCTATTGTGCCCCTGCCTGAGGTAATCAGATGGTAGTCTGTGGAAGAAGAAAAGAAACCATGCAAACAGTGGGGAGTAGGAAATACCGGAATGGAATTGGGATACGCATATCTAACACATTGTGAAGAATTAATGGGATTGTGGTAGAAGGAATATAGTTGTATAACTAGGGGCGGTGTGTGTAATGTGAGGCAGTATATCAGGAGCAACACTGATCTAGAGAAAGAGAAGAAAATACAATTCGTGGTAACAAGCATTTTCCAGTGATGGTATTTTCTGATATCATGAAAGAAGTACTAGAATGAGTGCAAGTATAGTTGTGGAATGGCCCAAGATGTTGTACTCAGGGGTCCTTCGATCCCACCATATAAAACTCTTAATCAAAAAGGAGCACACGCCGGGCAAGAAGCAATGCTCTTAACTACAGCTGAGCGGGCACAAATCAACCAGAACAGTGGACTGGAACTGATTGATGAGAGTTGACATTTGAGCATACAGTGAATATTAGTTTTTTACTACGAATACAATAGTAACGGAATTAGAAACAGTTGTAGCTCAAACTCTTTGCATTTTGATGTGGTTCCCAAGATGCTCATTGGTGGGATCACGTCATATCCACAGAGGTAGCTTATGTTAGTAGAACGTGATTGGAGCTTTGAGATCAACAGTGTCCCAACTCATCATCTCCCCATGTGCCACCCCATCGATTCTCACTCCACCCAGGAACAGTTTGCAATTAGTAAAATAACATTTGTGCTGACCACCGGAACGTTAATATTCTGCCATTTCTCAGCACCATTGTGGAACGAACACGAGACACCCTGCTTCTTGTGGGAAGGGACCCACTCACATGGTACCTGTTAGATATTGGCCTTCACAAACCCTGAAGTGGATACTCTGAAGGCTGGTCACCTACCAAAGACATCAAAATGTACCTTTTGATTGACCCTCCCAAGAACGCCACTCGGTCCATATTTCTCCTTTCCATAGGCACCTGGCAATAGGCACTTGTGACGATGTGAATGGTTGTCTGTCTCATGGTCACTTTTCCCTCTACTCCTGAGTGCCCACAGGATTGGCTTGCCACCCTGTCATTACCTCACCCAGTGTTGTCTTGGCTGCTTTAGTCTTGGCTGTGATGCCCAGCTTGAGCTCCATCTCCCCCCACCCTGACCAGCGGGATGGTGATCGTGTGTTTAGAGCAGGGCTTTCCAGGCAGAGCCCATCTTGGGGGTTTCTCTGCTAAATGTGTTTATCTAGGTTATTTTTTCCCTATCTGGTGCTAATCATAGAAAGGTCCCTTGGGCTGATAGTTCACACAATGCATCGCCACCCCCATGTTCCCCTGCAAGGTCTCCTTTCATGGAGTAACTGCAGTTCATTTGTGTCCCTGTGTTTCACCCCCCCATCCCCGAGAGGGTCCCGTATCCCCTCTTTCTTACTTTAGAAGGTGGTAGGTGTGCCCTCGTATCTGACACTGAATTAGCACCTTTAATACACTGCCATGGGTAAGCCCTTGAAGTTGGGAGGCCACAGTGTTTAGGTAGCATTTTTTTCGATTTGCAAGAGCAATGGTGGCACCCGGCATTCTGTTGAAAGTGCTTCATCCCAGCGCCAGCCGAGCCCCTGTTCAGTTGTCAATGTTATCAGTAGTGCACCAGAGCTCCTTTGAAAGGGGGCATGCCTGGGTGGGGGGGGGTGAAGTCTGTCAATTCTCCATCCCATGGGAGGGTCCCCCTCAGAGAAGTCTTATGCTGAGGGGGGGTTGCAGTGTGTCAATTCTCTGTCCCATTGGTAGGTCCCCTCTAGTGGATCCTTCTATACCTATTCCTTCGAACAATATGGACTTGTATTCTGCATGTGTGCCAACCATTGGTCTCACAGTTGCAAAGTGCACCTGTAGAGGCTGAATGCCAATAATCACGATTGCCAACAAAACATGTGTACATAGACAGTAGGAAGGCCAACATGTGCATGTGGCATGCCTAACGTGAATGGGGGAACTTTCCTTCTTAAAGTGAGCCTGCAATGTTAGCATGCATGCATTCAGTATTTGAGAAAGGGCCCACATATTCCCTCTGTAAAACCAATGTATACCCCTTGCAAGGCACACTGGCATTGAGTTCCTTTTCTCAGCAGTCTTTCTTTGTTAATGAGTGCCCGGATTTGCTTTCCTGCAGCCACAATCTAGGCAGGTCTGTAAAACATTCCCCTTACAGTCTCCATACAATGACAGTGGTAAGCAGTCTTGTTTTGAAGCAAGGCACATGCAAAAACTTTGGGTATACATATATTAACTGAATATTGAGACCCATCTCCCTCATCTGTTCAAATGTTATTTGCTTTGCATTTCGTAGTTCATTTATTTCATTCTATGAGATTGTTTTAAACGTATTTAATTATTTATTTATTTGTAATATCGAGTACTTTTAGGATCTAAGAATGGTTATCATCCTGGCTTAGATTTCCCAAGAATGATAGTGTTGGGGGTTCTCAGTACTCATCAGCTGGCATGCATACAAGAGAAGCACAGAGCCACCATTCGTATCAACCTTCTTTATTCACTCTTACATCTTAACTGCTTCCCTCTTCTCTGGCCCCTCCCCTTCCGCCCTCTTCCGCGCCTTGGTGTCTGTGTGTGTCCTTAAAGGTGCTGCGTCTCTTTTAACCACATGCAACACCTCCCCCGTGCTTAACATGAAAGTCTGGCTACATCTGTTCGATGAGCCTCACTGGTCTCTTTACTGTCCTGAGTGAATAGCTCATCCACGATGGGTGCTGTTTCGGTGAATGATGTCGATTGTATTTGCTTGATGAATGGGAACCTTGAGTATTCGTCGATGATTACCAACAGGTATCCACCTTCTTCTAGTGGTCCGTAGAAGTCCATCGCAACTTTCTGCCAGGGCCTTGTTGGAAGTGTGGTTAGTTGGAGGGGTTTCGGGTTTGACCCTTTTGCTGCTAGTTGGCAGGGTCTGCAGTGCATCAGCATGTCTTCAACTACTGCGTCCATGTAGGGAAACCAGACGTTATTTCTGAAGATCTTCTTTGTGTTCTCAATTCCCCTGTGGCCCTCATGGGTTAGTGTTACCAGGGTCTTCCTTAGGTCTTTCGGGGACACTAATCTGTTTCCGCTGAGTGGTATGCCTTGGTCTGTGGCTATCAGTTCACGTGTATTTTGGCTAGCCGATCGAGATCCTTCTTGTCTCCTTCCTCCCCCCCGTTTCCTTTTTTTTGGCGCTCTCTCCATGTGTTGGAGCGGGTGAGGGAAATGGCGGCTTTCATTGTTTGGTCGGTCTTGCTTCTTTCCTCAAATGTTGCCGTTGAGATCATCGGTGGCATGGCATTTGAAGACAGGTAGGAGATATATTCTTCGGCCCCGTGAGGTGCCTGGACAGGTAGTCTGCCGGGTTGGCTTCACCCCCTGGTTTGTGGATGTTCACTTAGTCATATTCTTGTAGTCTTATTCCCCAGCGCTCTATTCAGGGGTTGCATTTTGGCTTTGGGTTTGCCAAATATCGAGAGGAGTGCCTGATGGTCTGTTACGAGGGTGAATTTCCGGCCAATGACAAAGTGGTGATATTTTTCGCAGGCCCATACTGCAGCTAGGCTTTCCCTCTCGGCTTGCGAATAGGCCTTTTCTGTGTGTGACAGGGCGCAGCTAGCGTATGCCACCACCGGATGTCGGGCGTTGTCTTTGGCGTCAGTTTGGGCAAGGATGGCTCCAAGTCCTACTGGACTAGCATCTACCGTAATGATGGTGTGCCACTCTGGGTGAAAGTATGCCAGTTGGCGGTTGTTTTTTTATTAACTCATTACAGGTTTGCCAAGGCTTACAATTTCTTGTAGAAATTGGCATATTGTAAAGATGAGTTTATACGATCTCCCGTTAAGCATCTCCATCCATCTCTCTTCAGTTTCCATCATCTGTTCTCCGATATTATAGTACGTCCCAAGTCTGGATCTTTGTTTAGAGAGTTTGTTGCACTCCATTAGTAAGTGGAAGAGTGTTTCTGATTGTTGAGTATCTGAGCAAAAGCAGCACAAGTCTTATTTTGGAGGAATTTGTCTGGTTTTGGCTAGGTAGAAGCGGGTTGGTATGGTGTTCATTCTGATTTTCAAATATATTGCTTGCAAATGGTCAGGAAAGCTGGTAGTTCATTGATAGATCTAATATCAGTCTTACATTGTAGATTCAGGGTGTATTTTGTTTTCTCTTCCAGGGTTTTTATCCAATTTTTTTTCATTATTTTTGTTTTCTCGTGTTGTGGTCGTAACGTGAGTTACGTCAGTTGGCGGTTGTTGGTGAGACTCTCCTTTATGGTTGTGAATGCCACTTAGTAGGGTGTGTCCCAGATGAAAAGTTGGTCCTTTTTTTAGGAGGTTGCGGAGTGGGTCGGTGATTGTGGCACAGTTCGGGAGGTAGCGCGCACAGTACCCTGCCATCCCTAGGAAGGAGCGCAGTTCCGCCGCTGTCGTGGGGGCTTGGAGGTCGGTAATGGCCTTTATTTTGTCGGGGTCAGCTGTAATTCCTTTGTTTGAGAATATGTGCCCGAAGAATTTGAGGCTAGTCTTGTTGATGTCACATTTAACTTCATTTAGTGTCAGTCCCGCTTCTTGGAGATTCTTGCAAACGCCTATTAGGGCTTTGTCGTGCTGTTCTTGGTCCTTCCCAAAGATCAGAATATCATCACTGTAGTTTAGGGCATTCATTTCAGATGATATTAGGTGTCTGATTGTCCCTTGAAAGATCTCTGAGGCGGATGATATACCAAAGTTCAGCCGCTTGTATCTAAACAGCCCGTCATGCGTCGCAAAGGTGGTGATGGGTCTTGAGTATGGGTCCAGAACGAGCTGGTGGTAGCCCTGATTGAGGTCCAGTTTCGAAAAGTGCCTCGCCTGATTTAACCTAATGAGCATGTCTTCCAGGCTTGGGCCTGGGTGTCTCTCCCTTTGGATGGCGGTGTTTGGGATGCGCATATCGATGCATATGCGTAGGCGTCTGTTGTCTTTGGGCACTATCACTATTGGAGATACCCATGGCGTTGGTCCTTCTGCCTTCTCTATGATGTCATTGAGGAGGAGGAGTTGGATCTCCTTTGACACTTGTTCCTGAAGGTGGAAACCGTTACGGGGGTGCTGTGGCACTGGTGTGATGTTGGGGTTGATGTGAAGTTTGATGGCCGAGTGTTTTAGCATTCCTACTCCCTCAAATAGTTTGGGAAATTGATCTTTGAGGTCTCCTTTTGCGAGGGTCGGCATGTTATTGCCATGATGGTTTCATGGGTTGATGGGTGTCCCTCTATGACTTCCAATTGGTCATATCGTAGGTCAATCAGTGCCAAGGCACTGGCCGTTCAGTAGCTGAGGAGACAGCAACCTATGGAAGGACTCTTTATGACATGGATCGTGGAAGTCACAGTGAGGTCGCGATGTGTCAGGTCACATTGAAATTGCCCTCTTGATGTCATGGGCAGGGCCGCTCCCCATTGGAAGATGTGTGTTCTGGATTCTCGTAGGGGGTACAAGGGGGCGATATCACGGTATAGGTCTTCATTCATGATGTTTACCGATGCTCCCGTGTCGATGACAAACTTGTTCCTGGTGTTCCCCATTTGTATCGTCACCCTGGGAGCTGAAGTGTCTTCAACGTCAACGCTGAGGAGACTGACATATTCCCTATCATATCCATCTTGCAGGTATTGAGTTTGTTCGCCTTCCCCTCGCTGGTATCTTGGTGGGGAGTTGGTGTATGGGTCTGTGTCCTGTTCATGAGGAGGCAGGGGTTCCCTCAGGTATGTTGCCCCATATTCCGGTGTTTGCATTGGGTCTCGTTGGCGGATGTCATATAGTTCATTTTCTTTCCTGTCAGGTTCAATCTGGAGTCCCTCTAGTGCCCTCAGAGTGTTTGGGCGTTGATAGGAGTTAATGGGGTATGTTTCTTTCTGCAGGGCGTTGTTGTTCCGTGTGCGTTTCCATTGTGCGGCTGGCAGTACGTTGGCGAGTTAAACTCCCCTCGGGGAGTTGTTCCTTGCACATCACCTGAAAGTGGTTTTCCATTCCGCATCTTAGGCAGCGCTGGCCGATGGCAGAGCACGGTCCTCTGTGTGGGTACTCAAACCCACAGTGGTAGCATTGACGGTCCCTCTGGGTCCGTTGAGCAGAGTATCTGGGAGTTGTTCTGGTTTGCGAGGTCGGGTATCGGGCGTATAGGCTTACGGCTGCGATGATGTCGCCCTTTTTTGGATTTTCAATAGCTGCTGCCTGGACATCCACTCTTTCGTATACTCTGGCCAAGTCCAGTACTTCTTTTAGGGAAAGGGGCTTTTTTAGGAGGTGTTTCCTGAACATGGAGGATATGCACCCTTCTATTATGCGTAGCCTGATTGCTTCGTCATCGTTAAAGTTGGCGAAATCGCACTTTGTTATCTTTCTTTGAAGGCGGATGACGGATTCTCCTATGGATTCATGAGGAAGTTGACCACATTGATTGAAAGTGTACCGCTCATAGTCACGATTGGGTGAGATGACAATTTTCTCATTGATGGCATGTAGGAGTTTTGCATACGTGCTGCGGTCCTGTGGGGGAATCGTGCGTATGATGTTTTTAATTTCTCTCCCTGCAACATTGGCGAATATGCTGAGCATATTGGAGAGTTCTTGTGTGACAATGGCACCTACAAAATCCTTGAATTCTTCTACCAACTCTTCCCATCGCTGACCCTGGTCACGATGTGGGTTCAGTGTGAACGGCGCGGGTCTCCTCATTAAGCTGGCGTGGGAGGAGGGTGCTCCTTTTAGTGGTGGTTGGGCGTTCGCGTCTGCTGTATCTCGAGCCGACATGCTGGTGTTGCTGAATGTGATGTCTCAGGTGACTTTAGGTCATAGTTGGCAAATGGGTGAGGTGGTGTGTTCCGTTCCCTTGATCAGTGGCGCCGTTTCTCACGTGTGCACGTGGCGCTGTGGGGCCACTTATTGCCTGCACCGGGGCGTGTGTCCTTGTAGCAATTGCCTTTTGGTGGTCGCTCCGGGTATGGCCACTGTTTATATTGGGCCCTTTTCTCTTTTTTTTTATATTGTCACTTGCTGGGAGACGCAGGGTTAATTGCTGCTGGGCCTCGTGCTTGTCGTTGCCGCAGTTAAGGGGTAGGAGACGCGGGTAATTACAATCCGCGTTTGGTATCCTTTCCCGGCCCTCGGTAGAGCTCCTTACTTGTTGGCGGATGTGTCCGCGGCAGTCTGTCTTACCCTCCTTCTCACGGGTGGCCGGGATATCTCAGCCGGGCCTGCTGTGTGGTCGGAGTGCAGCAGCGGCATTCTCTTCTGCTCCGGTTGAAGTACGTCACTGTAGTGAGGCGCACGGGCCTCCCTTGCAGCGTCGGGCACACGGGTCCTCGAGGTCAGTCAGGTACGTCTCTCCTTACCCTTTGTAGGGGCACAGGGGCCTTCTTGATCAGTCGGGCACACGGCATCCGGAATCCGGTGGGTATGCCGGTCCTCCTTCTTTGCAGGGCACGCTGGCCCACCTCCTTGCTGTTCTGCGTGTTTGTTTGCACTGCTGGGCACACGAGCCCTCCTGAACTGGTGGGTGCTCGGGTCCACCTCTGCTGGGCTCACGGGCCCCCCTCGACTGCTGGGCGCTGGGGTCCACCGCTGCTGGTCTCACAGGCCCACCTGGACCGCTGGGTGCTCGGGTCCACCGCTGCTGGGCTCACAGGCCTTCCTGGACTGTTGGGCGCTCGGGTCCACCGCTGCTGGGCTCACGGGCCCTCCACTGCTGCCGTTACACGAGGGTTCGTGTCGGCCTCGTCGCCAGTTGTTGGGGGTTCTCAGCACTCATCAGCTGGCATGCATACAAGAGAAGCATGGAGCCACCATTCGTATCAACCTTCTTTATTCACTCTTACATCTTAACTGCTTCCCTCTTCTCTGGCCCCTACCCTTCCTCCCTCTTCACGCCTTGGTGTCTGTGTGTGCCCTTAAAGGAGCTGCGTCTCTTTTAACCACATGCATCAGATAGAAGTCTTACGTAGAACGTATGTGAAGTCCTAAGTGGTATCTTGTAGTGAGCAGATCTAAGACTATTTTTCCCTTTCCTATTGACAAACTTTTTTAGAACTCTATTTATTATTTTATAAAACAATACCTAAATAGCATGTCTGCTGGCTGTACTGTTGATGGGACATAAACATAGGATAATCCGTTACTGCTATATAAAGATACATATTCAACGTGTTGTAAAGTACAACATCTTATAGCATCTTGCTCCCTCCCTGCTCCCTAGTAAGGCTAACCACAATTAAATCAGCCACAAATATAACGTTCAGCTAGAAAACAAGACAACAGATTCGACATATGAACTCACTAACAGACAAGCAGCATTTAGTTACGTACGCAATCAGTCTACCAAAAGGGGTAGCATTTCAACGCCCCTCAACATGTTCACACAATCCTCATTTATGTAACGCATTGAATGACCCCCCCCACATATCCAAATGATCTCCATTTTCTTATACATTACTCTCTCAAACAACGATAACATTTGAAATTCCGTGATCCAGTCTTCTACTTGCGGTTTCTTTTGTGTTTTCCAGACTTTCAATATTAGTTTCTTGGCTGATGTCAATGCCTTATTGATCCAACTACTGTGACCTTTGCCTACTTCAGAACTGTGCACATGCATCCATAGCAAGGATGGTTTAGTAGGACGTGTCTTGGTGTATTGCCTTACTATCTGATAAATTTCATCCAGAACTTCAGCCCAAACGCTGCCAACTCCCGCACAGCTCCAAACAGCGTTCCCAAACCTTCAAATAGAGATACCTAAATCACTGGGCCTGAATCCTTGGCCTAATGGTCACCCACACTGCTCCAGATCGCCAGGGACAAGCATTGTTATTGTTGTTCTTATACAATTATATAACATTCTGCAAATGCAAGCATGTCGTTGGCTGTTGTGTAAAAAAAAAAAGGCTCCAGATCTAGACAAGGTCATTTCAGACCCTTAGAAGGTACACCTTCCTCGAGTAACATGGCACTGTGGTGGTCGGCACGGGCTCTCACTGAAAGTGACCTCTCTGGAAAAACTGTGCATCAGAGAACAGCCTGCACCTGGATCAGGCGTTGCAGGAAGAGGGAATGGAGCCAAGAGTTTGACAGATCCCTGTTTCATAAACAAAGGACTTTCAAAGAATGGGTGTGTCAGCCGATATACAGGTTAATGGAGCCTGCGGGGGAGCGGTAATTCCATGGTAAAGGCCTGCATGCGTCAACTGCTCATTGTGTCTATTTAGGCTGTTATCTAGGAAAGAAATGTTGATGTGCAAGTCGCAGGGCCTGTATCACGCAACACACGCCACTCGTGTGTTGACTACACAGCACTTTACACTGTGTGTGCTTTCATTGGCTCTTTATGTTTGACAAGTATTGTTGACAGCTAGCTACAGAAATATAGAAGCATATGATGTTTGATCAGTAAAATGGTTCAGCCATGTTGAAGCCATTGTGGCATCAGAACCATGGCTTTGTATAAGGTGATTTTACATGGCTAGAAGGTCATTCCAAGTCTCTTTCCAAAACCCCAACTCCATCCCATCCCTGCGCCCTCCTTCCAAGGGTCTTTGAACCTGTGTTTGTATATTTAACCACTTGTGGCACCTCCTCCCATGCACTCATTTGCTTTACTGTTGTATATTGCCCATACTGCGTTTGCATGGCCACCTGATAGAGCTGCTTGGGCGTCCCTTGTCCTGTCTGCTTCATAGCCTTGCAGAAAATAAACAGTATTTCCAAAGCAATCATAGCAGCAGCTATTGAATATGTCGTGGGGACCATATCATTGCAAAGCCTGGACCAGCCTCCCATTTCCAAGTAGCACAACATACTGAGGCGGTTTATTATGAGTCACCCATTTACAGGTCACTGGATCACCCTACCAGAGCTACAACTTGCATGTAAGTGATTCTGTGATGTGATTGTCTGGTCCTCAAGGGTAAAGTCTCTGGATCTACTCCTGTGCTACCTTATGGAGTCCCTCCATGTATGTCTCATTCTGAGTTGGTCACCGTCTACGCCTCCAAATATGTTATAGCGCACATCTCAATTCCCCTCTTGTGTCCTTCCCACTAATGCCAATGTATGGTTCTATGTAATAATGTCAAACATTAAAAACCTGCACACAAAAATGACCGATTTGTTTCAGCCCATTTGGTACGGCCTTTAATACTCGAATGATATCACTATTCAGCCTCCCACCACCTTGAAAACAAATCTCCCGTTTAAAATCGGTGGGTTTCTCCCCCTGAAGCACCTTTAATCCCACGACCCCTAACATCCATAACCATGCCCGCCCTCCTCCCACAGATAGATAAACGCACCCTCTGAAACACACACAAACACACAAGCCAAAACACACAACATACACACCGACACACAGGCACGCAGACAAACACTCACCTCACAGCCGACTTCCATCTTCTCCTGGCCGACTCTACCGCACCCGTCAGTGCTTGAGCGCACTAGTGTTTGGCAGCGGTGTGACAGTTCGATTTAGAAAGATCGCTCTGAGCGGCCTCAGAGCATTCTTTTTAATACAGTCTATTTAATTTTTGAGAAAATTAACTAGACCATTTCACTTAATACCAAATTTATATGGTCCTTCACCCACCCCTCAAAGTATTGCTTCATCCGCCACCTTTTCCATGTTTTTCATCTAAAAATTGTCCATTGTGTTTTTCTTCTATGTCTACACACACCTTAATATGCTCAACTCCCCTCTCTCCTCTAGATGTATTACTGTTGACTACATTAATACGTTTTATTTACCCTTTGATGTGTTCTGCACACTGTTCTGTTTCCCTCATTGTTTTCCATATCCCGCCTGTAATGCACAATGTTAAGTTCTCACTTCTGACCCTTGTACTTTTCACATGATTTGCTTATTCCTTCCCCCTGGTTCGGTTTCTTGAGTGTAATCGCCTGGCGCAGTACTGGTGCTGGTTTGAATCACATAATTTCACAGTGCTCAGAAATATGTGTGCTCAAGAGTTCTTGAGGGTGATGATTGAAGCTTATATCAAAACAATTTCACATGGAAGTAAACAATGAATGTGACTTGACTGATGCATCTTTCACTCAAAATGCAGGGTCTGAGGTGTTCCAAGCCAAAGCAGGAACACAAGACCTAGGAGTGACAAGATGACTTTTGGCAACCAGAAGCTTAGACTGAAAAGCAATTGGACTGCCTGACCTGGTAAGCTATCGCCACAAACGGTATTACTAGTAAATCGTCTTTTTGACTGGAGAAGCAGAGTCTGCAATATTTATCTTTGAAGTGCTTGGTACAGTTTCAGGATAGCGATCAGTTAACACTATACTAAGATGTATCTATCCATCTGCAGATCAGTGAGAAAACTCCACACTCCAATATTGAAAGGTCAAAGTCCCGGTGGCATCTTAGGGGTTCTTTAAAAACTGAGATACAAGACATCTCTGCCCTCACCCGAGTATTTGGAAAGAGCAGAAATAATTCTCAGTGTGTATCCAAAGTCATTTTCACGATTTTGGACCTTGTTATCCACAAGAAAAGTTAGTTCAATGGTCTTTTTAAAGAGCTGGTAAACAGTAAGTTCATGCTGATTGGTGGAAGGACCGCTTATAGATGTTCCACATCGGGAGTGGGGTGGAGGGAGGTGTTCTTATCCTGAGATGTTCATCTCCCACATTGCTGGGGCAATCATGTGAAGGAGAGCAGGTAGGCAGGACACATTCCTAACCCACTGCAGATTGGCTTGTTAACAAAGCTCCCAAACCTCGGAAAGTTCCATGCAAAGCAAAGTATGTTTTATTCTCCACTTCATGCAAAGAAAAACAAAACGGTCCTTTCATCCACACCCGTTATTACGACAGGTGTTTTGCCGCTGGTTTTTTTCTGAAAAGCTTCATCTAATTTTTTGGCAGGGAGGGTAAATAAAGGGTTGGGTCAAATGAGTTAAATGAAGGTGGGCTTGGGGGGGGACCCCCCAAACATAATTGAAAATAAAATTTGATTACCTTTTTCCAAAAAAAACATTAGGCAAAACACCCGTCGTAAAAACGGGTGTCGATGAAAGGGCATAGAACCAGAAACAACATTATTTGTTCTCCACTTCCAGGCAAATGAGAAAATTCTTTGTTCCCCCTACATTTTTGTCAACTTGGACACCAGAGGACTAAGCTGTCCACAGTGGATTTCTCCCAATAATAGATCCTGTTTGAGAGGTCTTTTACAGTATGCTATTCCACAACACCACAGACAAGTGCCTGTACTCGGCTCCTTGATGCTGCTGTATTCCACATCTGGGATGCAGGCTGCCCTGGGACTTCCTTCAATGGTGCAACCAGGCTGCTGCTGGCACTTGCCGAGCCATGAGAGCCTTCTGAACTGAGCTGCCATGCTCTGCTGGGGGGTTTTTGTTGTAGCAGTATCCTGCTGGAGTGAGTGGGCACACGACTCAAAATGATTTGCAGGAAGAGCTGGAAAAGTGGATTCTTGCTACATATTATCATTCTAAGAACTCAAACACACAGCCACTGGCAAACTGTTTTCTAGCCCTGCAGTGAAAGCAGTGATGTTAACTTTCTCTTTTTCGGTAGCCACTAGATGGCTACAGAGAAGGCTGGTTCATCTAGCGTGAAAGGGATGCAGAAGAGGTCCAAGGAGTCAGGATTTAACCAGAGAGACAGAAGTTGCCCAATCAGTCATAAACCCAAAGGGCACCACGTCAATTATAGCTCTTATGAAGCAACGCCCTACTCCTTCCTCAAAGGCAAAGTAAAAACAGCGTCAAATCTGGCCAAGTTCCTTACAGCACACATAGGGCACATTTGTCCTCAAAGTAAACATGAGACAAACCTATGGAGCAGTTCGAAGGGCTATGACATCAACTTAAAGTAAAATGTAGTTTGCCAGAGATTGGGATGCTTGACTAGGAATGTCTGCTTCTGAGATTTGCATGATCCTACATTTTACTCTTGCTCCCTGTGTGATCCAATGGATAAACAGCTAAACAAAAGACATCCTGTGTCATTCTCAAACATCTTCAGCTGCAGCTTGTGGGGTCTCTTTGCAAACCCACGAAAATGTGTTAATCATAATATAATGTTTAAGAAGGTATGCCCAATTTATGTATTTATTTATTTATTTATTTATTTATTTGGATATTTGTTAAGCGCAGCAAGCCCGGAGGCATCTAGGTGCTAGTTACATAAGAGTGCTGATTACAGTAGTTCCATATTATCTTGAAGTACACTAACTGCACGTTACATTAGGTTACATAATATGACAGGTTAGATTGCAGTCGTCGTACGTTACAGTGGGTTACATCATACAAGGCTGTGTAGTAGATTGCATAAGAACATAGAGTAAGCATTAGTACATAGTGGATAAGGATACATCGTATGAGGGCATTAATATAGATCTTGTGCTTCTAGTTACTTTGGCAGAAGAGCCATGTTTTGAGGCCTTTGCGGAAGGACCAGAGCGAGAGATCTGATGTCAGTGCTAAAGGCATGGAATTCCATTGTTTGGCAGCAATCACCGGAAAGCTACAGCCACGGCGTCTGTAACGAGAGATATTGAGGCAGAAGAAGTAAGCAGATCCAGTGGGTCTAGTAGACGGGACACAGCTATGTTTTTAGATGCTTTGTTTTTAGGGTCATTTAGACATTTGTGTTCTGGGGGGAGCCTTCTGTGACCATAATAGTGTGTTGGCTAGGACTCTGCTATACAAATTGGTGAGGGGGCTGTAGAGTCCAGATGTTTGTAGTATGTGTTGGAAGGGGGTGATCTATTCATGTATGGGTTTGGTCAATTCCTATCCTGTAAAGAGGAAAGTGGAATTTGAGGGTGTTAGTGAAGGAGCAGCCAGTGAAGACCTGGATGGGGATTTGTAGTGTCCTATCAGGTGTAGCCATGTGCACGTCCTAGTAGTGGTGCAACTAAGAGAACAATCACTGTGTGAGTCATCAGGAAGCATGTCACAGTGGGAGAAATACACTGGCGTAGATTCAAGTGCGGGAACAAAGAGGAGTAAACCACAGGGGAGGGGAACACAGGAGTAAATCACAGCTGTGTGGACATCCCAATAAAGGTGCACCTTGGAGAATATTCATTCAATAGCAATATACTGTGGCTAGGGGGAGCGATGAGAAGTGAATAACACTTGTGGGGGACCATGGAGAGAAAACGCAGGTTGGTATGTAAGAATGTAAGTGTAATGGAGAGCACCATCGTGAAATGTACAGTGGGGACATGTAGGGGACGACTACAGTGGCAGAATACCTGGGAGTAAATCACTGGGCCACACTTGAAGTGATGTGCAGTGGGGAAACGTTCAGGAGTCATGTAACATGGGACACTCGTGCAGTGGGAACTTTAGGAGCAGCTCATGTTCATGCCGCTCTAGGATGTATCGTAGAATTGTTAGAAGTACATCACAGGTGATCTTAATAGCCTCAACTTTTTGACATTTTCTTCTATGATTCAGCTCTACAGGGCTGTTGTAGATGATGCAAAATGATTCTAGTTGTGTATTGTTTTCTTGAAATGTAGTGAGTGGAGCATTCATATTGCTGCTGTGATATGGCCTTTCCAGTTAGGTCTCAGACATATGTTTGTGGATGTGTTCTGGGCTCTTTGCAGTATTTGCAGAAGGTGTTCTGGGATGCCAAATATATGCTGTTGACATCATGTATTCTTAATAAATCCTGTTATGTGACCTGCAAGGGTCCTGTGTGGGAAGAAGAGCAAGGACATTATCCCTCTGATAGTGTTCAAGTGATACAAAAAAGCCTTAACTCGTCTCTGACACTAACATTATTCCCTTTAATCTTTTTTCAGTCTATAGCTGCTCACTTTTCATCGGGGAGCAATGCCCATTTGCTTTTACTTGGAGTGACCACGTGGCTGTTCCATTCACCATTCTGCAACCTTCTAAAACAGTGCGTCAAAAAATTATCCTCAAACCTCGCTGGTTTCTAGAATTAAGTACCTCTTCTACTTCTATAACGGATGCACTAAATGCCCCCAACCCCACCCAAATGTCCTTGGATAACCATATAACAGATCTTTGTAGCGACACTTGTTAGTTTAATGAAGATATCAAGGTTTTGTTTCATGGAATCCCTACACAACTGGCAATGGCACAAAGTGTTTTCCCCAGACCTCCAATACCTCACCAAACAAAACACTTGGAAAGTAAATGGCACACTCAAATGCTCAACATATAACGTTTCTATAACACTTGTTTCTATCCCCTAAAGAAACCCATAAGAACAGCAAAATGGAGTACTACTGCAATCAGGTTTTACATTCCCCAAATTGTGCAAAAAGAGATTTTTCTTTCCCGTGTGAATACGCCTTTATGTCCTGTAAATCTAGTCTAGCAGTTTCAACTCTTTTTTGCCCTCTCCGGTCCTTTCACTCATTTTATATTGATAACAAGGTCATTCTTAAATCATAGATATCCTTCTTAAAAATGCCCTCCCTCATTCAGTGGCCCTCTGTGTGCATCAGTAGACCTGAACTCAGACAGCTCAACTTCTTTCAGAGGTTGATGTTCTCAGCTTATTGAACAACACTAAGAGGCATAGCCCTCTGCACACCTGCCAATAAAGATGTTTAAAAATCCACACTTCTTTTAATGGCTCCTCTCACAGCCTTCCTGAAGTCTTCCCTACTCATATGCCTGGTTCGGTCCACCTTGAAGCAGCTAAGGGTGTTCTGTCTGCTGAATTCATCAATCCTGGACCTTGCTGATTCAGCCATTTCCTTTCTCTATTTCCATATCCCAGATCTCAATGGAAGGCCAAAATCTTTGACAAAGTAATAATGAAACAACTCTGATATGGTATTGAGTCGTAAGAGTATCTTGACCCAGTCAATGGGCAGTTTTGTACATACCACTGGACGATCTACAAGGAGTGGTGGATAGCAGTTGTGTAGTGGCCCTGGTCCTATTATACCTTGATCTTTCATACTGTTGATCAGGGGTGTTGCTAGGTCTGGAAAAGATCCGGGGCTATGCTAATGTCGGGTCTGTCGGGACTGGGGGCTAACTAGCCTTTTGGTTGTAGCTGCTGAACTTCTATCCAGGGCTACAAGCAAAAGACCTGGGGCTATAGCCCCCTCAGCCTCTCCCTAGCAACGCCTCTGCTGTTGATGACCCCTTTCTACTATGACACCTGGAGAATGATGCTATAGCAGACACATATGGGCCTAGTTCGAATACTTGTTGGCCTCTTGCACCCAAAGGATATGGTTGCCCCACTCCTTCCTTCTGTTGCTCTATTATCAGGTGGAGTTCGCCAGCCCTCTTCCCTGTCCCCAATTCTTTTTAATCTGTATATCAGCGAATGGTGGAGCTAATACACTACTTTTGCCATCAAGGTTGCTCCTGCACTGATCACACTGATTACAATGATTCTACAACAGACTCTGTTCAAAGCAGGTGAAAAGCATGTGCCAACTTGAAGTGTCAGTGGCCATCAATAAGTGAATTGTGCCTAACAGTGATACGAAGGAGATTATAGTGGCTGAGGGCAGTTGTGGGGCTCTGTTTCTTTACCTAATGTTATGGGGATCATTTCTCTACTCCTCCTGGATTAAACACATTCGGTTCAAATTAACAATGTACGCTCACTTGCTTCTCAGAGCCACACAGTTTCAAATAGCTATGCTGGAACCTTCCTTTCCTGAATTCTCCCATCCAAAGTCTGTGGCCACTGTGATTATTTATTCACTATTAGATTATACGAGCTCCTTCGAGCTGGCAAATCTTCCCTTTCTAATCAGGGGCGCTCTAGCTGTTATTGGGTGCAGGTATATCTCTCTAATCTTCTGCTGTCTTCACTCATTGCCTGTGCAGCAGTGAATTCTTTTCAGATATTTATATGTCACCTATCAACGTAGGGTCCATCAAGACATCCTTTTCCTATATAGCGATGGTTGTAGGTACATTCCTCATAGACCTCTATCATCCAGTATCATCCAGTTCTCTAAATCTTACATCTGCCACAGATTTCAGGAAGGGCAGTGGTATCTTCCTTCTGTGGGACAGTTCCACAGCTGTGAACTATCTGGACTACTCCATTATAAGATGCATTGCTGTGGGCCCTCAACACCTGATTGTTCCCACTGATCCTGGTGCTTTGCCTGCTGTACTGGGTATACACTTTACGTTGATTTCTGCCCGTGGTTTCCATTTGACCTATTGTTTATGTTGTGAGCTATGCTAAATTGGATGTAAAGTAAGTCAACTGAAAATCCTTTGCAAACACAGAGCCTCTTTTACAGTTCAGCAGTGCTGTAACAAGTTTGTGGTGATGGATTACTGTCACTTTTACCACACTGCCAAATTCATTTTTAAAATGAAGTTCGCAAAAACCTGCCTGCATGTTGTGGATGAAATTTCCTCCACACAAAACCAGCACTGTTGGTGGTAATTACCACATGTGAGCCCTATGCGACTCCACAATCAGCCTATGGGACTCCACAATCAGAAATGACTGAAGGGTCTGCATGGCTCTAAACATGAGGGCCTGTACCTTTACCACATGCATACCCAATGTGGTAACAGTATTTATGCATGGCACCTATCTCTCAATGGAACCCCGAGCATAGTTATCATTGCTATAAGGGTTCTCAAATACTGAGAAATGTACTGTTTTTCCTAATTAGGGCCTCATTTAGAGTTTGCCGGTATATCCTCTAGAAATATGCCAAACTCAAATACGGTACCACATTCAGTAAGCATGTGGTAATCGGAATGGTCCGAGTTATACTAATCCTTCAGTTATTCCACATTTTGGAGACCGATTGCACTCCACTGGGGATTGCACATTACCACAGGCCGGAATTATTGCCTACAATAATATCTCATGTGGTAAGTTCCAATTTGGCAGTGCATTCATTATGAGTGGAGATAATTTAATTACCGCCACTTTAATACCGAACAGGCAAACTCATAATGAGAGCCTTAATAGGTCACATGTTAGTTATGCACCATGGTGATATTTTTGATTGATTTGATTTTAATATTTATAATGCAAACAGAACTGTAAATTGAATTGCTTCTAGAAATATCAGAACGAGAGTATAAAGTCATGGAAGGAAACAGTGGTACTGTTATGTATCGGTATCACTGTTGTGAACTAATTAATTTCACCTCCAATATCATACAATGGGCTAACCTCTTCAGATGCAGCTGGTCACAATGACTACAAGAATCTCCCTGGAGCCCTTGCCGCCCCCTGTAAGTTAGTATCAGGGTCGTGAGTACCCCAGGGAAATCATCTGGGAAGAAAACCTGTGGCTTGCAGCTTCTGACTGATAAAGTTGTCCGGGGTTAGTCTCTCGTTGTTTGTCAAGTGAGAAGGATTCTCTGGGCCTCTTCAGAGCAGGGGGAGGTGGTGAATGCAGGCCGGAGTGCTGCAATGCCAAATAGAAAATATGTTCAGTAAGCTTGGAGAAGCAACCAGGTCTTTTGTAATCAGTGAAAGAGATTACCATGTAAGATTGACTGCAAGTGCTTGGAGCGTGGGAGCTATGCAAATGTGTCTTGTCGGGGAAATGAAGACAGGAGCACTGGACAGGAGAGGAAATAATAGAAGAGGTTCAGTGATAGGTAGCAAGGAACAGAAAAACAAAAGAGAGCAAAGAAACAATATTCATGCAAGGATTCGAATTCACAAGCGTTCTGCCAAATAATAGCACTGCACCAAGGCTCCTGTCTCTGTGGAACTTGTATACTTCCTGGTCTGCCGATCGATGCCGTAGATGCAACGCTGACTGCAGCGCTTGTCTCCCATGGAAATGCTAGAATGTTGCATGGTGCTGCGGTAGCCATGTTGGTAGAACCGCAAAACAAAGAATGACTCCTCCTCCACCTATACAAAAGCTCCTGCTGGCGAAAGCCAGATGTGACAGTATGCCCCCCCGCCTGGGAGTACCGCTTCCAATCCACCAGATATTGTAGTCGGCCATGATAGAATCTGGAGTCACAAATACCAGAAACTTTGCATTTAGGACCAGACACTGTTGACACTGGAGGAGAGCATGTCATTCTCAGGAAACGATCTGGGACATCTGGCTTCAATTGAGAGACATGAAATAAGGGATGCAAACGCGACCAGGATGGAGGAAGCCGTAAAAAAAGGCTGCAGGACCTCTAGCAGCAAGAATCTCAAAGGGATCAGAATACTTCAGTGACAATTTGGATGGTAATACATAACCTAGGTAGGTGACTTCTCAGTCGAATTGACATTTTTCCAATTTACAGTAGAGGTGGTTATGTTTTAGACATTGTAAGACGGATTGCACATGAACAGTATGTTCCAATGGGTTATGGGAGAACAGCAAAATGTCCTCTAGATATATAATGACTCAATGATGAAGAAGATCTGCAAAGATATGGTCCATGAATTGCTGAAATATCACCAGAGCATTGGACAACCCAAAGGGCATCACCCGATATTCAAAGAGCCCGAATGGAGTGCAGAAGGCCGTCTTCCATTCATCTCCCTCTCTTATTCTTATGAGATGATACACACCCCTAGGATCCAATTTGGTGTAAATTGGAGCTCCTTTCACTGCTTCTAAAATGTTAGGAATCGAAGGCATTGGGTAGCAATCAGGCACTGTGTTCTTATTCAGACCTCTGAAGTCTATGCAGGGATGAAGTTCATCAGAATTCTTTTTTGGTATAAAGAATAGAGATGCCCCAGACAGAGATCTAGATTCTGAAATAATCCGGTTTCTGAGATTGGCCTGTAGATATTCCTTTAAAACCAGCTTTTCTCTTTCTGAGAGAATATACATTCTCCCAAAGATCACAGGTTGGTCTGGGAGTATTTTTATTACACAATCATTCCTTCGATGAGGAGGGATTTCCTTGGATTGCACTTTGGAAAAAAACTCCTAGAATTCTGTGTATTGCTTCTGGATCTTGAGTATCTTACCAATGCTCTAAGTTGAAGATGATATGAGGGTAGTGGAAGAATAGATTGAAGGCCAACAGAACTCAAAGTCAAACAATGGGAAACAGAATTTTCTGAACCAAGGAATAGAGTAGTTGCCTTCCAATTAATATAGGGATTATGTAATTGCAAGCATGGGAGTCCCAACAGGACAGGGTGATGTGCCGCCTTAATGATATCAAAGATTATCTATTCTTTATGTGGTGAGATAAACAACTGTAGTGGTTCTGTTTGTTCACGTATAGGACTGGAAATCAGGGGTGTTCCATCTACCCCTTCTAAGTGGTGAGTATGTCCTTGAATACCCTAGGAATGCCATTGACCTTAGCCCATTGATTGTCAGCAAATAATCCAGCTGCTCTACAGTCTAATAAAGCAGGCAAACCCTGTATCACTGAATTTGAAACGCTAAATCAATTTTGATCACTACTATGTGTAGATTAGTCACCCGTTGCATAGTTTGAAAAGTATTCAGTTCTTGGGAATCTAATCTGCTTTCCTTTATCGAGTGTTCCCTTACAATTTGGAGCTGGCCGTTCCCTGTTGCCTGGGTGGGGCCAAAGGACAATCCTGAACAAAATGGGTCTTTGAAGTAGAATACATGCAGAGCCCAGAGGATCTCCTTCAACTACGCTCCTCAGAAGACAAGGGATCTGTGCAAATCGCAATTGCATGGGTTCCTCCTGATCTAATGACTTTGTAGGGGTTGGGTTGTTTATACAGGATGTTTTATGATCCTTCCTTTCTTACATTCCGCATGACGTTCCTGTAAACGATAGTCCAATTGCATGGAAGCTGAAATCATCTCAGCCAGATTGGCATACACAGGAAATCTCATCCTTCAAGTCTTCATTAAAAGCTCTTCTAAACAAGGCTATGAGCGCATTATCAGGCCAGGCGGTATTTGCTACCTTTTGCTTAAATTTAGTGATCCATGAAAGTAAATCCAAAAAACCTTGTTTTAGATCTAATAGTTACTCTTTGGCAGAGATTGTGACTTCATGTCTCCCGAACATGGCTTTTAGACTATTTTCAAAAGCCTGATCGCAATCCAATATAGGATTGTGTGTGATAACTAAGAGGATGGCCCAGGTTAGAGCAGCTTCAGTAAATGGGATATTATATGTCCTACTCTGTCTCTGTCTGTTGGGAAGAAGGTTGCCTTAAATGTGAATTGCACAGTACATGCATCAAGGAAATCTCTCAATTTATGGGGGTTCCCATCATACTTTCCACCGGAACAGGGACCGGGAGGTTAATTTTTCCTGCACTAGGAGGATGTAACAGTTGTAGTCTTAAGAGTACATTTTCTAGTTTAGTGTTTGTACTTCTAATGTTAGATTTTGTACTGCGGACACTAACTGCTGCATCGATTCCATTGTCATATTAAATTGGGTGTTGCTATCTGTTATATATCGGTATCACTGTTGTGAACTAATTAATTTAACCACAGATGTCATACAATGTACTAACCTCTTCAGATGCAGCTGGTTGCGATGACTACAAGCATCTCCCTGGAGCACTTGCCACCCCCCTGTAAGTTAGTATCAGTGTCGTAAGGACCCCAGGGAAACCCTCTGGGGAAGAAACCCCTGTGGCTTGCAGCCTCTGACTGATGAAAGTTGTCCGGGGTTAGTCTCTCATTGTTTGTCAAGTGAGAAGGATTCTCTGGACCTCTTCAGAGTGGCGGGAGGTGGTGAATGCAGACCACAATGCTGCAATGCCAAATAGAAAATACATGCATTAAGCTTGGAGCACGAGGGAGGCAACTGGGCTTCTTGTAATCAGAGAAAGAGATTACCATGTAGGATTGACTGCAAGAGCTTGGAGCGTGAGAGCTAGGCGACTGCGTCTTGTCGTGGAAATGAAGGTAGGAGCTTTGGAATAGGAGAGGAAATATTAGAAGAGGTTCAGAGCTAGGTAGCAAGGAACGGGCGAATGCAAGATAGCAAGGAAAGAGTATTCATGCAAGGGTTCACATTGAACAGCATGCTGCCAAAGAGTAGCAACGTGCCAAGGCTCCTGTCTCTGAGGAACTTGAACACTTTCTGGCTTGCTAATTGGTGCCATAGGGCCTCATTACACGGAAGGCGGTAATGGTTAACGGCCACCGTTAATGGTAACGGTGACCGTTAACCATTACCGCCTTACTACGAGGTCCCTTAGCGGGTTGGTGCTTTAACGCCTGCTTTTTGCAGGTGTTAAAAACCAACCCGCTATTGGACCTCGGAACTAATTACGGCACCGCAAAATTGCGGTGCCGTAATTAGCGTCTTCCCCATTCCCATAGAGCCCTATGGGGCAGAAATGGGAATGGGGAAGGGCAATGGCGGAAGGGGGATTTACCGCCTCACCAACCTTGGAATGGGGCGGTAAATCCCCTTTCCGCCAAGGCGGTGCCGGTATTTTACCGGCATGAGCCATGGCGCTAATAGCCATAATAGCGCCATGGCTCACCGCCTTCCGTGTAATGAGGCCCATAGATGCAACGGCGACTGCAGCGCTCATCACCCCTGGAAATGTTAGAACGTTGCATGGCGCTTCGGTAGCCATGTTGGTAGAACTGCAAAACAAAGAATGAATTCTCCTCCACCTATACCAAAGCGCCTGCTGGCGAAAGCCAGATTGACAGGTACAAGCATTAATCAAAATACTGGTGGGAAATACCAATAAAACGAGCATTCTTAAGATCACAAGTTCCAGGAAAGCTTAATCTTTTATCTGTAAAATGGGTCCCTCTCGATAGAACTAGTTGAGGATTTCACCTGTCTTGGTTTTAAAATTTCATCTAGACCAAGCACAGGCGATACATACCAAAGTTAGAAGCAGAAAGTATTGTTCTTCTTAGCATAAATGATCCAACTTGAGCCGAAATCTGGACGATTTTTTGTTCTTCCATTAGTACGTTTCTATAAATCAAATGTCACACATGCACTGCTGTATGGGGCTGAATTTATTCCTTCTAAACCACCCTACTGTGACCGTTTAGAGGGTCTAATTCGGAGGAAGATTTTAGCTCTGCCAATTTCCATCCTCTGTGCTGTATTTAGATTTGAAACGGGCCTCACATCTTTGGTGGCTAAGATTAAATGGCAAAATCTATAACTGCTTCGGAAAATTTGGGAAAATCCTAGCAACACTCTATGGAAAATGGATTTGTGTTTAACCTCGAACTTGGCCGAGAAGGCAAGGGCGAATGTTAAAGCAGGGATAGACACACGTTTGTTTCGCAGGAGAAAAAGACCACCAAGAAAGTGTTCGGCACACATGCATTTTATAGTTAGGGAGAACTCCAATGCGGAGTGAATCGCATGTGCATTTGGTAGGTGTTGGAGAAAACCAAGGTAATATCATTCACACGTGCATTTTGTAGGTGGGGGATCACCAGAGCAGTTAGAAAAAAGTCTGGTGGAGGAGAACAGCAAAGCAATGAGAATCCCATGTGCATTCTGTCGATGAAGGAGAATTATATGTTACAGTTAGACCCATGGGCATATGCAGGAAGGGTATTATGCCAAAGCTTGTAGACTCACACATGCATATTAGCAGAGGAGAACGTCAAGGCGGTGATATGCATGCATGCATCTTGGAAGTGGAGCACAAGGCCAAACCATTGTAAGGCAAATCTGCATTTTGTAGGTGGCGGAGATTGCCAGAGCAGCAACATCCCCACATACATTTTGTTGGCGGGGGGAACACCAAAGCAGTAACAACCTCGCCTGAAATTTGTAGGTGGGGAGAATGTCGAGACAGTTTTATGCACATTTGCATTTTGTAGGTAGAGGAGAAATCCAAAGCAGTGTTAGGCACATATATATTCTGCAAGCAGAAAGTTGAGACATCCACATGTGTGCTTTGTAGAGGGAGTATAACACCAAACCAGTGCTAGGCAGAGGTTAGTTTTTGTAGGCACAGGAGAATGCTGAGGGAGTGTTAGGCACACGTGCATTGTGTAGGCAGAGGATGATGCCAAAACAATGTAAGGCATTTCTGCATTTTGTTGCTGAGGGAGTACGTCAAATCAGGGATATACACACGTTTGTTTTGCAGGTGAAAGAGAATGCCAAGAAAGTGTTGGGCAAACGTGCATTTTATATTTAGGGATGACGCCAATGCGGGGAGAAACACATGTGGATTAGGTAGGTGTAGGAGAAAACCAAGATACTAGCACTCAAAATTGCATTTTGTAGGTGGGGAGATCGCCAGATCAGTGAGTAAAATGTGTGCATTTTGTAGGTGGAGGAGAACAGCAAAACAGTGAGAACCCCACATGCATTCTGTAGGTGAAGGAGAATGTCAAGGTAGTGTTAGGCCCACGGGCATTTGTAGGTAGGGTATTATGCCAAAGCAAGTAGACTCACACATGCATATTGTTGGCGTAGGAACATTTCAAGGCAGCGGTATGCAAGTGTGCATTTTGTAAGTGTAGCAAAAGGCAATTTCTGCATTTTGCAGGTGGCGAAAACTGCCAAAGCAATGAAATCCCTACATGCATTTTGTAGCAGGGATTACTGCCAAGGCAGCTTTGGCACATGCAGGTTTTGCAGGTGATGCAGAATCCCAAAGCTGTGTCAGGCACACATGCATTTTGCAGGGCAGAGGTTGGTACAATTAACATATCTGAAGCTGCTGCAGTAACCAGACATGATAGGGGACAAGGTAGGGACCAGCAGAGGAATATGTCTGTTTGGGATTTCTCAACAGCTACCCCAGTACATTAGTGCTTTCGGGAAGTTCAGATAATATGTGGGTCTCTTTGCCAGCCACTTCTCTTCCTCTGCAAAAAACATAGTCCTCTGTCTCAAGTAAATCTGCTGCATGGGCAATTCATATTATTGTGCATTCACCGCTGTCACACTTGTATCAAGTGGCAGAGGATGAAGTTCATGAAGAGGGTGAGGAGGAGAAAGAAGTTGAGCCCTCACCATATGAAGCACACATGAGTGAAGAGATGACATAACCTCAGCAACACAACAATTCAGAGATTATGAACACGTGGAGATCCCTGAAAGTTCTCCACTTCTGGGTAATGCCGCCGGGCCGCCCAAGGCGAGGCCAGGTAACACTTGTTACAGAGCAGCAGGCTTCAGAGAGGAGCAGCAGCCCTCCTCCAGGGTCAGTGCCCCTCTCTGTCTTTCAGATAAGGGAGACAGTCAGCAGGGTCTGGCACAGCAAAGCGCGGAAGGGTGAGATAATAAATACCTCACCCTTCCAGGAGAATATATGGGTGCGGTGCACCATGGAGACCCTGGATGGGCAGGGTAGTAAAGGGGGATACCACTCCCCCCGAGGGGAGGAGGGAGCCCAATTAGTCAGCCGCAGGCTGGCCTGGAGGGGGTTGGTGCGCAGACCCCCACACAGTACAAAGACTCAGGGCCTCTCTGGGGCTTATATAATGAGCAGTGAACAGCTCCTAACACAAACTGTTTGTAGACCCTGCAAGTGGACCCAAACAGTACCCGGACGTTCGCTGTTACCTCAGCGTCTTCCAGCTCTTTTACTTTGCCACAAAACCCTCCCACCACAGAAAAAGGGGAGAAGAACAACGGAAAGAAACTCAGGCCACCGTACGGTAGCCACAACAAGTCGTGGGACAAGAAAGGCGGCACGGGCCAGAGGGGGTAACCTCTGGACCCAGTGCCCAAAAGTATGATATTATTATGATATGCCATTTTGTTTATGTTCCCATAACCATATCTGTAACAATAAAATCCTACAGCCTTTTATTGCCAACACTTGACCATATTGTTGTGGTGTAATATTTCATGGGGAGGGCAAGGGCCGTAAGACATGACGCACACACCCCACAACAACTAAGGTAAGTCTGCTGCATATGGGTTCAACAGTTATGGTTTCCTGGGAATCAGATCACAATGAAGAGCATTACACAAAGTGTGTTTCCCCCATGTTTTAAGATTGAAATTCAAAAACATCTTTTTGAGAACACAACAGATAGTGAGGAAGACAGAAAGACAGAACAAGAAGGTGCCGACACTGACCAATCTATGTGATTGTCAAGTGCTGTGAACAGGATCCAAGCTCCAGAGAGTCTCCATATACCAGGGTGCGTTACTTTCCAAAACAGTCTAACAAAACACATGGTAGTTGTAGCACATCTTTGGAGTCAGTCAAGTCAACACCACTGGTTTCTTTGTCAACAGCATCCATACAGTATCCACTGAAAAGTAGCAGACCTCAAGAAGGAGGCGAGGTTAGGGCCAATCTCCATCCAGAAAACATCTTGTGGAGTTATTTCACATTGGAAAAGCAACAAGCAGATATTGACACCTTTCACAACGCATACACAAAAACATATCTTGTAAGGGAAGCCAGGAAGACATTTGGGCAATTCTTCCCTTTGAGCCCACATGAGACGGCATCATTCACATGAATGGTGACAAGTGAGCGGCTTCCACCTTGATTGCAGGCAATTGGCATATTTGCACCACCGTCATTCATCGTTACGCCAGTCATGCTGATTAAACATTTGAACAATTCCTGACAGAACATCGCTTTGCCTGCAGTTCACATGGCAAGCAGACAACTTAATACCAGCTCAATGTGAATCCCGCCATGCTGCGGCTTGTGAACATGTACAAATTATTACAAAAGACACAAACATCGTTGTCTATTTAATGACAACCATGGCTTAATGGTGGCAATAGATTTACTGCCATACTTCTTTCTGAAAAAATGTGGATTCATATGGTTGTCCTTGAGGATGCCGGATGGCAAATTCTGAGCCAGCACTACTTCATGCTTACTTTAGCACTCCTCCACAACCATGCTATATACGTAGTGGGAACTGCACTGCACCCCTTTCAGGGTAAAATAGCCCACCTCCCAATGGACATATTCAACAATGCTTAAGGGATGTAGTTCAGAGGTCGAAGTGAGCAGGAGCTATCAGGAGCGGAGTTACAGTATTTCTGACAACTACTTTCCTCATTATGGAACTGTTCTTTTTTTAAGTTAAATCATAACTCTTCATTTAACCACCCTATGGAATTTACAGCCAAACTGTGCATTCACAAAATGGATGATATTTCAGTTTGGATGGACTATATCCAACTTCATCTTAACTATCAGAAGATGGAGCCAGTCTTGCTACTGCCACAAACTGTCACCTAACACCCAATTTCCCCCTGAGTTTTGACAAAGGTTCAGGCCATTTCCATGGGATATTATTTTGACATTAGGTGGCTACATGGGATTTTCCACTTTAAACCACTGGGCAAGTGTGCAGTTACACTAGGAGACTAGTCACTTGAACTACTGGAATGCAATCCTGTGGGATACTTCAGGAGCACAGACAATTCATGCCTAGGGCTCTGTCAGACCATGGGAGATTAAAGACTTTCAGTCTTGGGTCCCGGGTCTTTATAATACATTACCAAATTCTATCCATGACACCACACATGTGTCTAGTGGCAGTGACCTGTTGAAGCAGCTGCTGTATAGGCTCCACCCGAGATAGGATCAGCAAGTGGAGACCATTGATTTCTCAAAGGCGAAATATCAATGTAACTGACTGACCAACTGAGAGACATTAATTAAGCAATATGCCCCGTGCGGCGGGGGCATTACCGACTCAGGTAATGCCCATGGGCCCATAGTTATAGGCCCCGAGTGAAGCGAGGGCCTTAACAAAGGCACCGGGGCATTACCAGAGTCAGTAATGCCCCCGCCGCGAGGGGCATATAGCTATTAGTACCCCGACCCGCAAAAACTGTGTGACCGGGGCACTAAAAGCTTTATTTTTTTCCCGAAACGCTGCATAAAAAAAAAGACAGCAAAGAAAATGGCCGCCATGGAAAGGGAAAACGGAGTCCGTTTTCCCTTTCCATGGTGGCCATCGGGAGCGGACACGCTGGAAACAGAAGCCTTTCCGGCGCGTCCGCTCCCAAAAAAAAGAAGGTAAGTGGGGTTGGGAGGGCGGAAGGGCGGGGAAAGGGAAAAACATTTTTTTAAAAAAATAAACGTACCTAGGTCCGCGGCGGGTGGCGATGGAAGTCTCCAGCCACGTGGAGGCTCGGAGCGGGGATGGCCCCGCTCCGAGTCTTCACACGGGCCACGGCTGGAGGCTTTCATCGTCCCCCGCCAGGGACCAAGGCATAGAAGGTAAGCGGGGTGGGGAGATGAGGGACGTTGGAGGAGGGAGGGAGGGAAGGAAAAAAAAAAAGCCTTACCTCTGTCCCCGGCGGGGGCAGAAGGTAGCCTCTCAGCCTTGGGGAGGCTCTGAGCGGGGATGGCCCCGCTTTGAGCCTCCTCATTGGCTGAGGGGCTGCCACGCCCCCCGCCGGGGACAAAGGCCATGGAATCCCGACGGAGGGATTCCCGGCCTGGTAACGACTCGGCGAGGGCCAATCAGAATGGCTCTTTCATTCTGATTGCTCCCTCGTCGGGTACTAATAAGAAACAATACATAGGACCTATTTTGCTTGTTCCACTCACTTAGCTTAAAGCCTGGTCCACCCACAATCACTTGAAACATGTGTTGCATCTTTCTCCCTCCGTCACCACACCAGAGTCACAGTTCCACCACTTGTTGTGGCACACTTCCACCAATGATGTATTTCATTACCATCAATGGACACTGGGTCACCTTTCCCCATAACTGCGTTCAGCAAAGCCAGGGACAACAGCCACAGAATGCCATTCAACATCTTGGTTGTGAGAGCGTGCGAAAGCAAACACCACAGGAGTTGTTCGGTTCCATGTAATTGCATTGCGGGATGAAACTACAATGGGTTTTTCTCTGTTGATATTTCAACGTGAAAACTCATTGTTTTTTTTTTTGTTATTTTTTGGGGGGGTTACCCCACCTGCCCCCATACCCTTTAATTATTTAACTATCCCGGAACACCCACACCCCATCTATATATTTTTTTACCCCCCTACAAACAACGATGAGTTTTCGCGTTGAAATATCAACGGAGAAAAACTCATCACTGTTTCATCCCACGATGAAAGGACGGTGTGCCATTTGATCTTGGGGAGAAAGTAAAAGAGGTTGTGACAGATTGGCCACTCCCCATGGCTCACAAGTGGACTTTGTAGCAGAAACAGCGGGCCTAATGTTGTAGCTGCCCTGGGGATAGGCATAACCATTTACTACATATTATGGAGACCCATTTCTAAATTCAGCACCTACTAGTAAATTAAATAGTAAATGTGGTGCAGAAATTCTGCACCCACTTGAACCACTCCTTTCTTGCCCGAATAATGTTAGGAAATCTGCAGTCACGCAACGCGCTCCCTTACAACTTGCTGAAAACTGTAATCCCAATTTGGTGGAATTCAACCCTCCACATGCTGGAGCAGCTGCAAAACAGTACACAGTAGTTACAGACTGCTTCATTAGAGAAAGCTGGCAACTGAAGGTCTTCACCACAGAGGTCACCCAGTTGGTTAGCTTGTATGCCGCATCTCTCAGCAAAGTGGTGCCACTGGTTATCCGTTACAATTCGATCTAACCAACTTAATAGAATGACAAGACATATCCAGTGATGGTGAAGTAGAGCAAATGCCCATGGAACGTCTCTCAACCTCCCGAAAATATCCATACACTGTTGGATGAATGGAACTACGGATTACTTCCTGAAAGAAGGTTTTCATGTCCCACGTTTTAAAGTCAAGGTGGCAACATTTAAACAGCATGTGTCTAAGGATGAGGAAAATGAAGGGGACTGTAATTTTCAAAAGCATGTGCTTTCCATGTTCACAAAAGAAACATGTATAGGCTTTATGGAAAAAGAAGAGAGAGCCAAAGGCTAGTAATCAAAACACAGTGCAAACTCCACCGCTGCAAAAAAGGTTATTTGGCAGTGCACACTCATACCCCTCAAATTCGGCACAACTTCAGGGGGCACCATGGCAAGATGTCATACAGTGAAAAACATTAAGGCTTTGGGACAGACTTGCACTCCAGTTTGGCTTGCTTAGTATTCAGTGGACCCACTGACGACCAAATCGTTTTTGCACATATTCATTGATACATGCCAGCTCGGCAGTGATGATTATCCACTGTGATGCTGGCTTAGCAACAGGTCAGTGTGGCCAACAGTATGCATTCAGTTGTCTACCCTGTTCTGGTGGCATAAGCGCCTACCACCAAACCAAGGATGAAACCACTACTACAGCGCCCTCCCCCTCCCATACGTGATGAAAGAGAAGGTGAATGACAGGCAACCTGCAGCATAACAGTTACAAGGTTTCAGAACAAGAGATGTGCTACCTCCCAAGTAATTACCCATGACCACAATGGAACCAAACGATATTTTGCCCCAACTGGGGAACTCGATTTTAAGAATCATAAATCAGGCACGAGTCAGCATACTACCTACACACTTCTCCCTATTTAGATTGCCTTCTGCACAGCTTCAGCCAGTGAGACCCTGCACAGGGTACCAGGTCACCTTCAAGGGAGTCATGGGGAGGGCTCCATAAGGCAAACAGCCAGGGGAACACTGCTTTCCTTCGCTGGAACCCCCTTTGTGCTTACCCTTCTCCTTTGAGCTAGAAGATAGGCTGTAGGTACCCCATCTGTTAAATGACTTAAAGCAAACCACCTTCCCGTACATTGCAAACACCATTGTGCAGGACACGATATTAGGGTTTACCTTCAAAACCAATTCAGCATTTCCTCTTTCCTTGTTTTAAGAAGTAATCAGCTATGATCCCAACATGGCATACATGTATTAACTTGAAACTTTGTTGTACATAGACAGTGAGTATATTCACAAAGTTGTGCAGTACTGGTGTTGCTTATTGTAAACACTATCAGTCATGACGATTAATTCATTTTAATCTGCTCTCTCATGGCTGGCTGCCAGTGCTTTCAGGGTACTGTGGTAAGTCAGAATCAGGAGACGGACATCTCATTAGAGTTTTGGCTATACGCTTTTATGTATTCAAAACTCCTTACTCTAACCTAATCACTCTGTTCCTTATACTAAAAGAAATTAAAGGGCTTGAAAGTGTGAACGTCAGATGGTCATCCAAATTAATGTTTTCTTCCTAACAGAAACCCATCTAGCCTAATCCTAACCTCCCACTATAAAGAAACAAAACCTAAAGAAAAGGGTAAGGACTTGGCTCGCTTCTGACGCACACTAAAGCCTTGTAACTGCTTGTTAGGTGGTGATTTAAAAGCTATTGTTTTGTTGCAGTTTCAGTGTGGATTGGCTCCCAAGTCACCTGCCCGTGGAAACAAATCTCTTTAGGCCATTGGGCCTGTGGTTCTCTTAAAGTCTTAAGCAAGTCCTTTCAAAATGTATTAGTTGGCCTGGCCAGTCCCGGCTTGATCCGTACCAACTTTAGTTCAGCCCCTCCCTGGGGTCTCAGATTCTTTAACCCCATTGAATCTTAAGCCTATCAGTCCTAGTTGAGCTGTTTTTTTCCCCTTCCCACTCTGGTTCTTTGGGCTGTCAGACCCTTTTTTTATCGTGGTTATCTCACCCCTGCATGGGGTATTCAGACTCTCGCTTCTTCTCGTCCTGGGTAGTCGTTCACCCCGCTTAGGCCTTCCTTTCTCATGCTCTCACACTGTCTTGGGTATATGGACTATCGTCCTGGTTCGAGCTGTGCTGCGGATGGGCCCCTCCTGGACTTTCAGGAATCCAATCCCATGATGTAGTGTTTGCTTTCTTGCCTAGCCTTCAAACAGTGTTGCATTGTGTGGACCCTCCTGTGGCTTCTGCCCTCTCACCCCAACTTGGGGTCTTGCCTGGCTGGCTGGTCCACCCTCCTCTCGAGTTCCCCAAGCGTCCTGCGTCCCTGGCTTGCAGTGGGACATTCCTCGGGGTCGGCGGAAGCACAACTCTTTCTTCTCTTCTGATCTTCGGTTCTTTCAAGTAGCTTCTGGGAATGCCGGTAGACCACTGCTCTAATGGTCACGTCCCTTCTCAGTATGGCGGCCCAGGATCCTTGAGCTCCAGGCCTGACAGCAGGGAGCAGCACTTCATGGGCTTTTTCAATGTATAGCGCTGAAGGACGACTCTGAGTGACATCTCCGAGACTCTGCCAACATGGGGACGGTGCTCCTCTGTGTCTTCTCCCTGCAGGCTGCGGGCTCTCTCCAGGTCGCTCTCTCATTCCTCCTCATGTCAGTAAGACACTTCCTTTATGTCCGTCTCTGAAATGAGGGGAAGCAGCGCTTTGGTTCTGTGAGGACAACATCCATGGATCAGAATTCAAGCCAGGTAAAACATTCTTCCAGTGTTTTGTAGTCATTCCCAAATTGCCAATGAAGACATTGGCTTCTTGAGGTAAGAGAGGGTGGCACAAATACCTACTGAGGGTTGACCTGTCCTCCAAGGGGAAGGTCACCCAGTTAAATCCCACTTGCCCTGTCCTCTGTAGGTTGTGTAGCTTAGCGGGTACACCTCCCTAGTCCAAACAGAGGTGGCTCCCCCTTGGGAAGAGGAGACAAATTCCCTGGAGTTGTTGCTGTACTGAACCCCTGAGATAAATGAGGCTTATGCGCTACCTTTAAAGTTTCCTCCATAGTGGTTTGAAATCCTCATGAAGCCCACTTTCAGTGCTCCTCATCGACACGGGGCCTGCCAAAGTCTCAGTTTGAAGCCCTTCGCCCGGAATAGAGCCTACTTGGTAAATGTCCATTAGCATGGGTTTACCTCATAATTCAGGGATGCCTCTCCACCATGCCACCACAGATGCCAGTTGTTCTCCGCATATCCTACGCATCAGGCTCTCACCTCTCCTCATAACCCCCCATGATGGTAAGTCTCTACGCCACAGGCCAAATAAACCCCATCTTTCCTGTGCTCCCACCAGATGCTTGTGTAACCTCTTCTACAATGCTGCTCACCCTGTCTAGCCTTAGGTGGGTGGATGGTCCTTGCAAACTGCCTCATCACAAGGGAATCCCTGCTGGCATGGGCTAGGGCTTTTGGCTGCTCTCCCCACAGCCTGCTCTATCTGGTTGTGGGGCAAGCCGATAACCCTGCAGGCCAACCCTTCCAGACCAGCAACCAGTGCACCACACGTGATCTCAGACCTGGCCCCTCAGAACCTGCTGACTCGGGTTTCCTTTTCCCCCAGGCAGCACCATTGACATGGCACTGGAGTTTCCAGTGAGCCTCCACTTCACCACCCCGTCCATGCCCTGGCTCACGTGGGCTGGCTGCACCCCTCATTCTTCCATGCAGTGCCCACCCCAACTGACCCTGGGGTAGGCTGATGCCTCCCAAGGCCAAGTCTTCGCTCAGGCCACATCACTCATGTATCCCAGGGATTTCAGCTCTTTCTGGGTCACTCCTGGCATATGTGCCCAGCACATGGAAGTCTCTCCAAGTCCTGGGGAGTCGCTTAAGGCTACAGTCCCTGGAGAGCTGTGCTGATGCTGTGCCTCCTTATTGCCCCTCTTCCAACCATTCCAATGTGTCCTCTTAATGCCCAGTAGCTCATTCTGAACCATTAGGGATCTGCGGGGGTGCCATGTCTATTGTGTTCCTGTCCATGAAGGTTCTAAGTGCCCTTTATACCGTGGGGCAGTCCGCTGTCTGGAAAAAAAGGTAAGCACCTCCAAACACATAAACATGCACGCATTAAATAAAGGGTTTATGCAACCTATGGTGCCCGCTCTCTTTTTCCCATTGTAAGGGTTATATGTATATGCAGCCCCCAAGCTAGGTGGGCTTTTTTGTACCAGGGGTTTCAGACACATGTCACTGTCATAGTGGGTACCCGTGTGGTCGGTGCGGGTGGAAAGTTGGACGGATTCCGTGGGAAGAGGCAGTCCTTCCGTGGGAAGAGGCAGTCCTGTGGAGGAGGAAGCAGTGTGCACGTTTCGGGTTCTGTCTGCTTTAGCCACCTGCCAGCCAGTTGCTGCTCAGGGCAGGATACCCAAACGCATGTCAGTAGTAAGAGTGAGCATGTATTCAATGAGGAATTGAACGGAAACACATTTGTGGGTTTTGTCCAATCGAACATTGTTCAAGCAACAAAACAAGGTTCATATGTTGCCTGATGCTGTCGTATGGAGATAGGAAATTAGGAGAGCCAGGATGGAGTTCTGTGGAACCCTTACACACAACGCCGAGGAGAAGAATACATGGAGTGACATGAAACTATTATTATTATTTTTTCCACTGGGTTGAGCCAATTTGGGTTCCTATGGTTTTTCGTTTATTATTCTTTATCTTAGTATAGCATATTTATTTACTGGGGTTTTGAATGGATGCTACAATGCACTGTTTCTGTTTGGTGCCCCTCTGCCTTCATTTACCACAGATATTCTTAGCTGGTTAGAAGCTGCTTCTCGTGCGCAGTTGAAATTAATTAACGTTGATCTCTTCTAAATTTCCTCCTCTCATCCTTTCATTTTGTATGTGGTGTGAAGCAGAACCTTTGTCAAAATGATCATTTAAGTATGTCCTGGTTCAAAAGGAGTTGAGCGGTACTCGGAATTCACAACTTTGTGAATGTTGGATAGATCAGGAATGGGCAGTTTACAGCAAGAACATGTCGGATCACGTGGCCAGATTGCTATGTAACCACACAAAACCGAGTTATAGTTCGAAGGGAGCAAGGGCCTGTTGCTCCAGCTTTTTCCTAGTACATAGCCTTCACTCTTTGCCTGTCCTTACTGATTTACTCTTGTTAATTAAGCCCTTATAACAGGGGCTGACACATCAACAATCTGAATTCCTATACAGTTGTCAGAATCCAAATACACACACATGATTTCTATATTTGCTGCAATGCAGAAACCTATCCTTCCCAATGCACATGTCAGTGTATGACTTCCAGCCTGGGAAGCACCAATTGACTGAGCATGATTTTCATGAAGCCTTTCATTAGCATTTTTGTAGGTGTCATTTTCAGCCGTATAAAATAATTACAGGGCCGCAGGGATGGGCATTCTGGATGAGTTAATCCATTAGAAGCACGGCAGTGCAAATCTTCTAGTTCCAAACTCCCCGGTGCCCCCTCCCCCCCCCCCTGCACTGCTGTACTCCACGGCTTAAAGCTCTCCGGTGATAAATGGTTTGGGTGGGACACTTTCAAAGGAGGATCGGCTGGAATAGTCAGACATCCTCCTGCCTCCTCACGCTCAGCCGTTCCAATGAGTTCCAATGATCTACGTTCCAACCACTTTAGGGTTAGGTCAAAGCCAATAAAATACCGGCTTTTCCTGCAGGTCGACCAACTGGTTTGGCTTCCAAGCTAATTTTATCCCTATGAGTTTTTAGAAATACTTTAACAAGTGAAACGACACAGTGCAGAGGCGTGAACAGGTGTGAGTCGTTCATTTTTCCTCAGGTGCATTCTTCACCTGTAATATTTACGCAGGGAGTATCCTGAGAAAGATCATTGTACAATGCCGCCTTAATGACACTTAATTAAGCTGACAGCATCGAACCAATTATATCACATTATGAAATGAGTGCTCTTGCTTGGGATTAAACACTGTTCAGACTGCATGATCAGATAATGAAAAAAGAAACATATCGCCCGTAGGCACGAGAATACGTGGTTTCGGGATAAGATTAAAGGCACGTCAGAGTTGCCAATTCCTGTATTAGAGGGATCCTACCCACATACAGAATCTCAACTCTTTAATTCCAAACATCATTATTTTATGTTGGGCAGCAGATTGGTATATCAGGGGGCAGGGGGCGGGCTTCAGGAAGCTTATGTGATATCTGGGTGATGCGGACAAACTCCTGGTTACCAATTAAGGACCTCATTACACGGATGGCAGTGGACCAAGGTGCTATTAGCACCTTGGTCCATGTCGGTAAAATACCGGCACCGCCTTGGTGGAAAGGGGAATTACCGCTCTATTCCAAGGTTGGTGGGGCGGTAATTCCCCCTTCCCCCATTGCCCTTCCCCATTCCCATTTTTGCCCCATAGGGCTCTATGGGAATGGGGAAGGCGCTAATTACGGTACTGCAAATTGCGGTACCGTAATTAGATCCCTGGTCCCTTTGCGGGTTGGTTTTTAACGCCTGCAAAAAGCAGGCGTTAAATTCCCCAACCCGCAAAGGGACCTCGTAGTAAGGCGGTAAGGGTTTACCGGTACCAGTAAAATACTGGTACCGGTAAACACTTACCGCCTACCGTGTAATGAAGCCCTAAATCAGGATTTGTGCAACTGTGTCAAGATCCAGAACGCCCGCAGAGCTATTCTGTCCCAGCACACCCTCCGTGGCGACTCTGGTACAAGTGGAGACTGCACCGCCATTAATGTACCATCACGTTTCCTGTGGAACGTGGCTTAGCGGTCTATGCATTTCCAAGATGGCCTCCGCCACTGGTTCTTAATAATTTTTCCTCCGGCAATCCCTGTGTTGCATCCCTTCCCCTTTGGGCCATACGTTGAAAATGTTCCTTCTGCCTTCTTTCTTTGTTTTTCTCAACCTGCCTCCACTTGGTCCTCGCTTGCTAGCTGCCGTCCACCTTCCTCTGTTTGGCACTTGCTGCTTTTGCCCTTCTTCACCTGCGATTCCTTTAACTGCTTTGCTGCCTTCTGCTCCTTTGGTCATGCCCGCAGGATTTTTCCTGATGGTTTTTGGTCTTGTAAAATTATTCTGCTACTGGACATCACACTTTCATTCCTGTTTACATCTGCTCGGCAATTTCCAACTTCCAGTTTTATTTTAGCCTTTTGGCTTTTTCAACTTCCTGACTTCACCGGAAGGGACTCCTGTGCTCAGACCCTGGCTTAGTTATCAAACACCGGCTGATCTGGCATAGCGGCTTTCTTCCGTGGCAGACCCTATCTCCACAAGGAGAGAAGTACATTGAAAAAGAAAAAGAACTTAAGGAAACCCCAGCAGGAACCCTCATCTTCTTCATCATTCAACGACTCAGGTGTGGAGGAGGAAGGAGGTTTTGACATATTCATGGATAAAGTGAAAGAGACTTCTGTGTGCCTTTTGGAGGGAAATGGGCGAATTCAGGAAACATGTTCCGCCTATCTTCCATTCAGAGCAGGGGTGAACTGGGAACCAAACGTAACCCCGGAAACCTTTTTCAAAGTAGCCCCTCCATGCGATAGAATGTGGCGAGCAAGACATCTCCTCTACGGAGGATCTTGATCAAAGTAAATTTGGAAAGGTGGGTCTCCTAAATGCATTTTAAAGCATATTGTCCCTAAATAAAGATTAAAAACGTACCTAAAGATAACAATAATCTGACTTAAAAGATATGTTAACAGCGCAGAATAGGAAGCTTAATAAATAATGCCTTGCTTCAAAGGGATGTGGGAGATAAGGAGACATGAAATGAAGGATGTTGGGAGAATGAGAGAGGGGTAAGAGAAGAAAAACACTGGATAGGCCCATGATGCAGAGGCCCACTGGGAAATCTCTAGATATCCCTGTAGGCCAGTCCACCACTGATTCAGAGATATTAACTTAATTTTAGGTGCTAAAGGCTGGTGTGGTAAAACACATGGGCCTCATATGCATGTGAAATGAAGAAATCCACCATGTAAAAGTGCACCAAGATCTGTGGATCCACAGTGAGGTTAGCAAATACCCATAGTGTTATGCATGGATCAGGCCAGAGTCGGTGGGTGGGTGTGCAAGGGGAAGAGGGCCATGAGAGTGGGAGGGTACACACATGGGAGGGTTCATAAAACAGAGAGGGTATGGAAAGAGAGAGAGTGTGTGTGTGTGTGTGTGTGTGAACACACATGGGAGGGTTCATAAAACAGAGAGGGTATGGAAAGAGAGGGAGAGAGAGAGAGAGAGAGAGAGTGTGTGTGTGTGTGTGTGTGTGTGAGAGAGAGAGAAAGAGAGACAGAGAGACACAGGATGTATAAGAGGAAGAGGAGGAATGAGAGAGAGAATTTAAAAAGAACGGCTGTAGACTCGGACCAAATGCTCTCCTCACCAATGGATTATCTCCCTTATATTGTGCTCTCTTCTCTCATGCTCTCTCTTCTCAATATGTTCCCCATTAGCCCATTTGTGCACTGTTACTACCTTCTATGCTCTCTTCATTGTTCATTGTCTTCCTCCCCAACAGGTACACTGTGCACCTTCCCATCATTGTGCATTTACGCCTCCATGTACACCGCACCCTCACTTCATTTTTTTGTGCCAGTCACTTCTTCATTTTCTGTTTGCTCAGGAAATTATACTAATTATACAAGTTTGGCAAAGCCAAAGGTTTTGGCTTTTGTGCCTGCATAGGATAGGCATTTGCCAGGCACTGTCATAAAGGTACAACCTGGCCATAAAATGGCATCAAGTGGAAAATGGTTCAAGTACCTGGGCATATAATGGCAGTTCTAGTATGAATGGGAGTGCAGTGTGAATGGTGTGTGTGTAAGGGTATGTGTGCATGTGAATTAGAATGAAGTGTGAATGTTCAGGGTGAATAAATGCATGACACTTTTGGTGACTTGGAATATAGGGGATGTATCGCTTCTTACTCAAGTGTGCTGTAAAACGCCACATTTTATTTAAATATTGATTATAATTTTATGTTCAGCGCTTGCCTACCAAGAGGGTCTCAGAGCACCTTACAAGGTTCAAAGGTTGAAAAGGTAGGAGGGGAAACAGAAGTTACAAAATGTTTTCAGTATAGGATAGAAATAGTAGGATATACACGTGGTAGCAGGAGAGGTGGCGTGCCGGGATCATGTGTGGTGAAAAACAGGCATGTTTTGAGGCTCTTTCTGAAAAGTGGTGATGAAAGTTGCAGTCCGAATGTGAAGAGATAGGTTGTTCTATGTCCTGGGTTTCCAGTTGGTAAATGATTGATTTTGTGTGCATTGTAGTCTATAGAATGGAATGTCTAGGAGATGCTGGCTAACTTGTCTGGTGACAGTGGGGGTAATGGGGTTGAGTTTGTCATGAAAGTAAGATAGCATTTTGTGATGGGTTGGTTTGAAAACAATGCAGAGTCCTTTGAAGACAATTCTCTGCGAGGAACTTCAACTAGCAACGGAAATCCTTGTAAAGGCAACTCACACTGGTTGCAAACTGCACTTGTGAGGAAGCATTTTTACTTAACAGTGCTGGATTTCGCCCGGAGTCACTTCTTTGGGTGCAAATAGAAGTGGTTCATGGAAATAAACACAGGTGCCCCAAATAGAAGAAAGAACAAGGCAGAGGTTAAGTGCAAGTGCCAACATCGCTCGAGGCTCTGTGCCTGAACATTTAAAGACCTCCCTGCATATTTTGCAATCGCCTTGGAACTGCCCTGGCAATATCACAACATTGTTCACCACAGTCGGTCATCTATACATTCATATAATGGATATACCCCCTACTGGCGAGCAGAGGCATCGCTAGAGGGGGCTAAAGCCCTGGCGCTTTTGGTTGTATCCCCGGATAAAAGCTTAGGGGCTATAACCAAAAGGCTAGCTAGTCCTGAGTCCAGACATTAGCATAGCCCCAGATCTTTTCCAGCCCTAACAACACCCCTGCTGATGAGCTATCTCTGTGGAACTCCAAGTTCCTGATCTTCCCCTTTTCCCCACTTGTTATTTACCTTTAAAGTAACTGGCCTCCTGACATTCTGAGGCGAATTCTGGAGTTGCTCAATGTTGCATTTTCCTTTTACGTGCGAATCATGAAGTGTTTGAGTGACAGCTAAGCAATGATAATTGCTATATACTTGCAGGGAGTCAATTAGTGGGATTGGTGTCCCAGTTTATGGTAGCAGGTTAAGTGTATTCTGGAAGAAGTTGAACTCGTACAGTTACTGTAATTGTCAGTCAATAAATGCTTCATAGATCTATAAAAATAAAACATTACTCCAGGAGAGTTTACAGAGCTTTGTTGTCCTCTTACCTGCCACATATTGCTATTAATATGGTCAAAGCATACTCACTACCACCAACTCGGTAAATATTTTCAATAATATTTAATTGATAATCATAATACATTTTTTTTATTGATTTGGTTCAACAAAAGGAATATGAACCTTTCAATTACAACACAAAAAAATGTACAAATTAAGACCAAACATCTTCTCTGAGAAGCGAATATAAAATGAACATGCAAGAAAAAGTTTCTTAAAAAGACAATTTTTCCCCCTGAAATGGGAGAAAAACACTCTAGAATACTTGGGAGTTCACCTGGCAAGGAAAGTCAAGGACTTATACAGATTAAACACCCCCCTCTTTGGAAACAACTAAAAGTGAACCTGCTGAGATGGGATAACCAGGAACTATCGTGGTTTGCCAGATTAGCAGCAGTAAAGATGACCCTTCTCCCCCGCCTCCTATACGTGACCAGTCCAATACCCGCTGAGATCCTGCCACAGTTAATCAGAGAACTTCAAAACACAGTATATAGCTTCATATGGGCGAAAAAGAGACCCAGAATACAGAGATGCATAGTGACCTGTCCCCCACTCCTGGGAGGCCTGGGGGTCCCAGATCTGGGCAGATACATCATGGCAGCACACTTGGCCCCCATACTCCAGTGGGCTAAACCAGCCAACACCAAAGAATGGAGAGGCATAGAACAAGCATCCACACAGATCCCGATAACAGCGCTCCTAGCACTGAACCCCAAGGCCAGCGAAGCAGAAGGAAAATTACTAGGAGCCACTAAAACAGCCCTGAGTAACTGGGACAGAGCCATGCAAATGAAAAAGATCAAGCAAGGGTTGGGCCCACTATCCCCAATAGCACATAACATCGACTTCACCCCAGGCTTGAAGAAGAAATTTTGGGAGGGATGGAAAGGCGCAGACACCCTGACACTGCAGGACATGTACCAAAACGGTAACCCAATCCCTTTCTTAGAATACAAAAAGAAATTCTATCTGGGGGAAAATGAAAGGTTCAGATACATGCAAGTACGACACTGGATCTTCCACCCACCAGTGAAAAGGGCGGGAAAAAGAGCCCCAACAGGCTTGGAACTAACAATGCAAGAGGGGGAACCAAGGAGGGGGATATCAAGAATCTACAGACTGTTCGATAGGGCACAACCAACGGACGACCTAATATATAAAGATACTTGGGAAAAAGATGTAGGAGAGTCGATAACGGAAAGAGAGTGGGACCAAGGCAATTTCCTATTGGAAGGAGATACTGGGACACATCAAAGACATTACTGGCAGAGACTTATCGCTCTCACCTAAGGTGATCCTGTTGGGAGCGGAGGCAGAGGGTTTATACGTGGCATCGGGACACATGGCCACTCTAATAATACACTTACTATCAGCAGCACGAATGACATTGGCACAACGATGGAAAACGCTGGAGGGCCCGACGACACCATGGTGGTGGGTGAAAATATGGGGAGTAATGGCAATGGAGAAGGTAACTGCCATAAGAACAGGGACATATAGATATACTTGTCCATATTGTCCCCTTTCCAAGACTTTGTCGGAGACAGGGAAGCCCATTTCTATAAATCACGGACCCTCAGAAATATATCGATCACCTAATAACCCAGAACAGGGAGAGTGAGAGAGAGACAGCACGACGAGAAAACCAGAAGGAGGCAACAAAGGACTTAAGATCTCAGTAGAGATGGCCATGGGGGGCTGGGGGTTTGGGAGAGGGAAGACCTAGGGGGGCAAAAAGGGGAAAAAAGGAAAACCCTGGAGATACATGACAATCAACAAGAGTAAATAGGACTATGTTGTAAGAAATGTTATGTTGCAATTACTAGGTTTGAAATACGGTATCACCAAAGGGAAAATAAATCGGTTTAAAAAGGGAATAATAGAAAAGTAAGGGGGGGTTAACTGTTTAATTGTTATACTCAAGACCTTATGTATGAAATGAACATTGACTATAAGAAGAAGGCTTGGGATACTACACTGGTCTTCTTAAGCATGCTTGTAACCTAAGCTCTTGAGAAGAAAAAAGAAAATAAAGTTTATTAAAAAAAAGACAATTGTTAGCATATAAATGCAAGATTAAACAATAAAAATAGAAGATAAAAGATTAAGTTTCATCGTCAATCAGCTGTGCATCATTGATTACATGCATGGTTAATTGCTATCTCATTTAGATCACAAAAAGTGATTACCAGCATAATCTGATTATAGAAACTTCATACTTGAAGTAAAGCATTAAGAGCACTTAACATTAGATTTAAAACATTCATAAATCTGACTATTGCAATTCTTACAGCTATCCGTGTGGTCTGATAAATTCTGTTCCACAATACTTCAGTATTTACAATCTTTAGTTCATTAAAGTGCAATTTAAAATGTTCAGGACAATGCACTATTATATGCACTATTATATGTTTAGCTGTTTCAGATTTTTTCATCACACCACAATATATGCAGAAGTTTTCGTCTCTAGAGATGATCTTTCACTTGGCAAATAAGTCTTTGGTTTGATAAAGATTTAGCCAAAACCGCAAGTAGGCATTTCTATAAGCTGATGAAGGAAATGATGTCAAGTATGATTCGGGCACTCGCATCCTTTTCAATTGGAAAGGATTAGATTTAAACATTACATAAATTAGACATGTGTTCTGGGTCCTAACCCAGTCACTTTCCCAACGCTTTCTGTTGGCACTTGATGGGTTAGTTAATAGCCGGGCAGGAGTAATATCCACCATAGACATGATATTAGTGACCTGTCGTGACCATCTTGTGGCAAAGCAGTGATTAGAGGTCTGATATTCATGGATATTATTTGCATTATCAAACCTGCCTTAAAAATGATTAGCCATTTTCTGTAGAGGGAGCAGAGTTTCCATGCATATAAAGCATATTGGGATATTAGATCCAATTTGTGTCTGACTATGCTGATAGGTTGTGACATTGGCACGGTAAGACCGTGCTTCCCAAATAGACCTTTTAATTGTTGCCAAAAGGTTTCTGGTCTGTAAGGTTTGGTGTCAGTGCCATACAGGATAGTTGGTATCATTTCTGATTATAGAAGGTGATAAGAGGACAGCACGAAAATGTCCCATACTTTCTGTGAATTATGGTTGATGAGAAATTGCAACTATCATTTTTTTCTTGATTTCTGTTTGGTTAGGGAGATCAAAAGTATGATTGTTTATATTTACTCCCAAATACCTATATTCATTGACTTGGTCCAAATTAGTTCCATATAGCGTCCATTTGTATGAACATCAAAGATATTGAGTCTTTGAGCCACTTATAACTTTTATTTTTTCTGTGTTTATCGACAATAAATTGTAAGTGGTTTAGCTCTCTAAAGCAGACAGCAAATTCTGCAGGCCTCTTGGTGTTTTGGAGAGGAGAAAAAGATGCTCGGCATAGAAAAGCCAGGGAAATGTATTTAACCCTAATTTTGGGGAGTCAGAAATAGTTGCGTGAAGTCTGTGTTTCATATCCAAAATGAAAAAGATGAATAAAGCAGATGCTAAGATGCACCCTTGCTTCACTCCTCTGAAAGTCAGAATGGAAGGACTTAGTTGGCCATCTAATGCTAGGCGAACTTGTATAGTAGTGTTGGAGTGTAAGCAGCGGATTAGGGTAAGAATTGGAATTGGGCTATCAGCTTGGGTCAGCTTGGCAATTACAAACTCTCTAGATACTGAATGAAATGCTTATCTAAAGTCTATAAAAGCCATATAGTTGGGTTGCTTGGCTTATAGACCATGCATTTGTATTGCAGTAATGGCTGTGCGATTGATCGAGGTGCCCAGCCCAGGAATGAACCCAGCCTGATATGGATCCTGCAAGTTCCTACAATTAATCCAGGTATTGAAATCTCTAAGAATAAGCCTGGCAAACAATTTGCTTGGAGCATCCAACAGCGCAATTGGCTGGTAGTTACTTGGTTGTTGGCGATCCCCCTTTTTGAAGATGGGGATGATTATGGACTTAACCCAAGAAGGAGGGTTTATGCGAGATGTCATAATTTGTTGGAACATATTGAACATGATTTCAGACCACTGCTCCGGATGAGATTAGAGCATGATGGTAACGAGTCCATCACGCCCAGGGGCTCTGGAGGAACTTAATTTGGCTATATAGATCTTGATATCATCAAGATGAAAAAGGTCAAAGAGATGCTACGGGATTGATTGGGACTTGCAGGAATCCATTGATGGGTGGGAGGTGCATAATAATGTTGAATCCAGGCCTGTTCCGATACTGCATTGATCTGTAAAGGTGTTTGTGTAATGTGATGTGCCTGATTGAATAATCTCCAAGTCTGTGCTGAGTTTTTTGTGGACAAGGCTTGTAACATGTTTTCGCCATCCTTTTGCATTATTAAGGCTTAATGGGCAGCTACCCAGTTCTTATACTGTGTCTTTAAGGTTCTTAATTTGCACTGTTTGGCTTCAGGGGACAGCAAGTTGGTCAGCCTTTTCAACCTGCGGTAGGCGGTTTTGGTCTCCTGCACTTCTGTATCATAGATTTGTTGGTGACTATGCATGGGTCTAGTTAATCCCGAGCCCTGGTGCTTAAAGATTGGTAGTGCAGCTACATAGAGACCATTTTCTTGAATTAGGACAATGCTCAATGTCTCGGATCGAGTCAAGATGTTAGAACCTAGGGCCTTTTGTTTCTGCGGATTCCAGTGGAAGCGATTTCTGCCTCCATTTACGGTGAGTTCTGCCTGATAGTAATCAATGGGGGTAGGATTGGTGATGAGTCTCCATGTCCATGTAAGCTCTAGAAGTTCATGCTCACTGTTCGTCTGAGTCTTAACTTCAAAATATTCAGCAATAGAGAACAAGCTTCTATCTACATAGATATAGTGGATTATAGTTTCCTGTTTCAGTCTGCGCCATGTGGCATGGGGAGGAATGTCATCCGAAGTGAGCTATATACCAAGATTAAGTGCCGGTCTTCCATAAAGCTGACCCATCATCGAGCTAAAGAGGTCGGGATGGCAGGGGATTTCGGGAGGCAATGGATATTCAGATTGCCAGTTAATATTGCATGCATAACTGATCAGTCCATGACCACTACCTTCTGGAGGAATTTTTTGGTTTCTATACTTGCTTGATTCCATTAAACATTAATCAAGGCTATTGTCCTATGTTGAGATTTTATTCTGATTAGTTGAATGAATGGATTAGGCTTCGACCCACCGCTCTAAATGTAAACCAGTAACCACTTTTGTTGCAACTAATAGGTTTGACATTGGGCGACCTTTAGATTGAGTTTTCACTGGGAGTAGAAGTATGTCATAGCCATCCCAAATGAGATGTTGTGATAGCCACGTCTCTTCAAGTGCCACAATGTCAAACTTCAATAAATTGTTGGTGGAGGTCTTGGTCAGATGTTTGAAGCCCCGGGTGTTCCAACTTGCTAGCTTGATGGTTTGAATGGATTTGATCTTAGGTAGCTATTCTTGATTTGCATATCGCTGGTTGTTAGAGGAATGGCCATTTGTACAGTGTTGGACTTGGCACTCACCAAGCAATAGTACTCCAGAACAGATGACTATTAAATATGGAAAAGTGAATCTGAGGTCTGTATAGGATTGGGATTTATTGTTAGCTTTGCTTCTACTGACCTATTGGACGCTGGTTCTTGATTTAGAAAAAATCCCAGCTCTAACAAGGTAGCTCTGGTTTGCCAGATTGAATGAAGGACAATGCCAGAGTCAATACAGATTCGTGCTACAGATAGAACTGAATCATATAGGAACTCAACACACTGAATGTCATAAATTGATAGATCTTCTAGACTGGGGACGTCAATAAAGATGCTGAGAATAGAAGTCCTATTGACATAAGTTGGGTAAGGACTAGGCATGCATTGAATTATCAAGCAATGTAGTTGTTCCACAGGAGCAAGTTGGAGTATTTTGTTTGATTTAGTTACAGGCTTTTTATTTTTCTAGGAGTCCATCCATATCTGGTAAGCTGCCAAATAAGTTTGTCGCGGGCTTGAAATTAGTGGAGCTTGCTTGATAGGTCTTAAGTTGCAAGCATCATGGTTACCTAGTGTGGATTGTATATACAATACCACTGACTTAACAGTTTCATTTCTCTGGTGATCTAGCATCAGCAGAGAGTTTTCTTGAGTTACAACTGTCTATGGGACAGGAACTGATGAGGGATGGGGAAGAGCAGCCCCGAGCTGTAAGTCTCTTATAGTATGTTTTTGATTTTGTTGCTTGCTTCTTGCATCAGTTAATCAGTTAATCAAGGGGTTCATACTGCAATGCAAGTCCAGGGGCAGAGGCTCTTTGGTGGCAGATTTTTTGTTTGAGGCCATGATTGCATATTTCCTGGTAATTGCAGATTTGGCAATTAAACTTGAATTCTTGGAAAGTGAATGAGACTTTATGAAATGTCTCGAGGTGGATCGTGTTTGGGATTTCGAATTTTGCATATTCTTTGTTTTTTTTAGCATTAGGAACGATCTGCGTAGAGGATTGTTTTGGTTTCGTAAATATTGTAAAAACTGGTTTGTTTTTCTTTTTTTGTTGATCCTGAACTTGAATTGTTGGTTGTGGTGTGACTAATAAAAGATCAGATTGAGCTTAAATGTCAGATTTCTGGTTTGTTCCACTAAGTGTAGGAGCCTGAGTAATCTGCTCAGAGCCGACGATAAGAATTTCGTCATCCAGTCTGATTGCAGTTTGAGATGTAGATTCAATTTGTCTAACATTTGTCTTGATGTGGTCCTCTTGCAGTTATTGTGAAATCATTGCTGACTGAAGACTTATCTTATTGTCGAGAATCTCAAAGAGTTTTGTGAGAGAGAGAAGGGCTGTGTTCATAGCAGTGAGTATTAAATCTGTATGGGAGGGGATTGTAGAGTGTGGAAAGGTGGGGTGTTGCATCTGCAAAGCGGCTGTTTGTTTCCTTGGAGTTGGGTTTGTGAAAGAAATCGAAAGGGCTGAGGAGTTGTGGGTAGAAGATGCAAATATTAAAGGAGACTGTGAGAGGCTAGTCATGCATTGCAAGGGTAAGAAAGGTTGGCAAGGTGATGCAATTAAAGAAATGGGAATCAATGGTTCTCTTGACATTGGCCTCAGTGGTGTTCTTGATGCAATAGGAGTTTGTATTCGCTCGTTGATATGAGCGCTTGAGATCGATGTAAGCGGATCTTTTGAATTAAGAATAGCTTGAGGTGGATCCATTATTTTGAAGCACATTGTGATGTTGAGTGTGTGCATTTCTATTAGGCTCTGCCGCATTCACAGGAACGCTGACTAAGTACGCTGTATGACTGTTCGCATTTGTAATATTACAGCTGCGTGTGCTTGACTTCACTGCATATTGCCCGAAACTGCCTGCAATCAACGAATCGAGCGTGAGCTGAAGGATTTATTAACTTCAGCTGCCCGCTCTGATTTGTAACTGTTTGGTTTGGACTAATAGCTGACCATTGTAGTCTGCTTTGACACCTGAGCTGCTGAAAAAGAAACATCAGGCACTTCAGCGCCGGCACTTCTGGGACAAGCCGGTCTACGCCGGTCCCGGCGGTTTACTATTTACATCCCCAGTCACTCTCTGACACAGGTTAGTTGGAGAACATAGGCATAAGTCACACCATTATTTTGGAGCATGTTGTGTTGTTGAGAGTGTGCATTTCTAGTAGGCTCTGCTGCATTCACAGGAACGCTAAGTACGCTGTATTCATTTTCGCATTTGTAATATTGCAGCTGTGTGTGCTTGACTTCACTGCATATTGATATTGCTTCAGCACCGGCGCTTCTGGGATGGAGCCGGTCTACGCTGGTCCACGGCGGGCATCGGCCATTGGCCCTCCACTCTGCTCATTTTCTCACCATTTTTGGAAGATAAAAACGGGTAAGAAATGGGATACAGCAACCTAATCCAGCTGCTCTCTAAAGCTAATTGATTGCAAAATGAGAAACTAGTCTAACAATTTATATCCACTAAAGACACGCCACCTAGCCTATCTACTTTAGACAAAGAGCAAGATGGGGTGAATTTACCTTTCAAACAAAAGTTCACTACAAACACTGAAAAATATACTCACCATTTTAAATTTAACGGAACAGAACCAGTTACAAACCTAAAGGCTCTCCCTTCCCCAACAACAGACAACATTAAAATTGCACTACTAAATACAAGGTTTCTGAACAAACACGCCCAAGATATACATGATTACATCCTCGAGGACAAATTAGACATCCTCTTCCTCGCCGAGACCTGGTTACACGAACTAACAGGCTCAACCATTGACATTTCAGTCCCTCCCAATTATAGCATCTACTTTGAAAATAGAGAAACAGGAAAGGGAGGTGGGGCAGCCATAATAGTAGCCATAATAGTAAAACAGGACCTTAAACTCTTCACTTACACAATCCTGGTCTTCACTTCCACGTCCTGGTTGTGAGTTTCTCCATCTAAAACTAACTCCCTCCCAAAACCACTGTATCTACCTTATCTTCATCTATAGACCCCCTTAATTAATTTCTGAATTCAATGATGCACTCTGTCACATCCTAAACAACCTAAAAGGAACCAATATGGGAACAGTACTCTTGGGCGACCTAAATAGATGGCGAGGAAATCCCATCGATAAAGAAGCCATAAGCCTTGAAAAAACCTTCAAAACATCAGTTATTCAATAGCAAACAAAGGCCCTACTATCAAAACGGATAACCAACTAGACTGGATTATCACAAACAATGTAGAACTCACAGTAACAAACACTTTGCCTTGCATTTGGACTGACCACTTCAAAATTGAAGCTACACTTTCTTTAACATTCAAGAAAAACTACTTTGACAACTAACCCAAAACCATCCAAAGTAGGAATCTAAAGAAAATAACACCCGATATCCTACTAGAAGGAATTACACACATTATGGATAAAACCACAGATGACGACCCCTGTGATCACTTCTATGTATAGCAACCATTTTCAGGAGCTACTAGATAAGAAGGCACCACTAAAAAATAAACAAGTTTGTCCTAACCCAAATCACCAAAATTGGTACACAGCAGAATTAGGCACACTTAAGACAGCTAAAAGGAAACTTGAAAGATAGTGGCACAAAACCCCTTCGTAACTTAACAAAGAAAATTGGAAAAAATGTGACCGTTTGTACAGAGCCAAATTAACAGAAATAAAAAAGAACTACTATAATGAACAAATTGCCGGCGCCTCAAATTCAACCTGCAAATTGTTCCAAATCTTCAAATCCCTCGAAAAAACACCCACCCTCTCCCCGCCATTCTAGCCAACCATGGTTGACTGCGGAAAAAGTCCAAACAGCCTTCTCAAACAAGATTATAAAAGCCAGAGACACCATAATAAAATGTCAAGTGACAGAAACACCACCCCTGCACCACATCAATGAAGAATACCCAGAATGTAAGATACCCAAGTTCCTTTTTTCACCGGTTTCTATAAAAGACATGCTAGATACTCTCTCATCCATAAACTGCACCTCTTGCTCTCAAACATTTGCCACCCTAAATTCATACTAGACAATGCAGAGATCTTTGCTCCATACCTATGACTTATGACAAATTCCTCATTCGGAGATCAGAAAGTACCTGTTGGAATAAAAACAGTCACAGTCACTCCGCTGGTGAAAAAGCCCGGCCAATCTCAGACCAATCACAAATTGTAATGTCCTATTAAAATCCTTGATAAAATAGCTACACATCAATTACAAGAATATGTTGACAAGCATATCCTTCTGCATTCACAACAGTCAGTCTTCAGAAGTGCTCACAGCACCGAATATGCATTATTAGATTTACAAACCAAAATGCTAGGTATTCTGGACAAAGGAAAAGCAGGCTTGCTAATCCTTTTGGACCTCACGGCAGCTTTCGACTTACTAAATCACGGGAAGCGCCGAGAGGCCCTAAATACAGCTGGAAATTGCTGAGAGGAAGCCATTGAATGGGTGTCATCCTTTCTAGAGGATAAAAACTCCAGTCACCTGGGGTGGACACTCCACCACTTCTAAACCTGTGGACTGCGGTGTCCCGCAGGGAGCTTGTTTTTCCCCTGTGCTCTTTAATCTATACATTCGTTGTCTCTGCTCCCTACTCTCTTGGCTTGGGATCTATTTCACCAACTTTGCAGATGACACACAGCTAATCTTGGAACTATGTGGGGACCACACCTTCGACAACAACAGACTATCAGCCATATATAATACCATCGAAAATTTGATGAAATCTCATTGGATGTGCCTCAATAGTTCCAAAACTGAGCTCATGACATTTGGCACAACCAAAGTCCTAAAACACTTAAGCCCAGCTTACTCTTCCTTTCTCATAAATGACTCCACCATCACAGGGGCTAATAAAGTTAAAACACTTGGCATCGACTTGCAATCCTCACTAGGAGATGAGACGCACATCTCATACTTGAAACGGAACTGCCAATACTATCAAAGGCTCCTATGCCATATCAGGCCATTCCTAAGCACCAGTAACATTGTTACAATTGCCAGAGCCATTATCCTATCATGACTGGACTATGGAAATGTACTAGTGATAGGTGCCAACAGCAATTGCATTAAGCAATGTCAAATAATTCAAAATAACGCAGTCAGATCCATCGCAGTAAAATCCAAACATGACCATATGCCAGAGTAAAAGCCACAGGCCTAGGTAGAGAGTTTCCCACCAAGGCCATCTCCCTTTGGAGCAAGCTACCCCGCAACCTCAGGCTTGAAAGCAATTTCCAATCATTCAGAAAGCAGCTGAAAACCACACACTTTAAATAATTGACACACTCACCACCCCTGCGCTCACATGGAGCCCACCTTACTTTCTATTTGTACTGTCCTGTGAACTCTCTGTCCTTGTGTCTCTGTCGCGCCCTGCTGCTTGCGAGCTTTCTGCGCGTTACAAATAAATAAATAAATAAATAAACAAACATTATTAGCTGACTTGTTTGAGCTAATATTCGCTGCTTCTCAATGATGTTATAAGTTACAGCTTCCAGAGCAACTTCTACTTGAGATGTGTTAGACACACTAGCTTGTTCAGAGTCGTGAAGTGTATCTAGGCAACCGGCAGCCACTAACGAGCCATGCGGAGTGGATAGATCGACAAGGCAGAGGTCAGTATAATGTATTTCTATTACTGCTGTTGTCGATTGAGCCAGCACATTCGGATTGTTAATGTGTTTGTGAGAATTGACATCTTTTTCACCTGGTGAGCAAAAGGACCGAATATCGCTGTGTATGATTGAGAGAAGGCACAGACAGAGATGACAGCTGTTTTAGCGGCATTTAATGAATTTAGCGTTCTCACTAGAGTACGTCTTGGCTGGATTGTCAGTTTTGACGTTCCATTCACTGGGAGCATCGCGATTTTCAGGGTGTAGGCTGCTGAAGTAATTGCAAGAAAACGGAAGATTGGTTTTCAGGACTGTTACACAGAATCAAAGGAAGCTATACACACTAGTTAGAGAAAGTATAGGATTAAACAAACAGGAAGTAAGAATGCTGTTATCGCTGGCAGCTCACTGCTTCACAGCTCAAAAGCGTAACAGCACTTGGGAGAACAGCACTGAGCGTGCTGGTGGTGAAATAGGGCTGCTGGGTAGGGGGGCGCAGCCAAACTATTTTCTTTGCTAAAGTAAACAAAATAAGAAACAAAATAAGAAACTATTAGCAAAACAGAAATTAAAATGAACAATCGTCTGGTTTGAAGAAAAGAAAGTCCTTTAAGGCTCCATTAAGTAGTCCATACCAAGTGTTAATCCACAGAGTAGCACGAGCAGCGTGGGATGCAGAATGCAATGTAACAGCACCTGGCAGAACAGCACTCTGCAAAACGCGCGCCACCCAGTCACTTACTTCATATACATAACCATATGTGTCAATACACAACCCAGGTCCCCATGAGCTAGTTATCCATGGTGTCAAAATGTCATCATAGTCCCCCAGATCAAAATTGCACATTAGTCGAGTGAAAAATACTTTGCTCATATTGCTTGATTTTCACCACTGATTATATGGTAATGAGAACAGGCAGTAAGGGGCCCAAAGAATTCTCTGTGTGCATACGCATACCAAACTATAGTATAAAATAAAGGATTAGATCAGGCATAATTGGAAAATCCTCAGAAGTGGCAGTTCAAAGTTCAATGAACCCCACTCTTTTAAGAAGTATCTGAGATCCGATTGTCAAAAAGGACATTAGAATGAAAGAGGTTCCTCTGCCGACACTTAGAGAGGTATGGGGCCTAGGAGAGGTGAGGGGGCATTTCCCCCTGGGCCTTGTGTTAGGTATAATGTAATGTAATACGGCATTTGTATAGCGTCTATTGCCATTGGTGTGGCCTCAAAGCGCTGTAGGTGAACGCCCTTGGAGGACCGAGGTCCAAGGTATGAGAGATTAGTCCAGGGAGTTTGGAATGCATGTGTTCATTTTGCCAGTACAAAGATAATTAGGGGAAGCGAAGTCTCTGCTAGTGACTCAAGTAGAACTGGCTTGTGGTTGGGTGCTGTGAATGCTGTCGGGAGAGTATGCGAGTCAAGGAGACTGATTATGTGTCCAGCTAGACCTAATTTTTATCGTGGATCATAGTTGCATTCTAGAGACGCAGATGCTTGCAGGTGGGTGGTCGTGCCTTTGGGAGGGATACGGCTATCTTCCATCGAGATGGAGTGTGATATGTACCTTGATGGTCATGGCTGATTACTTGTTTAGTTGATGGATTGCCAATACTGTTGTACTCAATCAGGACAAACCCTGATAATTTTGTGGTTCAGAGGAATTGGGATTTGAAAGGAATTACCAATTGCAATACCAAAAGGGATATATATATATATATATTTTACAGGTTTACAGGGCCAGCGGTAGCAACCCTGTAGTTATGGTGTTATGGTAAAGTTGCTCAACCCATAGAAAGAGCAGACGAATCATCATTGAACTTTGCAAAAAAAGTATATGGCCTCCTCAGACCGATCCTGCAAAGTTTGGTGAGGTTTCATTGAGGTGGGGCAAAGTTATAGGTGGGTCCCAACAGGTGTGGTTTTTTCCAAAATTGCGGCAGGAGCTGTGGCTTCGTCCCAAAAGCATGCGTTTGTAAATTTGGAGTAAATCCGTCAATTAGATTTTTAAAATGACCAAAAAGTAGGTACAAAATTATAAGTGATGTCTGGGTTCTGCACAAAAGTTTGCAAAACTATTTTAGATCTAGATATAATGATTTTGCAAAGTTTGGTTGAGGTTTGTCAAAAGGGGGCTAAATTAGAAGGGGGTCTCAGCATTTCTTGATGGCTTATAACTTTGTTGCTGTTTGACAAATTTGCAGACAAGTTTTCAAACTGATTAAAGACCCAACCTTGAATGTTTGTGCAAATTCTGAATGGATTTTGTCAAGTGGGGGCTAAATGATATGACTATTTTATGTATGTACATTTTGAAACTTTTCAAAAAATAAAACATGTGCGGATTGCATCAAACTCATTCAAAGAGTATTGGCAAGGACCTGAAAGCATGGTTTTGCAAATGTGTCTGTGTTTTTCTTTTTGAAAAGTGTCATAATGTAGGTATAAAAAAAGTGATAGACCTTTGGTGGCTGAGGTATAGCTGGCCACAAGGCACTAGCAATGGGTTTAAAGTCGGCATGGCCACGAGGGACTGGCTATTTGTAAAGTTTTTCTAAATTGGGACAGGTTTGAATGGGAAAAGAAAATCTGCTTGAGGGTACAGGTTGAAATGCTGAATGGGATTGCAACAAATATGCACGAGGAGAGTCAGCAAGAACTTCAAAGCATGGTTTTGCAAATACGTCCCGTATTTAATTTTTTGGAAAGTGTGAAAATGTAAGTACACAAAACAGTGATATAATATTGGTGTCTGGGCAATGGGCCTAGCCATCAGCAATGAGAAATGTGTACTATAATTTGCTTATTGGTGCATGTGGCATGGGCAAAGATGTTTGAATGAAAAAAAAATCTTCTTCTTGCGTTTACACTCTGCAGTGGTAGACTAGATTACAGGACCTAAAAGCATGTTTTTGGAAATATGCCTTGTGTTTTATTTTTCTAAAGTGTAAGAATGTAAGCAGAAAAACTAGTGATATACATTTGTTGTCTGGGTAGTAGGCCTGGACCTCAGCAAATGCAATGTGTACTTTGATTTGCTTTTTGGGGAATGCACCAAGGCCGAAGCCCATTCCCCATGGATTTGGAGACTGGCCATGTTTGCAAGCCATGATCACTGGCCATTGGTTACATTATTTGGGTATAGTGGACACTGAACTGCAGGCTAGGTGCAGTGAATAATAGGGGTGGTTTGGTTGGGGTCATGGTGGAGCGTTATGCCGTACGCAATTGAATGATCAATTACATCCCCTGCATGTGCTGCTGTTAACGACAGACATAAATATGTTTTGCAAAAAATATGTTTCTTAAAAGAGGTTTATAGTTCTTTCATGTATATGAAAAAAGGAATTATTAATGACTTATATACAGTGATGTAACACCATGAAACATTTTCACTTACAAAAACCTATTAAATTGACAGAAAAATACTTTGTTAGAGGGATGTTACGGTTAAGATGAATCCCACCCTATGGACTCCTCTCCTCCAGTAGTTAGGCAGTGGCGTTCCACCTTGACATCCAAAATGCAGATGCAAAAGATTTGTAGACGATTGTTAAGTGGCAGTTGGTGTGTGGCAGCTTAATATGGTCATAGGGTTATATGTACAGTTTTTGGAAGTTATTGGTGGATGGATGTGACTGTTTGAAAGCAGGCATTGAGGGAGTTTTACAAATACAAAACTAAAAAGGGTAAAAGGGCTACCCTCTGCGATGGTGTGCATGTGCCATCCAGGTCTTTTAATGATCCATGGCCTGGAAATGGGACTGTGCAGACGGTGGATAGTTATAAAGGTCCATCGATAATGGTCCTTATTGTATGCTAGACAAAAGTATTTGGGACAGAAAAACTTTTCTGTTCTTTTATATTTTTCTCTAGTATACAATTGTCCATTAGTCTCCTGGGCGTGGGAGCCAACCAATCAGGTATCTAGGAACATGGGTTTGAAAGCTGGTAGAAGTCCACCTTCCAATCCATTTATTTTTTTTAACCACTCACCCCCCCAACTTACCTTATTTCAGTGGCGGCTCCTTCTCTTTGCCTCCTGCACGCCACCATGGAAAGGGAAGAGGGGCTTCGTATGGAGCCCTGCCTTCCCTTTCCATGGTGGTCATCTTGGGAAAGGATTTTCAGTTCTATTTTTTATCTGTGAAAGGTGGTTCCTAAAGGAACCTTTCTTTTTTTGCAGGAGAGGTCAGAAAGTAAGGTGGGGAGGGAAATGAGGGAAGATGCACCATCCATTAATATGGAGGGGCATGTGGACAGGGGAAGATATTGCTTCTGTGTTACATCTAAGTTAGGGGGGCAGTGTTTCTCATCATCTTCGAAAGATATGGATCAACAGCCTTGTATATCGCTTGCAAGGTAGCTGGTGGGATTTTGTGTCCCACAGAAGTAGGCTCTGTGGTTACAGTATGGGGTGAGGAAGATGAGGTGGAGAAATACAGCCTACTACTTGCTAAGAGAGGAACAACCTTTCTGAGAGCATTGCAGTGGTTGGATTGGATGTGGGGGCGCATGGAGATGGTCCCATAGGAGTACTATCAATACAGTCTGTGACTTAGTACAACGTTGCACTCAGTGAATTTCACTTTGGCAGCATTAGCCTTTGGTACATTCCCAACAGTGGTAAAGAACTGCCACACCCATCATTCTCTCTGGGTGCTAAAGGTAGGCACTTCCTCTACCTCATCTTCCTGTCTTCTTCATTGTCTTTGGAAGTACTGTGCTTTTTTTGTTGTATAGGTGCTCCAGCTAGTAGTGGCAGTGGTGGTGGTTCTTGGGGAGGACGGATGGCAATAGCTGATGCAATTTCTAAAACAAATAGCAGTTTTGCTAACATTCTTCCGAGTATGTGCTCTGTACTAGATTGTTAATGGATAATGAATAAGAATAAGTGTAGCAGCTGTGCAAGGGTACGTTTTGAGCTTGAAAGTTGCTAGTAGGCAGAAAGTGCAGTTCCGAACTATCAGAGAAGCACGGACCTGATTGTGAAGTGCGGATGCGTTCGCAGATACGTCCTCATGTCACATGCGCAACGTCACGTGAGACTGTCCGGAAAGTCAGCGATGACGTCAGATGTTCCCAGACGTCAACGTACTCAAAAACCGTGGAAAAAGTTGCAAAAAGTGTATGGAAGTGTTAAGAATTCTGCTAGAAAGTGGGGAATGGCAGAGTTTCAATGTGAAAGTTTGTAAATTGGACAAACATGTTGCTATATTGTGATGTCATCTTTGATGTCATGGATGTTAGTCTTAGCAGTGCATGGAGGTGGTGCGAGTTATGGTTGCTTAGCTTACCATAACTGGCAACTTCCTGAGGTTTTTTGGTTTTACTTGTAACCATAACATCCCTTTAACACAGTTTTTTCATTGAATTTTGTAAGTTTTTATTAGTGCAACTTAACCATAATGTCCCTTTAACAACATTTTTCTGTGAAATTCATAGGTTTTTATGGTGCAACTTAACCATAATGTCCCTTTAACAATGTTTTTTCAGTGAATATATATTTGTATTCACTGAAAAAACATTGTTAAAGGGACGTTATGGTTAAGTTGCAATAGTAAAAACCTATGCAATTCGCTCACACAAAACATTGTTAAAGGGACGTAATGGGGAAGTTGCACTACTAAAAAGCTATGAAGTTCACAGAGAAAAAACGTTGTTAAAGGAACGATATGTTTCAGTTGCCCTAAGAAACACCTATCAAATTCAGTGCAACAAGTACCTGTACCAGGCTAAGAGGTGGGTTATTTTGCAGGTTAATGCCAGGACCCGTATCATGCTGGTCTAAAAGCCGAGTTTACACGATATGCCTCAGGACATTCCCGTGCCTTGGCTACATACAGTGGGTTGAGGTTATCTCGCAGAATTTAACAGCGCAACAATGTGCATGTGTTTTGTGATCGCTTTGACCAATAATGTCCCCTTACTCTCGAAGGTCTTCTTTTGTCACTTATTGTAAAGTGTATTGACAGCCCTTTGAGCAGTGCGCTATTTTACATGCACAGGTAATTGAAGAAAGCAATTTGTACAGCTCCTGTTTTAGGAATTCCCAATTATGCTGAAGAGTTTTTCTTGTTTTCACTTACAAATGGGACAGCAGTGTTTACACAGAGTACTACATTAGGGTACAAACCTCTGGCATATTATAGTGGGACCTGGTTACGAAAGAGCATTTTCCTTGCAAACAGTCATTGGCAGCCACCACGTTTGCAATTGAGAAATCTACAAGTATTGTAATGGGTTGTTCTATGATGATTTTTGTGGAGCATGCTTTGTTTTTGGAGAAACCCAAGGGTACATTGACATCTCAGAGAGCTTCTGTATATGAAGTAATAATATCAAATCCAGCGATTAAAATTGTCAAGTGTAAAATAGTGAACCCTCCCACCTTTGTAGCTGAGCCAGTGGCGGGGGAGAGCATGTGCATGACTGCGCCAATTTTATACAGTTTTATGACGATACACCACACGTAAAAGAGAACCCACTGTCAGGAGGGAAAATTCTCTTTATTTATGGTGAATTGATCAAACAAGTGGAAAAAGGCATTCTGGCGCAGCTGTAGTGAGGCATGGAACAAATGGTGAATTTGAGGTTGTAGCAAGTGCAAGGCTACTGTCTCACGTTTCAGTGCAAGCGGCAGAATTGGTAGCACTTATTGTGGCGCTCGAAAAACATGAATGGCAGGAAGTGACAGTGTACAGTGACTCTGCCTATGTGACATAACCGTATACACAGGACTAGCATGTTGGAAAAGGAGGGGCTACCTCTGAGCGGACGGTACTCCAGTGCAGCATGCATCTTTATTGGACAGGCTTATTAAGGCACTACAACTCCCAGTAGCAATTGCGATAGTTAAATGTGCAGCGCATACTAAGCAAACTGACTTTATCACTCGTGGAAATGAAGCTGCAGAGCAAAAGCCAAAAAGTTGCATATTCTCAGATATTTTAAGTTTTGATGCTCCAGATGTCAAGGAGAAGGTAGTTATGATTATGGTAGTGAATGAAGGATTTGATCATTTACCAAGAGGCCATTCAATGGAGATTCAAGGCAATCCACCACAGGAAGAGCAGACTTTATGGAAGGGGGTGCTCTTTATCCCTCACAGAATCGTTATGGCGGTAGGACAGTAGTGGAAAGCCGGTGATGCAAGTATCTCTTGAACAGCTGCACTACCCTGCGCATGTAACTAGGGAAAGTCTTGCTGCAACAATTGCAAAATCCTTGTTCATGCAGAACCTGTTATAACATGTTGCATTTTATGTAGTCAACTGCAACGTATGTCAAAAGTTTACCACTGGGTATACACTGCGAACAGTTAGAGGAGTAATTCCTCGACCGAATGGTCCTTTTCAGCATTTTGATATTGATTATGTTGATATGCTGCACGTATGTAATGGATACAGGTATCTGATAGTGGTGATGTGTCCCTTCTCCAGGTGGATCGAAGCAGGTCCTTGTACACACCCTGATGCCACTTGTGCAGTGAGGTTTTTAGTATGTGAAGTCTTTCCAAGATGGGAAGTGTGTGAAGTGCTGAGATCTGATACTGGGCCACATTTTGTTAAGTGAACTGGATATTTGAGAGACTCAATGGACTTCTTACGGAAAGGGTTGTCAAGCTTAAGTTGACACTGAAAAAGGGATGGCTATGTTGCATACCCCGAGCATTATATGCCCAAAGGAATCAGCCCGGGTCATTCCATCACCTCACACCCCCTTAGCTAGTGACAGGAAGACGAATGAGAATGCCTTTAACTCCTCCATCGAGAAGTAGAAGTGATGCCCAGAGTACAGCAAAAATGTTAAGAAATGAATAATTGACACGTCTGACTGCTAGTATCTTTGTCATTTCAGATCAACTCAAGCATCAGGGGGTCGGTCTCCGAACACAGATGAAAACCATTCAGCAACCGGATTTTCAGAATTATTACCAGCACAGAAACTGTTTGCTGGTGACACGCTGCTGATCCAAAACTTCACTAGGAAGTGGCATGAGCCAAAATTCTTTGGACCTTATGTGGTGGAGGACATTACTCCCTCAGCAGTAAAAGTTCAACACAGACGAGCTTGGATACACCTGAACAACATCAAGCTATACACCGGAGAGGCCGCAGCACCCTCAGTCATCAGTACAGAAGCAAGACAAGAAGAATTTCAGCGTGTGCCAACTCGTTCGATGACAAAGAAGAAGGATGATAAACCAACGGATTGACCAATAAATGCAGATTTGCATTTGGACTGTGGCTCTCCCTGGACACTCCTTATAGATATTATAGCAGGCATGCACACTCATTGCTTGAGTCACAGAGTTCTTTGAGAATGAACTTTAGAAAGTTGTTGATGCATTGCAAGTTTGCCTGAATTAGATTTCGAGTTTGGTTTCGATCATTGGAATTGTGAGCAATACCCTGATTCATTTCTTACTGAATACTTGTACGACCGAGTTTATGGTTCTCCCCAAAAGTAATGTGCATCATATCGTACTTGCTATGTTTGTGTTTATTCTTCAAGTTATCCTGCCCTTGTTAGAAGAGATGTGGATATCCACATGTTTTTACAGGATCCTAAAAACTGCCCTGTAACAAGGAGGCTGCTTATAGCAATCTTAGAGGAGCTAAAAGTACCAAATATAATACAGTTGCCGTAGTAGTGTTTTCTCTCCCTTAATTGAGCATAGCAAAAATGAGGAATCTTGAAAATGGTACAGATTTAAGAAATGAGCAAGCCCAAGGAATTCCAGAATGCCATAAATGGTGTGGGTTACTATTCTGGTGTGTAATGTATACATGCACAACCTCTATCTTTGTCTGTTTCTTTTGGTTCATACTCTTTATTTTATTGGTCCAAGTAAAGCAGAAGTTCCTTTGCTTCTTCCCACTCTAGGAACTTGTGTAGATTTGGCCATTACCGATGAGCCAATGTCTCAAGAGTATTCTGCCCAGAGCAGAGCTGCTTTAGATTTGTTTCCATGGGCTGCTAACATTTTAAGGCGAAGACATAGGGGAAGTGCAGAGGAATATGATAATGGGATTAACACATATTTAGACTTTACAGCACACTTGGGTAATAAAATCTGGTATCAGCACATAAAAAAGGTGGGAGAACTTCCAAGGAGAGTTGCTATGTTTGTGCTTTCATACCGTATGCCATGGGGACAACCAATATATTCATAGCTACAGAGGTACCAGTGAAAAAAGCTAATTTCCTAACCCATCTCACGCTCTGCCAAAAATGAGAACAGTTCCACGGTCGAACAGCATCCTTGATATGGATAGCTGAAAAGACATCCCAAAGATCAGATAACTAGGTGCAAGATCTGAAAACAAGATAGAGACCAGAAACACGAAATTAAGTGATAAAATATCAACAGCCTGGAATGAATGGAGCAGCAATCAAAGGAGAAGAAAACAAGATGCTAGATTGTCAAGACAATAACCAAGAAGAGATACAGAGATGTAAGGAAAGAGGTCAGTTGCAAATCAAAGGCACCGTATTGACTCCGGAAGGATGGTCAGAAGGCCTGATTGTATGCAAGGCAGCAGCACTCATGGGATATTATGAGGTAGTTATAGCTACTGCAGAGAATGAATAAAAGCACCACTGGCCGAAAATTGGGAAGTTGTTGACATGGATCGACGAGAAAAGAGGGCAGTTGCAGATAGTAACTCTGGCCAGTGCAGCTCTGTGTTGCAGAATCAATGGCACGAGGAAAGTTGGAGTAAATCATCAGTGTGGCTGAATTTTTGATGTACCAGGTATAAAGGGTGGGACAGTAGTTCTAATGGATCCCTACTGGGCCTGTGGTCAGGAGCTTACATGAAGCTGCCCAAGGATTGGGGAGGGATGTGGTCCATAGTGCTTATTCATGTTCCAGTGTTAGTGATTCCTCAAAGCGACCTGAACATTGGAGAGTTTCCAAAAGCAGATTCCCATTTGAAGAACAGAAGATCACTTGCATTCCTCAATTGAACAAGGAGGGAGATTTATTTCTCTGCTAAATCAATAGAAGCCTTTGATGCCATTCCTTATGAGCATAGGCTATTCAGCAAGACTGCCTCGATCTTCACATCTATCTTTATATCAGGCATCCAGACGGTGGCCAATGCCAAATGGTTACAGATAACCAGATGGGAACTCCTGCAGACAATCAACACTACCATAAAGTAATTGAATGCCATCAAGGAAGAATTGAGGGTCATAAGGCTGATGACCCTACGGAACAGATATGTCCTTGATATGATCACACAATGGAAGGAGGGGTTTATGCCAAAATCGGACAATTATGTTGCACGTTCATATCTTCTCACGATGATGATATTGGAACCTTGACACAAGCCACAATTTTGCTAGCGAAGCTGCACAATGAGATGGAAGATGAGACAGAAGACAGTGTGGATGCTAGCTAGTTCGCGTCTATCTTCTCATGGATTCCACTGTGGATGGCAAATATCTTCAAGCTCCTGGGAGCAATATTGGTGATGGTGATGGTGATGTATGGATTCTGTGTGATCAGAATAATAATTGCACAGTGTAAGAAGACAGCAAAGAAGGCAGTAGGAATGAAGATATCGCCTCAGGATTTGGACCCAAGGCATGGACAGATGAAGAAATCAGAAAATATATAGAGGCCAGAATCTTAGCACCTGAGGGAACGAAGTTCCTACATCCAAGAAAGCACAAGAAGTACGTGGGATGATAGCTCTACTGTAATCCGAATGGACATTGTAGCCACGTGACCTGGAGCATTGATGAACATGTAAAATCAGCAGGATCCCTGAAGGGAGTGGTAAAGGTTTGGACTCCAAACAAGCACTTTTTCAAGAGAGGATATCAACATGTGGAGACTGGTGGAGGAGTGGTCTATAAATCAACCAGATGAGGGAATGTAGGAGAGCAGCTGAATGCCTCTGCAGGAAGTCCCGTCCTTATTCTGCCTATATGTTGGAAACCAGAAATTGCGACATGTGCAACGCCAGTGATGGTGCTGATTACACGAAAATCCTTTGAGACAAGGTATCCACTGAGAAAACCCTATATGATGTATCCCTGAAGAGGTGATGGTGTCATGAGGGTGATTCCTGAAGAAGTGTGAAGATGTGAAAAGGAGAGGCAGGTGACATCACAAGACATGAGCGTGACGCACTGAGAAGGATGACCGAAGAAGAGAAGGCATAGACCCTATAGAATTTGATGGCGAAGTAAATAATCGAGAAAACGTTCATGTGCAGAATGAAGATTGCATTTGTGAAGAAGCACTGCAGAAAATGCAAGCTGTTTTATAACTGTACAGATGCTGTAATGCAAGTAGACTAAGTAATCGTAAAGGCTGGCTATACGCAGTGAATAGACTGCAGGTGGTGCCACCAATATGTATATAGAATCTGGACATTTGATGTCTCAATTTTAGTAAGCTCAACCCATGGAGAAAGGAGGATATGATAGCTGTGTGTGTGTTGCAGCAAAGAAATAAGCAGAGGCTCGAAGATGGACCAAAAGGAAGGCTGCTTGGTTTGATGTCAAAGGATAAGGCAGCCAAAACAGGTTATCAGTCCTTGAAGAACAGTGAATGTGAAACGCCGAGGCATCCTTGTGTTAAGTTGCAAAGAGAGAATACCATGAGTGCCAGGTTTCTTTATTCTAGACAAATAAATGCTTTAAAATGTGCCAATTCATGGTCTCCTGTCACATGAGGCCAGGATGGAAATAGAAGTGGGCATTTAGACCTGAACCCTGAAAAGAACATGCTCACACTTCCTTATATTCCCAGAGAAGAAAAGCGAGTACAAGTCCAAATTCAAAGACAATCCGAATGACAGAAGGCATGAGAGATGTTGGGCTAATTGCGTGGGAAGGCATGGTCAAGTCCACCCAGCAGCACCTAGGGTACCAGCTTATGTGCTGCTAGAGAATCAAATGTTCCAGAAGGATACACGCATGCCGACCAATTGTAGAGGGCCATATAATGAAGGGCCTTATAGTTTGAGAGCCAATGATAGTTTGTGTTTCTAATAACTGTTGAAGGTGACTTGCACTAAGGGAGGGCGTAAGTTGCCCACCTGACTATAGAGACCCAATCACAATCCAATCCCTTATAGAAACTATACTTAGATTCTCCCCTTAGTCCTACTACGATCCCGCACAGATTTTCTTAGCTTGCAACGTTTTATGAAATCACGTATGATGAGTTTTTGCTATATAAGTACTGTTTTTATGAAATGCTTCGAGACTATGCTGTGCGACGTCCAATGATGTCCATTGTACTCCCAGTTTTAGATAATTGAGAATAAAACAGAGACATTTTGCCAACTTCCTGAGTCGGTCTTATTTAGTCTGAGAGTTATTCTCCATCCCATCCATCGTACAATGATTTGCCTCGATTAAAAGGACCATAAGGGTTCACTAACCCGTACACATTCTATAAGTTGATATGTTCCCCTAACCAATCCCTCTAGCTATTAGGTTTTATAGTTTGCCATGTAGAATGACATCACAGAGGATGAATATTGGGGTATAAGACCCCTGTGTAATCAAGTTTGTGTGTGAGTGTGCAAGGATCAGTCCGATGTATGCCAGATGACCCTGCTTTATTAAATTGAGAATAAAGTAGTACTTTGCCATATTCTTTGAGTCTGTGCAGTTATTTGGTCTGAGATCTTTATTGGTAATTCCATCTAACACAATAGATGCTACAGGTGCTAGAGCACATGTTGGTAGCGGTGTGGATGGTTCAGGTCTAATCCACCTAGGCCCAGATCCAGATTCTCTGACTTTTGCTTCTCCCGCCAATAGCCAGAAGACTGCAGAGCTTCCTGTGGAGAATGGCATCCAACAAATCACGTGAAAAAAGATATGGTTGGCAGGTCCCCCTTTGATGAAATTCCGGTCCCCACAGGCGCCCCCTGGACAGAAGGCAAACTGGTCAGTTGAGGGAGAGTCGCGGCTGAGGGTCTTCAGCTGAGCCAAGGATGTAAGAAGAACATCGAAAGTGGCAAAAATAAGGAGGAGGGACTGTTTTGTAAATAAAATGTATAAAGGTAACAGGATTTTGGGGGATTTTAAAGAAGAGAATTAGATACCTTTATTCCAGTTCCAAGGGGATGGTAGGGTATGCACTAAAAAGACTACAAATAGGGGTGTTAAGGATTTAAGGCAAATCCAAACCAAACAGTGTGTGTCAAACTCCAAAATGGGGCCAAAATCAGATGAGACACATTTACCAAAGATAGTAAAGGAAGCCACATGCAGGGGAAAATGTGTTAAAGTGCACGTGTGGGCTTATAAATATGTCAGTGTAAAGCTTTGCTGTGTTTAAATTAGTAGATATGAAATGATAGTAAACAATTAAGGTGCTTTTTTGATCAAGAGATTGACGTCAATCAGAAAGATAAAAATCAAAGGCAACTAATAAATAAATAAAGAAGAGATTCTTAAAATATCAATGATAAAACAAAGAGATAATAAAAATTGATAGAAAGTGTAAACAAAGGAAAAGAAAGAATATTATGGATAAATATTTTGGTAAGGACAGACAGCTGAAATCGAGTTGCCATCATGGGAGACACGCCTCTTCTACACTTATGCAGGACATTACCAAGATACACAATTAAGATAAGGAAATATCATTCCAAATGAGTCTGAGGTACGACTATTAAGACACTTATGCCATGGCCTCAGACAGGTTTGTTGTCGAAAACAGTATTACGACATATGAGAACGTATGTGCATGCTACATATAAGGGAAAGAAGTTACAGAAAAGGTTGGATTTTAGAGCTACGGAAGATGTACCAGAGTGAGAAAGAAGATTCAGTGGAGAAGGAGTGGATGCTTAATCGGCATAAAGGGGAGGATAAAACACCTTTGGCTGACCTTTCCCCTCATGAAAATAAAAGCATAGATATAGAGAAGGGATTTGATCCTTTGAAGGAATTGAAAGCAGAAACAGGGTACGTTAATCCGGCATACGACCCCCCTGCTTATAATAGTGAGTACAATGCGAAAGAGAGCAATAGCAGAGAATGCAAATATATCTCGAAACGCGATGAAAGTAAACATTGTGATGAGAGAAACAACAGACAAGATAAACAGATGGAGATAGAGGAAGAAGCAAGGAAGCAGAAAGAAATAAAGGACAAATCTAAGGGAATAACAATACTACAGAATGAATGGATGGGAGGACAGATATTACTCAAGCTGAACGAAAAGGACAATGATGGGGTTCTAGAAAGAGGAGAGAGAGAAGAGCGGGGAAAGAAAGAAAAGGAAGAAGAGAGACCATTTAAGGAAGAGAAAGTAAGAGAATGCAAGCCAATGGAAGAACGCAGAAAGTATGAGCCAAGGAAAGAAAAGGAGAGATTAGAAGAGAAGAGACGAGAGGAGGTAGAAGCGCAAAGAATGAAAGAAGGTAGGTTGCAAAGAATGCTTGAAGAAGATGAATTAAGGGAGATGAGAAGAAGGGAAGAATTAAGAAACAGAAGTAGGGGACTAAAAGATCATGAGATAGATTATCTATGCCATAGAAGCATAGAGCCGATCGCAGCACAAGAACGACTCGAGGAAGACAGAGGGTCACAACAGCCCCACAGGGAGCTGCAAGGAGTATCAAGAATACCATCATTGGCGGATGTGTGAGATACAGAAGGCATAGGGAAAATAATTGAGGATTTGTATATTTGAATGAGGGATAAAGAAGGGCATAAATCCCAAGATAATGTAGAGGATCTCTTTGGAGGGAAACTGAGGCAGGTCAGATGACATATTAACAGACAAGCAAAGAATGCTGTCTTTTAGTAGACTCGATCTTTATGGCATGGAAAAGGATAACAGTCATACAAGCTGAGGCGAAATCATGTCAAAGAAAGGGAAGACAATGAGAGAGCACAAAGTGAGAGCACATGCAGATTTCCAAGAGAATTGAGTGTAGAAAAAGGGATACAATGGTCAGATTTCGAGGACCCCAAAGAAAGAACACCAGAGTAAACACCATACACTGAGTGACCACAAGCACAATCGTGCAGTGTAGGGGGCATATCCCTGCCTTATGTAAGCAGGTTAAGGGCATTACCAGGACAAAGACAAATGGACAAGACTAGCACCGCCTGGAAGACGAGAAGTGCAGGAAGGTATGATTATGAACCAGTATTTTCACAATTCCCATTATTAGAGAAAGGTGGAGTACGACCACAATATATACCATGGCCACAAAAAGATAAAGATAATTTAAGATGTAAATTACAGAGTTGAACTTCCGGTGCCGGAAAATGGATTCATGAGTTAGAGAGGATGACATCAATAATGACGTTGGCTATAGGTGACATAAAAGGCTTACTAGCAGCGATAATAAGGGAGACAGCTGATGACATTTGGAAACAAGCAGGATATGCAGGTGTGACTGCACAAAACACAACAAATGATGGAGAGTCATTTAATAATTGCAGAGCAGAAGTATAGTGGGCGCTCCGAGTACAATACCCCAATACATCTGACAGGAGTGCCATTATGAATAGAAAAATGGGGGAGGATGAAGACCCTGTTGCTTATATTCAAAATATTCAAGACAGATGGCATCTTGAGACGCGTGAACCATGGGATAAAATGGTAGAGTTATTTTACCACATTTTGTAAAATGCCCGAGCCAGCGCAACGGCAACTGAAGAAACAGGTGGGAATGGAAGAGATGACATGGGCAGAAATACAATTAACAATTGTGCATCATTGCCAATTAATTCAGGAGAAGAATAAGAAGAAAGCAGAGAATAAAAAGCAGGAATTGGCGAAGATAGTCCAGAAGAATTTGGCAACAATAGCCGTAGAGGGTGCGGAATTGACAAATTATAAAGGAGGGGTGACACAGGAGATGCACTCAGACCAGAAAAACAATGTAGGGTAGCCCACAGATCAGAGTGGGTATACATTTTGGCCAAACGGAAGAGGAGTAGGATAAGGTAGATTTCAAAACCCTCAAGGAAGAGGAGGATTTAATGGTGGACAGCCGCAACAATGCTGGAATTGCAGACACATAGGACACATAGCTAGAAAATGTAGATGCAGAGGAGGCATGCAGCAGTATTGGCAAGCTCCAAGAGAGGGGATGGACTATATTCTGCAATATAATACAAAATCACAGGAATATTATGCCCAAGATTACACACAGGTTCAGACATATGCAACACAACCACAGCAAATGCAGCACACATCAATAAAAATGTGATTGCCACAAGGGCAATCACAGAAAGTACCCATGCAAGCACAACAGGTACAAACACAGCAAGCACAGACACAGCAGGCCATGGTGCCACAATGGAATATGACTACTGGAGTCCAGCAAGCACCTACATCCAAACCTGGGAGTGACTGTGGTAGGAGGAAATCCTTTCACAGGTACATCAATGACTTTATATCCACAATAGGACATCACACAGAGCAACCTGATGTGTTCAGTACTGTCAGTGACACCAGACCCCCAAGAGGATCCAAGGCTAAAGGTGACGATAGAAGACAAGACATTTTAATTTCTTGTGGACGCTGGAGCAACTTGTTCCTGTGTCCGTGAAGGGAAATATCCAATGTCAGGTATTGCAATGACTGTGCAGGGTGTCTCTCGGGCAATTATTTAGTTTCTTTTACAGACAAATTACCACTCTCTATAGGAGAACACAACATCTCTATACCATGATTATATTGTAGGTAAATGCCAGTTAACATATTAGGGTGTTACTTAGCTTTTGCTGACAAAGGAATAGTGTGTTTCACTCCAGGGATGCATTATATGAATGTGAGAGAGCTTATATTAGCCTGCATAGGCCAGAAAGCATTACTGGGGGTCCCTTTGTGCCCAAAAGTATTTCTATATGGAGTGACTGTTTTATTATCATGGTTGCCCAGATTGATAGGTACACTATTAAGAATACCTTATGAGTTTTCAGACCAGAAATCCCTATGGATGCTGAAGAAGGGCAGATTATCCCGTTGGAGATAGAAGCAGCAGTGGTTAAAGAGGAAACAGAGGTTTTTCATGGGACAGAGCAAAAGGGAAGATCATGCAGAACAGTGATAGCTCTCAGTGAACAATATAGGCTGACAGATTTGACGGACAAGGGGCCTCGAGTCCGGCGGTAACCATGCCGGAAAAACCTGCCAAACCCGTATTACTATTCCACCCCAGTGATTCCCAGAATCACCGGGGCATTACAACCTCGGTGATCTGGGAATTCTGTAAGTCCCCATTCCCATGGAGTCCCATAGGAATCCATGAGGATGGGGACAATGGAAAAACTGGTTCTGTCTATGACGGAGCCAGTGTTTCCATGTCCGCCTGCAGGCAGGTGGTGTAAATCCCGCCAGGTCAGACCTGGCGTGAGTGACACCTCCTGCCCGCAGGACTCTTAATCAGCTGCTCCGGAAAGAACGGTGGCAGCGGTTCTACCGCCACTGTACTTTCCGGACCAGCAGGGTCATAATGAGGCCCAAGGGGTTATTTAAGAATGAGTATTCAGATGATGAATTAGTATTTTTCTTATTGGATAAAAGTACAGAATAGAGAGATACCACAGAGGATGGTGTTGGTAAAAAAGAAACCATTATTTTTCGAAGAGGATTTAGAGAAAGTGCCAACGATTTTATGGACAAGTCCATATGGCATGGGTATATTAAAAGGAGTATGAGCTGTTAAAATCAAGCTTAAATCCGGAGCACTTTTGCCATGTGCAAAACAATATCCCGTGTCCAGAGAAGCGGATGAAGGTATATTCAAGACCAGTTCTGCTCTGATGAAGCAAGGAATATTGGTACCATCTGATTCTCCAAGTAACACAGCTGTGTGTCCAGTGAAAAATCAATGGGGGGGAGTCGTGGAGATTTATTCAGGACATTCGCCTTCTAAACAATATAGTCAAAGCTGAGTTTCCTTTAGTTCAAAATCCCACAGCAATATTGTGGAACATCCCATCTAAGGCCAAATATTTTAGTAATAGATTTAAAGAATGTGTTCTTTTCAATTCCCCTTCACGAAGACTCACAGGATTTTGCTTCCTTTTCCTATAGAACAATCTGCCTTAAACATACACGTTTTGCCCTAGGCGTACTGTGAGTCGCTCTCAATCTTTAATAGAGTCCTCCAGATGGACATAGGCAATGTTCAGCTTGAAAGTGTAATAGTTCAATATATGGATGACATTTTCGTGTGCAATGAGACAGAAGAAAGATGTAGAGAAGATTCAATTAAACCTATGACTATCTTCTCAGAGAAGGGATATAAAGTGGACAAAGAGAAGCTACAATGCTGTCAGGATGAGGTCTTGTATATAGGACAGTTGATTTCTCATGAAGGGAGGAAAGTGATGCCTGAAAGAGCAGAAGCAATGATGAAGACCTCAGAACCTAAAACAGTGAGGGAAATGCAACAATGATAAGGCCCATGCAACTATTGCAGGGCCTGGGTTTTTGATTGCAGTACATACCTTGAACAACTTTTAAAAGGGCTTGAGGAAGCTTAGGTGGGCATGAACAAAATATTATGGACACATAAAATGACTGAAGGATTTGAAGAATTATAAAAGGTGCAATTTCACTCCTCTGCACAAATAGCAGTACCACCGTGGCGTGCAGAGTAATTAGTGCTGCATCACAACCTGACATGAACATGCCTGTAATTCCAGCAGTAACGCTATTAGCGCCTTGCAAAAATTGTGCCAAAATGAGGGCTACCACTGAAAACCAGTGCTTATAGCGTGACTGCCGCTGATCCCTGCGCTATTAGCACTGGAGAAAATTGCATCATCGCCGGAAAAGGAAGCATTGCGGTGGCCATTTGGAAAAACACATTCTATTGAAAAATGTCACAGGAGAGAACCCGAGGCAATGTGTCTGAAAATCGTCTCTGCAAACTGAAGTTCAGTGAGAGAGAATTGGCGGCTCTCACTGATGAGGTTGTGGCACACAGTGATGAACTGTATGGTAGCAGGCAGACGACTACACCAACCAAGCGCAGAACAGCCATCTGGCATACCATCAGCCAGAAGGTGACTGCGGTGTCCAGGATTCCCTGTGATGGTGAGGACTGCAGGAAGCACTGGAATGATATCAGCGTCAGGGTGTGAGGACTAATGTCCAAACACTGCCAGGAGTGGTACTGTGGAACCACTGGTCCTGACTGTCTGGGAGGAGAAGTGCAGCACGGTCCTTGAAATGGAGGCCATTGAGGGAGTTGGAGGTGCAGAGGGGGGTGCCAGCAGAAAGGAGGCAGTAAGTGAGTCCACCTCTTCTCCCTCCGCAGCACAAGTCCATGGACAAATGTCAGCCTAGCACAAGATGCTCCAGTGGACAGGGACAGATGTCAGCAGACCCAGAAACTGGGCAGGCCAATCAGGGTTAAGTGACGGGGTGCCACATCAGCCCCCTCCCCAGCAGCTATGGGACAGGGAACCAAGGGCACTCCTTAGTGTGACAGCAATGTGAAGGTGAGGTAAGTGACCAATCCAAGTACCATGCACACCATACCCCTGCTGGTGCACCCTGTGCCAGAGGGAATGTGGTGCATGAGTAACCATGACACCGTGCAGCAGTCACACCAACATGTTGCGTGCCCAGATGGCCTGCCCCACGATGGTATGGCAGACAAGCCCCATGGAAGTACATGTTCCCCTACACTGACATGGGCGCAGCTTGCCAAACACAGTACACCACAGAACAACACTGTTGGCTGCACAACAGTGCCCCATAGATCCATGGCAGTGCCATAGACAAAGCACCACACCCACACCCACAAGGTGTGTGCGACCCGGGGATGGCCCAGCATGGACACCCTGCCATTCCCACACACATGCAAAAGGCCACACACACACATTGATGCAACCATTCCCTCAATGCTGGGTACACATGAAATGTCCCTGGACCAACCATGCTCATCGGTCCAAATATGAGGGGTTCCACTCTGTACCACAGCAAATGTGTCCTGCATACCAACACAACGCGTTGTAGAACTATAACTGACGGGATTTCGTATGTCCCCTACAGGCACTCATGCATCACCAGAGGCATCAAAGGAGGACAAGAGGACAGGCCCATCTGGAAGTGGTGCTCCCAGGCCCTCAAGGGCAGCCATCACCCCATAAAGGTACACACAGGCTATGCCTAGGGGGATGGAGTGCCATGAAACACCCCGGCCCAGCAGGGCCAATCCTGCAGGTAGCAGCAAATGCATCAAGGCAACACCACAGGCCACCAGGAGCACCTCCGGCCCACTAAACCCACTCGTGCAGCTCCAGTCTTCCACACAGAGGCCACACCTTCCGGCAGGCCCACTGTTGAGTCACAGGAGGACATCCACCCAGTGTCACAGCACCGAAAAGGGGCACAAATCCCTGAGAGCCTTCACTGACACCAGCATGCCCAGACATCAGAGCAGGATGTGGACACACCATTGTATGTCACCAGACTACAGCCCAGAGCCACTGCACAGCCCCACTCCCATCCAGCACACACCAGACAGCAACAGCATCCTTCAGAGGCCGGATGGGATGGAGAGGCGAAAAAGGGAAATGGTGGTCATTGGGCACACCCATTTGGAACGCCTCCAGGCCATCTGTGATTGTCTGCAAGAGGACACCCGCAGGATTGTGAGAGGCATGGGAAGAAACCAGGAAGAGGCAGCTGTCAGTACTGCCATCCTGACTGTTTATGGGCATAGAGTAAGGGAGATGACTGAAGGGATCTCGGCCCTTGCAGAGGCCATCCGTTATATAGCACAGAGATCACACTGCAGCACATCCGGGGGCCACAATCAATACCCTCCAGTTCCATGACACCCACTGAGGGCTTGCAGCAGAGCACACCCAGGTGTCGGTCCCAGCACCAAAGGGGTACCAGATCACTGGTGTCTGGCATGGGTGGAAAGAGGCCACGGGAATGACATTGTTACATCTTTTGCCCACAGTGGTCATGCTGTGGTATTGGTGGTGGGAGGAGCCCGAGAGGATAGTGTGCTGGGGAGTTGGTGGTGGGAGGGGAGGGGGATAGTTTGCTGGGGAGTTGGTACCAATAAATATGTTGAACTGCATAAATGCGAGGACATTGTTGATAGTGTCAAAGCCATGTTTATTCACAATAGTGGGTCTCGCTCAGTGGTAAATGTCTTGTGCCATGTACATGTGTTAGAATAAATTGTCCATGAGACCCTGGCGTGCAATTCTGCCATCGCTGTCATCATCTCTGTTGAAGCGTACTGCAGACACTGCATCATGATCAGCATCTTAATCCTCTCGCGGTGGCATGTCCACATCAAGGGGTGGCAGTACATTTCACTGCATGCAGATATTATGCAACATGCAACACAGTAACACAATTTGACCAACATTTTCAAGGGCATACATCAGTGCCCCCCAGTGCAAAAAAGGCAGCAGAAATGTGCTTTCAGCAGGCCAAAGGTGTGCTCAATGCATATGTGGGTCCTGTTGTGTGGGTTGTTGTACGCTGTCTCTGGTGGTATTTTGGGATCCCACACTGGATTCATAAGGCAAGGCAGCAGCAGATCTCTGGAGTCACCTGCATTGGGTGGGACACAGCCATTAGACACTGTGTAATGTGGGAGGTGGACTTTTGCTGTTTCATGGAAATGGACATCATCCTGAGGTATATGCAGCATCATTCCGTGGAATGTGTCTGGCCTATGTCCGTGCATACTGTGTCATTCATATGTTGCATGGTTTTCAATTCACATTCGCCCATGGGACAGGCTGGTGTTACGTGATGTGTCTGTCAGTGGCATGTGATGCATGTATGTGTGTATTGCTCTGGTGCATAGGGCATGCTGGGTTGACTATCGGCAATATGGGTGCAGTGGCTTACCATTGCAGGGTAGGTGTAGAAGAGTGCATGTCAGTGCTACTGGCAGGGTTGCTGGTGCAAGGTTCTATGTGGCACTTGTTTAGTAGGTGTTGCTGTTTTTGCATGTTGCATGTTGTTACCTGTAGGAATGTTGGTGTAAACACTTCCTACTATATGTGTATATTGGGTCATCCTTCATGTTGGGTGCAACATGTGCATGCTCCCAGGGCTGTACTGTGAAGCTGGCATGGGAGGTGGACTGGTCAAACTCTTGCAAATATGTATCATGCATTGCATTGTGTCGGTGTTCACGTCCACAACCACCCCCCCATCATTTGGTCAGGTGCTCCACAGCATAAGTATGTAGCCAGTTGTACTCACTGTGAGAAACTTAAAGATGTATCTCTAGCTAGTCCCTGTGGATCTGCCAACTAGGCGGCCAGGACACAGCCATCGCCATTGGATCCAGTTCCTGGGGGTGGACCAGTGAGGGAGTATCACCTGGATGGGGGGTCCTTGGGGAGTTGGAGTGGGACACCGACGGGTGAGACGCGGTATACCCCTTCTTTGAACACCTTTTCCCCATCCTACCGTCTAGGATATTCCAAAACACTGCCCCCCTTCTCAGACATGAACACTATCACACAACACGAAAGACAAAGGACTAACACCAGAGCCATTTACCTGACATGTCCCAATACAAGGGTCAGGCAAAGTCAGGCAATTGATCAGAATAAAACACACATGATGGCCCTTTCCCTTCCCCACAGGGATAAAAGGTGGAGCATGAGAGCATAGGACGAGCAATGGAGTCTGCCCAACGTAAGAGCTAACTTACTACTAACACAGCAGTTCAAGAGGAGGATAAAGACGGCGCAGACTGAGAGGGTAACAAAGAGAGAAGCAACCTTGCCCTTTCGGACCAAGGCTTGTGAAGCCTACGCAGAAGGAATCATAAGTCTGCGAACAATAGCCAGCATGTGTTGCAGCAGATGTCTACAGTATATGAGACCCTCCTCTGCTGATAACCAAGCCGAGGAGAGACGTGGGTCTCTCTGGCACCAACCTTGACTTAAAGGAGAATAAAGCCAAGCGGGTCATCACAGTCGGTGTGTCGAGAGAAGAGCCGATAAGAAACCGAACTGTGTTGAAGGATAAAAAGCCAACGGCTGATTTGATCTTTTGAGAACCTTAAAGATACTATTGGTGAAAGAGGGGGAAAGCAAGCAACAGAGGAGGCTGGCACCACGTGGGTGCTCATGCAGGAAATTCTCAGCAATTACCCTATGTTAGAGACTACCACAACCAGAAGGCCTTGGGAAGAAGCAAAGAGTGGTCAAAGTGGTCACCCTTGTAAAATCCTCTGTACTGTCAACAGATGATTGAGAAAGCTCAGAGAAATTAATCTTACATGGTAACAATTAGTACATGAACAGTGTGTTGACAGGAATGAATCCGACGGAGGCATGTCCACAGTAAATTGTTTGAAAAGACATTAAGACTTGTGAATGCAAGAAAGGCCATTTGGAACGCAAAGGACGGAGGCTAGTGTTTGACAAGGGGACCGAACCGGGAAGAGGGAGATCCAGGGGTGGAAAGTCACCATCCAAACTTCATTGAGAAAGTAACCGTTTGATTGATTTGTTGCATACAACTTGTGAGGGGTCTGAGCCCAGAAGAGGGGGACCCAGAAGTGAAGCCATTACCCAAGGAATATATGTAACAGAACTTTGTGTTTGTTTGTTGAATGCATCAGGCCCTCGAAGGCAAGAGACTTTTTATTGGAAAGAGACTTAATCACTGAAGAACCTGATAAAAGGTACGGATCTGTCGACTCGTGATGGGAAGGCTCGAGTGTGTGCTGTGCTCAGGAAATCCACCTTGTCCCGTGCTCAAAACATGGGGAAGGGAGACCCCTGGCAATCACATCCTGGCTTATTATTTTGTGAACACTTATTTCTTTATTGAGAACATTACCTCACACTTCTTTTTGTATTTAGAGTTTGGATTGGCAATGCGTTTTCTTAGTATAGGCACTTTTATTTTGACATGACGCCACAAGGACTGCCTTATTTTTTATTTGATGGGCGAAGTTTACTCCCATTTTAGATTTAGGTTTAGGTTAGGTGTTTCTTCCTCCCTGCATTTATAGTTCAATAAACACCTGTGAACTGTGATCACTTGTGTCTGTCTTTACTGTTGCCACCATGAGTTCCTTACATCACCCACAATCCACATCCGTTGTCCATGGTGCCTCCCAATGTAACCTGGGAGTGTGCTGTTCTGTAGCATCATGGAATCATGGGTGGAACCTGAGTATCGGGCACAGCAGTGTGTGATGATGAGGTCGGGGTCACAGGTGAACTGCACATTGAAGGAGTGGTAATGTTTGTGGTTTCTGTACACTGCATTGAGTGCCAGGGTTGCCACCAACAATACATGGATGCAGTCCAGGACTGCTAACACATTTGGCATGTGTGCTATGGCATAGAAAGTGCCTTCATGGCATTCAGCTGGACTGGAGTGGTGGGCATTTTGATGTGGTGTTGCACATGACACATGAGGGCATCCATCACCTGGTCCAACACTGCACACTGTGTGGGCTGTGCCATGCCATGCAGCATGGCCATGGATTGCTGGAAGGTACCTGTACCTAGATATTGTAATACAAATAGCTTTAGCACTGGGGGCACAGCTGTATGGATGTTAATCCTGCTCCTTATGTCATCCTGTATTGTGGTGAGCAGCTCTGTGATGGTCTCCCTGTTCAGATGGTACAGTGTCACCAACTGAGTGTCAGTGAGCGTCCAGGATAAGGGCTTGTCCCTTGGGATGGGTGCATACCTTGCTTGTGCTCTTCTTCTTCTCCTACTCCTCTTCTCCCCCTTGTGCTCCCTGAGCCCTGGCCTGCTCCTCCTGCCTCTCTGCTTCCAGGCGCAGCATGAGCAACTGCCTGACCTAGCTCACTGTAGCTAATGGCAGCATGGTGTAGTAAACAGTGTTTGGGTTAGGGGTGTACCTTATGTAGCCATTTGGAGTGCATTGGTTGCACCTGTGCATGATTTCTGCCCCCTGTGTCCATTTACCTCCAGCTGGAGACTGGAGGTAGCGGCACCGTTTTCTCTGCACTATTGGCACCAGTTTTTGGTGCTGATAGCGCCAGACATGGACTTGTGATGTGGCTGTGTTTGTGCCTTGTGTGGCTGGCTGTAATAGCACTGGCTGAAATAGCACCAACTGTAACAGCACCGACTCATTTTACAGTCAGCAGTATTTGCGCAGGCTCATGATCCGTTACCACCAAACTTGTGATGAGACCCAGGGCTGTGTTTGGAATTCCAGATTATCATGAAGAATTGTATTTATTTTCCCATTCAAATGGAGAAGTCATGACAGCAGTCCTTAACAATAAAATCACATTAGGACATGGACACAAACCATTAGCCTATTATAGTGGAATTTTAGATCCAGTTATGAAAGGGCATTATCCTTGTGAGCAGTCTTTAGCTGCTGATGCACTCGTGAGTGAAAAAGCTTCAAGTATAACAATGGGCCTTATTATGACTCGGGCAGTAGCCATGCCGGTAAATATTGGCACGGCTGCTGCCAGAGTAATTTTTTTTTTGCACCAGGCAATGGGGACTTACCGGGGCATTAAAGCCCCGGCAGTCCCAGTAATTCCTCATTGCCGGGTGCCGGAAAATATTACTCCTCATTCCCATTTGAGTCCCGTTGCACTCAATGGGAATGGGGAGGATGGATGCACTGGCACCATTAATGAATGGTGCCGGTGCATCCATCGAGGTCTCTGAGAGGGGCCGTTCCGCCACCAGGTCAGACCTGGTGGGCTGAAATGCACCCGCTCGCAGAACTCTTAGTATGCCAGTCTGGAATCAACGGTACTAGCAAGCTTATCGGTACCATTGTTTCCAGACCGGCAAACTTGTACTGAGGCCCAATGGGGTGTTCAGTAACATTATTAGTTGAGCATGCATTTTTGAGATTTTAGAGAACCCAAAAGTACATTGGCCACACAGGGAGCATCAGAATGTGAGGGAATAAGATTGAATTCTGTGATTAATTTGTTAGATGTAAGACAGTGAATCCAGCAACGTTCACAGCTGAACCAGCAGTAGAGGATGAATATGTGCATGATTGCACAATGTATACTGAGAACTATGATGAAATTCCCCAAGCTAGAGAAAATGCCCTCGGGAGAAGGGAAGTTGTTTTTATTGATGGTTTTTTAAAAAAAGGATTAAACGACTGGCAAAATCCATACTGGATCAGCATTAGTAAAGCTGAACCGAGAGGGTGAATTTGAAGTAGTAACAAGCGCAATATTGACTTTGCATTGCTCAACACAGGCTGCTGAATTAGTGGTGCTTATTGTTGTGCTTCAGAAATTCAAAGATGAGGAAATGACAGTGTACTCTGACTATGCCTATTTGACGTCAACCATACATGCATGTCTGTTATGATGGAAAGAAGTGGCTTCCTCCGTGCAGATGGCACTCCAGTGCAACATGGGGCCATATTGGATACAATTATTAAAGCACTGGCACTCCCATTGGCACTAACAATTGTAAAATGTGCATTCTAAAAGGACAGATTTAATTTCTTGTGGAAGTGAATCCGTAGATGTAGAAGCCAAGAAGGCAGAATATTTTCCAATCATTTCTAATTTTGAAATCAAAAGTGTTAAACAAACGACAGGATGATGCGTGTTGGTAAAAGAGGGCTTTATCATGCTGTCTATTGTCCATTAAATTGAGATACAAGGGGGAGCACCACAAGAAGAGAAGGCTCTATGGAAGAAGTAAGGGTGTTCTTTATCCCATACAGAGGCAATTTGGAGACAGGATAGCACTGGAAAGCCAGTTTTGCCTGTCGCATTATTGAGGGTAGCATTGGAGCAACTCCACTACCCCACGCAGACAAACCGAGAGAGTCTAGCTGCAACAATTGCAGAAGAGTGGTTCTTCCCAAATCTGTTAGAGTATGTGGCACAGTTTATTGTAAATTACATCAAGTGCCAGAAATGTACTGCAGCACACACTTTGCGAACAGTGAGAGGAGCAATTCCTAGACCCAGTGTTCCATTTCAACATCTACATATAGATTATGTAGATATGCTGCAGACATGCAATGTTTACAGATATATGTTGGTTGTGGTATGTCCTTTTTCTAGATGGATCGAGGTAGGCCCATGCACACACCCTGATGTCACGTATGCTCCCACGTTTCTTGCGTATGAAGTGTTCCCAAGATGGGGTGTGTGAGGTTGTGCGGTCTGACAATGGACAACATTTTGTAAATCAGCCGTGTGAGAAAATAGTTCTTCTATTAGTCATTAAGCATACGTTTTCCTCTGCTTCTCACCCACAGGTGAATGTCATCTGTGAATGATTAAATTAATTATTGAAGGAAAGGATTGCGAAGATAAAGATAACTTTGAAGAAGGGATGGCTACATTGTCTACCTATAGCCTTATACGCTTTAAGGAATCAGTCTGGCTCAGATCACCAACTAACACCTCATGAATTGGTGACTGGATGCCACATGTGAACCACCTTGTTCATCCAACTAGAATAAAAACTGATGCACATCATGTAGTGAAAACATTAGATGACTCGATGCATGAATACCTAACAACAATAACTGCAAGTATTTCTTTCATGTATCAACAGGTCAAGAATCGAAGGGAGGAGTCAAGGAGTAGTGGCAAAGACAATCAACCCATTGAAGCAGAGGATTTGTTAAAACAAGCACGCTTTTACACAGGAGACGAGGTGCTGATACAACATTTTTTACGTACTTGGAGTACTCCTCAAGTATGAGGTGGAAGAAGTTACACGCATAGCAACCAAGTTAAAAGGATGAAGAGACTGGCTTCATTTGCATGACATCAAGCCATATAAAGGAGAAACCTCGACCTCTCCTGCAAATACCCACAGTGAAGCAAGAGAAGAAGTTCTGTGTTTGCAGACTCGTTCTATGGCCAAGAGTAAGGACAAGGAAAGTGAAGAACACAGCAGCACCTTGGACTAAAGGCCAATATCTTTTAACATTTGACAAGGAGTAAATAGACATGCAGTTATCCTGGAACTTTGTTGTTTTTGACAGGCTCAAGAGACAATACATTGAGGTACGAGAGCTGAAAGAAGAAAAGCACACTTCATCTTTATGTTACCCATTGAAATAACATTACACACATTCTTGTATGCTGTTTTTTCTTACATATACAGTCTTCTCCAGTTTTAATCAGGAGATTCGTCATCGTCATAATGTTTTTTGGGAAACCTAAGAACAATCATATTATCTTTAGGATAATTATAACAATCTTCAGTTCCTTATAAGAAAGGTGTGATCCTTAGAGATGTAGAAAGTTACATTTAAAAGTTTGAGCAAATATGAGGAGGTTTCAGAATATAAGAGGCTCATTGCCATCAAGACAAAATTGATGAGTTTCCATGGAATAATAATTGTGGTGTCATTCTGCATTATGGTTTGTGTTTTCTTCCTGGTTATTATGACTTTTGTACAAGTTATAAGAAACAATACAGATATGGTGGGTGACAATGAACCATTTACTGTTCCCCTTCTAAAAACACAAATACAATTTATTTTTTTAAGCTTACTAGGCATTTATTTTGATTTAAAATGGATTTTGCGGAAAATTTTGTTAATTTGCCTCATTTAAAGAATAACCTATGGTATCAGCACATGAAAAAGGTGGGAAGGAGTACATCAGATGAAAGCTGCTACATGTATTCCGTCATACCCTATGTTTTGGAAAGCTCTAAAATATTCCTAGCAACAGAGGTATCAGTGAAAAGGACACATCGACTGACACATCTTGCACTTTGCCGAACCAGAGGACAGTGCCAAGGCAGAACAGCATCCATAGTGTGGGTGAATAAAGCCACATCTCAAACATAATATAATTATGCACAAGACATAAAGTCAAGAGAAAAGCCAGAAACAATACATCAAATAATAAAATATGAACAACCTGGAATAAATGGAGCAGCAATCAAGATTGAAGAAAATAAGATGCTACAATGGAAGGCTAAGAATGGGAAGGAGATGTAAGAATGATGGGAAAAAAGGTCAACTGTAAATTAAAGGAGCAGTGCTTACTCTTGAAGGATGGGCTGATGGATTTGTTGTGTGCAAAGCAACAGCATTAACCAGACAATGGTAAGTATGCAGAAAGGGAATGGAAAACCCAAACGCCTAAGATTGCAAGATTGTTGACAAGGGTCGATGATGAGGGAGGACCATTGCAGATACTACCCCTGAAGAATGCGTCTTTATGCTTCAGAAATAATGATATGGTGAAAGTTGGAGAGAGCCACAAGTGTGGCCAAGTTTTTGATGTACTAGGCATGAATGAGGGAACAGCAGTCCTAATGGACCATTACTGGGCCTGTGGATCAAGAACATACGTAAAGTTGCCACCGAAATGGGGAGTAGTTTGTTCATTGATGCAGATAAGCATACCAGCATTAGTAGTATCGCAAAGTGACCTGTAGGTTATAGACTTCCCAAAAATGGACACGCACCTGAGGAAGAAAAGATTGGTTTACCGATGCAGAAAGAGGTGAGACAATTACTTTACTGCAAAATCAATAGAAGCCTATCATGACATTCCGGACGAGCATAAGTTCTTCAGCAGAACAGCAGTGATATCCACAGTTATATTCCTCCCAGGAATTTAGACTGCAATGAACGCCAAGTGACTGCAAATTACCAGATGGAAGCTGCTGCAAATGTTCAACTGACAGTAAAAGTATTTAATGCGATCAAAGATGAGTTGAGGGCAATCAGGCTCATGGCCCTCCAGAACAGGTATGTCCTGGAATTAATTACAGCAATGGCTGGAGATGTGTGCACCAAGATCAGGCTTTCTTGCTGTACATATATACATGCCCATGATGAAGACAATGGGACTTTAAGAGAAGCAATAATGATGTTGTCAACCCTGCGTATGAAGATGGAGGATGAAGTAGACAAGATTGATTTGGTGACTGGTTTTCTTCTCTGTTTTCATGCATTCCAACTTGGTTTTCAAACGCCTTCAAATTAGTTGGAGCAGTAGTAGTGTTGGTATTGATATGATTTTTTTCTCATAAGGATCATCTTGGGACAATGCAAGAACACAGCCAAGAAAGCTATTGCGGTGAAGATCATGATTGATATAGATGCTGGAACTGGTGGGCAGATGCTGCAAAATGAGGACAATACATGTGAGAATATAAAGAAAAGCACCCTTGGACCTCAGGAATTAAGTTCCAGTACCCAAAGGAGCGTAAAAATATGTGGGACGGTGGATATCCTGTCCACCATCAGGAGATTCGTGCCTCATGAACCTGGAGTGTGGATGAACATATAAAGAATGCAGGTCACCTGAAGGGGGTGACCAAGATATGGATCGCTAAGAAAAGATAATATGAAGAGATGATAAAGAAGAATGAAAAGGAGAATGAAGAGAGGAATGTGGTTGAGAACTCGACCAGAGGCGGGAAGGTAGAGGAGCAGCTGGACACATTATCCCTATCTCCCGCCTCCTTACCGACATCATACTGGAACAGTAGGAGAAGGTCTCTGATTGGGCCCCCGTGTGTTTTTTCTATACCGCATCAAGTGTACAAGCAACGATATGCACTCAGACAGCCGTACCAAATGAACCCCCACACACACTTAGAATGTGGAAGGATCCTGTATGGAACAATGGCAGCATGCACCATTGGACATCATGGGGCCCTGAGTGAAACCTGACGTGGATAGAGTGATGTCATCAAGAAGATATATGAAGACATACTGAAACGATATGAAAATACTGAAGAGTGACAATTTAACTGAAGAGACAAGAGAAACATCTTCAAAATGATAAAGTAATCACAAATACAAAAGAAGAATAAAATAATTTTCTGACCAATAAGTGAAATTACGCAGTAACGCAAGGTAGAAAAGATACATAGAGCTGGCCAAAGAGGAAAATATAACGTAGCTAGGACAGCCATTATTGGAAAATGGAGACCGGCTCATGCAAAGATTCAACTCAATAACAACAGAAACAGTCCAAGGTTGAAGAGTCAGGCGACTCTGGAAGAACAGCTTTGTATGCAAAACAAAGGGGAGTCAATGTTGGCTTGGGATAAAGGATGCTATTTTTAAGCAAAGGGAGGCAGATGAATGAGTCATGGACGTAAGACATATTTCTCTAAGCTTAAACAAGTAGAAAACATTTACAAGAGCCAAGTATTGGATGATAAAAAGTGTACAAAGTCTATGCAAGGTAGAATGAACAAGTCTCTAGAGGCCAAGAGGAGCAATGACACCCAGTATAATTAAATTAAATAGCAGTAAATAAGAGGCATACATTGACACATTTGTGGTCTCTTCACATATGACTCAGAAGTCGAAAACAAGGGCTATTCATTAAGCATCAAATGAAGATAGTGATCTGAGTTCACTCCTCTGAATGTCCTAGAACAGAGAACAGTCTGCAAGGTCAACTACTGAAGGGAAACTTTGGCTCATGCCCAGACTGATGTGAGATGATGGACTAATTGGGAAAATAGGGAGTAATCTGATATGGGTTTTGGTTTCCTTACGTGCTACTAGCTGAGTCGAAAGTCCAAAGTTGGGTGAGAATGTCAACCAATCAGTGGGTCTATGGGGCAACCTGCTATACAATGTTGCATAGACCAATCTGCTAACATTTTGTCTGCTATAATCAGTATTATACGTGTTTAGAGGTGGTTCGAGCTGTGTCCTGCAGATAAGAGACAGCCAATGAAGTACTAACCTGTATACATTCCATATGTAGATTTGTTCCCCTAACCAATCCCTCCTAATAATAGGTTTTATGGTTTACCACGTAGAATGCTGTCATAGATGACGCATATTGGAGTATAAGACCCCTGTGTAATCATGTTTGTGTGTGAGCGTGCAAGCATCAGTCCATTGTCTGCCAGATGGCCTTGCTTTATTCAATTCCATATTCCTTGAGTCTGTCTGCTTTTTTCGTCTGAGATCTTAATTGCTAATACCATCTAGCACAAGAGATGCCACAGGTGCTAGATCCCATGGCCATGTGTTTTTCTCTTCCTTGTCTCAAAGTTGCCAGCACAAAGCTCAGAGTTTTCATGGGCACTCCTGTTGCAGAGAATGTTTGGAATTCTTGAACTTCGTCGGGTCTCCCAATCACAGATGACCAAGGGATTGTGTAACTCCCAACATTGTTCCTGTTTCGTCTCATCTTCCCTAAATTTCTGTTTCTTTCCACCATTCAATTGCAACTGGTTTTGCTTTCTTCAATAATCTCACAAAATTAGACTACATGTCCCAGAATGCAACATTTGTGTGCATTATTTAGTTGCTTTCTCATAAACGTAAAGCTCTGGGATTTGACTCCACCTCCCAGAGTGAAAAGTCTCATTTTACTTTCTTCGCCAAAAATGCTACACTGGGGTTTCCCTCCATCTCGCGGTGATGAACCACTGTCAATGGTCGCTACTGACAATTAAAGGCAGAAAGCTGAAATACATAACCACTGGGAAACCATTGCTCAGCTAAAAAGCAAATACTACAGGAGTAATGCATGACTATCCATGTGTCAGTCAACAATAAACTAGCTCACCTGTGCCAATAAACATGCAATTTAATTCCAGAGCAGCAGCATTAATAGAAAGTTTAATTGAAAGCAAACATGTAATTTAATTAGGAGGTAACATTACACACAAGCCCTCAGTTTATTTTGTAATTCCTTTCACTTCCCTTAGGCGAGACACGTCACTCGGTATCTGTGTGGCAACACTCAACCTCACCGTAATCCTCACTGGTTTGTTTTACTGACACTAATCATCACCTACGTTTAATCTTCTTTAAAATCAAACAGACTGATTATAATGAGCCAAATAAAACCCTGGTACTAATATCCTCACAACAAACAATGCTAAGTGACCCGATTTGATTGATTCATCTTGTGGCATTTGATCAGCCTCTCCTATGTTGGGCCACTTTTGTAGTTTGGCAATACCGCATGTTTTACTGCGTTGCCAAATTCAGAGATTCAAAATTGAAACCCTCCAAAAACGTCCCGGTGACCTCCTTACAAATCGTTGCCACGTGCGAAATGACGGCATGCAGCAGACACAGCCTGAAGTAATAGGTCAACACCCATGCAGTCCGAAGGGACGCCAACATGGGAATTAACCTCAAGCTTCTCCTGACTGAACGAGTAGTTCACTTGTATACTGAGCCCCCATGTGAGTAACAATACTTTTTCCCCCACAACCTATAACTGCTTATATTTTATATTAAGTGCTTACATTTTTTCTAATATAGTCAGTCCCTGTAATCCCACTTTAAAGACTCTCACACCCCACTCTCGACATCCATCGGGCCCCAATAGCCATCCAGACCGGCCCTAGTTACTGCATGCTTGGCACATGCGCTAATTTTTAGTTTAATATTTTAGTTTGGCTTTCTTTGCATTTGCACTTGTTGGTATTTATAACACGGCACGCATTGACAGAGTAATCGGGACAAAGGCCCACATACTGTCTGCTGTGGATTGGCAGATAAGGTTAGCAAAAAAAAGCCAATGTATTATGGCTTTACGAAACTGTAGGAATTATACCAACACCCTTATCCTCTGAGGAAGGGAGTTCCATAGTTTTGGATCTGCTATAGAAAAAACCGTGGTCACCTCTGTGAACATAATTGGATGTGGGGATAGCCAAAAGGGTCTTGTCTTTTGAACATAGTTCTTGTTGGACGGTATTGCTCATTTTCGTTTTGCAAGAATATAGGGGCCAAACCATGCAAGCAGTTAAGGGTTAAACAAAGAACCCTGGAATGCATCCTGCTTTGTATTGGTAGCCATTGTAAAGATGGGAGCAGAGGAGAAATTGCTTCGCAACAGGTAGATTGATGAATTAAACAGACTGCAGCATTTTGTATCTTTTGCAGCTGTTGAAGTTGATTAACAGGAATGCCTAAATATATTGAGTTGCAGTGGTCTATTTCACAATATATTAAAACACTGATCACTCCAGCAAAATATGTTCTGTCGATGCATGGTGACACTCTGCACAATAGTCGTAATTTGAAAAAGGACGAATTTACTAGTTGGTTGATTTGTTCTTGAATGGATAGAGCTTGCTATCAATCTGAACAAGGATTTTTTCATCTTGGGTGCGAACTTCATTGAAAATCGAAAAACAAATGGAGGCAGGCAGAATTGAGCATGCTGTTGGAATTTAGCTTTTGACCCAAACGAGGATAACATCTGTCCTATTCGGATTCACTTGTTCAGCATCCATATTTCCACTTCATCCTAACACTTCTGTAAAAGATCAGTCACTGAATTTGTCCCACTAAGAATTATGGATATTTGTGTATCATCTGCACATGCAGTGCAACCTAGTTCCTATTTGTGAAAAGTATCATAGAAAGGTCTTAAATATACATGAACAAAAGAGGTATAGAAGGGAGCCATGTGGGACTCCACATACCACAGCTTTCCGTGAAGACAAACGTTGAGTCCGGTCTGACATAAATATTCTAAACTATGTGGAGGCATGACTGGAAATGGGGGCATGCCGGCAAACACAAATTTCCTGATCCACCCTGTTGAAGGCCGCCGATAAATCCACCATAACCAAGATGGTAGAGGTTGTGTGAGTGAATTGCCAAGAGGAAGCTTAACCTCAAGCAATCAGTCCTGAACAGCTAAGATCCTCAGCAGAGGATCTGTTATCAGTGTGTCAGGATAGAGCCATGGGGCTCTTGGATTTCCTTCAAAATTCAAAAGGTGTGTCTTCCAACAACAAAGGGAAAAGCAGAACAATCCCAGCAGAATCTGTCAAAAATCATAGGCATTCAGAGAGGACTAAACGGGTGAAATACGCAATCTCAACCCTTTTAAAAAGGCCATCATCTCACTGGCAAATATTGAATGTTAAATTTAATGTTAAAGGTATTTATATCGTGCACCGTCACCAATGGAATTGGTCCCCAGGCCCTGAGGCAGATCTGCAAACATGTAGGCTGGTTGGCTTAGTCGGGTGAAGAGGGAGTAGGAAAGAGAGAGAAGTGGTGTGCTTTTGGCTGCTTCAGTTCGATTTCCACCGTGCGCTGAGCTCTAGTGTGAATATCGGACTGATGCGAGACCTTGTGTGCTGTTGGTGAGGTTTATGTGTTGTTTGTTTGTTGTTGCTGTGTCATATCACAAAATGGGCAGAGGCCTTAAGACCATCATCATTCATAACCACAGAAGAATCCTCTTATCAATAAAGGGGCATGTTTCCCCCAAATGTGAGGGGCATTCATATAGCAATTATTCATAAATCCCTATGCAGCACAGCAGTCTCAAGGGGTCCAATTATCCTTTCAGTCACCACACCATAAATAAACAATGTGTTTACAACCCAGAGACAATAAAAGCCATCAACCAAAGCAAGCCAGACTCCCTTCGTCCTTCTCCAATCCACATAAATCCAGGTCAATTAGGGACAGACTGATGACACTGGACAATTGGGCACCATAAATCCTTAATGTTGGTTCTATATTATCACGCAAGGACAAATCTCCTCAGCTACAGCCAGCGGAAAGTGTCTACCCAAAGAAAGTTTGCAGGAGCTTCATACAGAAATAGTGCACATGCTTGAAAATAATTCCAGTAAGTAAAATCTAAAAGTTGTGGATAAGCCAGGGAGTTTATTCAAGATAATGGGCCTCATTACGAGTTGCCTGTTAAAACCGGGTTCATTACCGGCATGCCGGAATTGAGCGGGTCCGTGCTCGTATGAACCCGCTAAAAGCGGGTGATTACGAGTGCGCAAGCTCGCGCGTTACCCCATGCCGGTAGTGGCAAAACCGTCATGCCGGTAACGGGCCACCAACCCCCCTATACCGGCATTGCGGGTACCACCCATTCCGTAACCGCGTCATAACAACCACTAAACACCGGCACAGTAATACCGGCACGGTATTACCGTGGTCGCAAAAAAGGACCCGGAAATTACGTCATCGCGTCGGAATGGGAAATGAGCCGGCAGCCATCTTTAAAAACATAATCCATTGCCATCTACCATAACCACCACTACACTCGTGTTGTTGTGTGTCACAACTGAAGCAGGATGTCGAAGGCCACAGGAAATCCTCCCGAAGGAAGAGGAAGCAGTGTTTTTCTGATGATGAACTGACTATGCTTGCTAACACCCTCGAACAGCATGCCGACACAATCAGGAGCACAGACCTCAAGCATGCGGCACAAACCAGAAAAAAACAGGTCTGGCAGGAGGTCGCTCAGAGGGTGTCGGCAGTGGGGAGCACCCCAAGGAGTGTATGTGACTGCCGGAAGCGCTGGGACGACCTCCGTCTCCAGGTCAGGAAGATCCTTGAGGATAACAGGAGGGCCACAATGGCAATAGGCGGTGGCCCACACTCCCCTGTGAAGCTCACCGCATGGGAGGAGACTGCAAGTGCATTCATTGACCCGGAATCCATAGAGGGAATAGGAGACCAGGAGTTTGGCGCTGCAACTACCACATAGGAAGGTGAGTGAACATCACATCCATGTATACCAAACATGATGTGGCACAAGTGATGTGGAAGTTAGACTAGGCAAGGCAATGCATGTTCCAAGGCTACATCAACACATTCATAGAATAATGAGTGCCACACCCTGCACCACACGCATGCTGAGTTAAAATCCCAATCCCAACAGAGGTGCAACATGACCCAACCATGCCCATGGGACCCACCACACACACATCAAACCAATGCTATGCCACCAGCCATGCATTGATTGCCAACATGTCCCCTCATTACACCAAATGCCACACACCAGAAATGAAATGATGCCTGAATGTATGAACATATTACACAGCAAAACATCATAGTTGCCATTTGACATCACTGATGACCCGCATCTCTTCTATCTCCCAGGCACCGATGAGGAAGGTGGAACACAGGACAGGGGTGCGAGTACATCCAGTGCACGCAAAGGGACCAGGGCCACCGCCACCCCGTCCAAGAAAATGCCTGCAGCAACACCCAGTGTGCCACGCAAGGCATCAACCCTGCAGGGTGCACCTGCAGTAACAGAACCGCAGCAGGCACCCACAACAGTGGGAGCCGTTCCGCCAGCCACCACGGACATTGTGTCCACAGAGGTGGATGATGAGGCTGGAATCATGTTTGGGATACCCACCCCAAACCCCATTGCCAGCCCCCACCCACCTGCCGAGTCTGAGAGCCTGGATGATCCGTGTCTCCATGACTCAGACCATGGAGAATCAGACATTGGGATCTTCCAGGAAGACAGTGCCCAGGACGAGGAGCCCACGCAGGTGCCTTCCACCACCCTGCCAGCCACCACCCTGCCAGCCACCAGTACATCTGCGGCTGACACCTCCTTCGAGGCTCGCCTGGCAAGGGTAGAGGCCCGCCAAGAGTCAATGCTGCAAATCATGCATCGACAGGTAGACGCTGGGAATGAGGCCATGAGGGCCATAGCCACGGCCATTGCAGCCAATACAGCTGCTGTGGAGGCATCTACGTGTGCATTCAGGGAGTGCATGGGGTCACTGACACAGGCCCTTCTTGTCAACATCCCGCAAAAGCAGCGTCAACACCTCGGCCCAGCCATGGGACTGACAATAGACACCTCCACTACAACAACCCCTTCCACCTCGGTGCAATCGAGCCCTGTGCGGTTAACCCGCAGGAGCGCACGTCGCTCGGCCATGGCACCCCCAGACCCAAAAGTCTCGAGGAAATAACTGTATGGGCAATGACAATGTGAAGGACTACATTGGTGAAGGGAACACTGTTTGTTGCACACATGGGGACATTTGGGATCTGTGGGATGGGTGAGGGAGTTTGTTGGGGTATTTTCTGGGGTTTGTGGGGTGGGTGAGGGACTTTGTTGGGGTATTTTCTGGGGTTTGTGGGGTGGGTGAGGGAGTTTGTTGGGGTATTTTCTGGGGTTTGTGGGGTGGGTGAGGTGGGTGAGGGAGTTTGTTGGCGGGGTCTGGAGGGGGGAGAGGGCACATTTTTGCAGTTTTGAATAATACATAAGTTGTGCAAAGAAAAATCCATGGCTGGACATTGTTATTTTTCATGTGCATCCATTTAATATGTTACGGTGTTCAGTGCCTAACTCCCAACATTCCCTGTGGGCATGTTCATATTGGCCCAGTGTCTGGCTGACACAAGTCTTTCATAGTCCCTGTGTTTCATAAGTATACTTGAATTTGTGCTTGCCGTACAGCAGGGCCATCCCGTGCATCACGTACTGGCAGTGGGCAGTGGGGCTACTTCACCTCCGTCTCCGTCCTCATCATCCTCACCCGGCCCATGCATGTCAATGTCAGGTGACAATGGTACATTTATCCGGACGCACATGTTGTGCAGCATGACACAGGCCATGGTGATCTGTGCCACCTTCTCAGGCCTATATAGGAGTGCCCCACCAGACCTGCGGAGGCAGCGGAACCGCCACTTCGACAGGCCAAAGGTCTGCTCAATGATAACACGGGTACGGGTGTGCACACGATTGTACTCCTTCTCATGGCCATTCTGCGGGTTAGGCACAGGGGTGTGTAGCCACGGCCTCAAGGGATATCCTCCATCACCAGGAAGCAGATTCGAATAGGTGTGTGTCACTCTGAACTGCCGTAATTCAGGGAGCATAGTCATGCCACCAGCTATTTGGTGTGGCCATGCACATGTCCCTGTTAGCATGAAAAAATGTTATCTAGGTGCAATCTGTACTGTCATGAGTTGTGGTATTCCGGTTGGCATTCAATAGATGATGAAGGGTGTAATCATGCATGCTGAGGCAGATATGCTGTGGTAGTGCAACAATGTTTTGACTCCAATTCGTGCTGTTCATTATTTACTATGCATGGTCACACTGCCCACATAGCCACACTAGCCGTCCTGTTCATTCATGCATTGCTTGCCATCACCATGGTGGCCCGGTTGTGCCTCTTACTTGTTCTCATTGATATGCATTATTTGTGATCTGTGGCCCAGTGAAGTGTCATGTACCGTTTGACTGGTTCAGGTCAGGAGTATTTGGCTCTCCATGCATTCTCAAATTACCGGTGCAGTATTGGCACCCCCTCATACATCCCCACACATCAGTACCCCAAAGCACTGCCATGGGACGGTTGTGCAACTCACCAAGCAGCCAGGCACATGGTCCGGCATGTCGCTCCATTTGTGTTGATCCAGGAAATCGGCCGCAGCAATGGGTGATGATCTTCCTGGAGTCACATACCATTTGCACATTGATGGAGTGGTGTTGTTTGCGATTGCGGTACACGGCCTCTATGGCATGGGGGACTATCAATTCCACATGGGTGCAGTCAATGGCACCGACACAATTGGGCATGCCTGCCAGTGCCTGGGAGCCTACTTTGGTTTCAGCTATCTCCTGGGCAGTCCGTGGTAGGGATATGTGGGTTCTTGCGTGCTTCTGGAGGGCATCCAGCACTTGGTTCAGCATGCATGAAAATAGTGGTTGTGAAATGCCATGCAGCTGGCCCACTGTGTGTTGGTAGGTGCATGTGGTCAGGAAGTGTGGCACATACACCACCTTTAGTAGTGGGGGGGTGGCAGTGCATATTTGTATGTGGAAGGCAATGTCGTTCTGTATCATGTGCACTATGGTGGTGATGGTGTCACGGTCCAACCGGTACAGGGTGTGGATATGCTCAGGGGTAGGGTTGAATGGGCTGGGTCTGGTCTGATGTATTGCTGGCTGCCTACGAGGCTCTGGTGGCTGCGCTGGTGGTGATGGATGGGCCTGTCTCAACCTCCTTCTCCTCCTGTGTCTCCTCTGTGCTGCCTGTTCTTGCTGCTGTTGTTGTTGTTGCAGTTGTTGCTGTAGTTGTATCAGTATAGGCAGGTCCTCCTGTGCCATGTTTGCAAATGCTAGTGGTGGCATTTCGGTGTAGGAGGGGGTGTGGTGTTTAGTTGAGATCCTTTTGTACTGAGCAACTCTGCATTGCCTACACCGGGGCGGGGGGAGTTGTGGTGTGTGGGTGTGCTCAGTTCATACTGGCACAGCCTCCTTTGACTCCACCTGTGGGGATTGAATGCACCTGTGGCAGCTGCCTTGTATCTTGCGGGTGGTCTGGGATGCCTGTATGGCCGGCATCGTGCAGGCCGTGATTAACGGCTTTGCAATGCCAGTATTTGCATGTATGCGTGAGTTGGAATTACCCCCTATTACCGGCATGCCGGTATTTGCTCCCTGAACGTGCGCGTGTACGCGCCTATGCCGCTATTAGTGGCAGCGTTGTTTGGTATGCCGCTAATACCGGGTTTGCGGGTCGGAATGCTATGGAACGGTAAATGATGCCAGTATTTACATACCGGCATCATTTTTCCCTTACCGGCATACCTCGTAATGAGGCCCCAATAACTTGACCACAAAAGAAACAAGTATGCCATAATGCAAGTCTTTCATTTAATTAATATTTCCTACAAGCAGTTCAAAATTATCATTTTCACTGAGCCGATTCCCGGCACACTAAATATTTCCATCTTCCAATAGAAGCATCACAAATACTTGTGTTTACTTTCTTTGAGGAACACAATTCAAGGTGCTATGCTTCAGTCTCAGTTTGGCATGAAGAGTCTTCATGACGTGGTTTATTCTAGTGCGAGCTCATCTGAGAATTCTTTAAATGAATGTTTATCCACACTTGGATGACAGGTTCATTAATTCGAGACTGAAGCTCAGATGGTTGCAGGGGCGTGAAGCCATCTATTACCCAGCATGGTGATTTTGTATCATCTGCAAAGCCACCCCTCATTACATGAAACAACATTAAGGTTTGGGTACTTTGATCAATAGCAATATGGATAAGACTGTGTCCAACAAAACCAGATAGTGTCAATTCGAATTCACAAAACATTGCTCACCATGGATGCCATTCTGCAGACAACAGAGAAGTCTTCAACAGAATCTGGATATTCAGTGCCAGCAATCCATGGGAGATCAAGAGAAGAGTCAGAAAACCCAGTCATTTGAGAGCAGCACTGGCTTGAAGGCTTTACAAACACATTTCAATCAAGTACATCTGCTTTCAGGATCCAACGCTTAAAGCAACAATAATGATGGATGCTTCCCTTTTCACTGTGGGGAGCTCATCTTCATCTTCATCAGGTCCATCATGGGAAAGGATCTACCAGTATTTCTGAAAACTAAATTGATATTCTCTCCCCCACCCCCAAACATTAAGATCGGAACATGATCTTTTTATGACTGAACCCAGTTGTCACAGAATGTGAACACGTGACGGATAAAGTGATATTCTCCCCCCTCAAACATTAACATCAGAACATGATAATTTTATGACTGAACCCAGTTGTCACAGAATGTGAACAGGTGACAGATTGTTAAGTTGTTTAGAACGCAGCCTTGGGAATTCTATTTAGAGTGGCCTAAGAATTATCTCTCTATTTTTGAGCTTTAAGAAGAAGCTTAAGACCTTCCTCTTTGCTCAGGAGGATAGCTCCGGGGCAACATGCTCGCCTTGGAAGCAAGATGACATTGAGCAACACAGCAGGTACAGAAACAAGTGTGAGTGCAAATTAATCCCCCACAAGGGCAGTTGCAACAAGCCCCTATGCAGAAACAACAGTATGAAAATACAAGACAAGTGGTGATACCCAGAATAGGAGGTGTCAGTGTGGTAGGAGGAAATCCTTTCACAGGGACAGGGATGAGCCTGTACCCACAATAGGACAGCTCACAGGGTGACTGTATGTGTTCAGAACTATCTGTGACACCAGACTCCCAAGAAGAAGCAAAGGTTAATGTGACGATAGGAGGCAAAGCCTTTCCTTTTCTTGTGGACACTGGAGCAACTCGTTTGTGTATACGAAAAGTAAAATATCCAATGTCGGGAATTGCTCAAGGGTTCTCTGGAGCTATGAATCAAGTTCCATTTACTAATGAATTACCAGTCTCTATAGGAGAGTGTGACATGTCTGATTCATTTGTTATATTCACGACAGACACCGGTTAACATTTTTGGAAGAGATTTAATGACAAAACGTAACATGACGATTTCATTCACTGATCAAGGGATAGTGTGCTCCACTCCAGGAATACACTATTTAAACGTGTGCAAATTTATACTGGTGTTTAGAGGGAAAGTGACTTTGTGAGGTGTTACAGTAGAGCCATAGATTTTTCTGTATGGAGTGAGCATTCTACTGACATGGCTACCTGGCTTGGTGGGAAAAATTGTGAGGATACTTGATGAGTTTTTGTTTAGAACACGAATACCTATGGACGAAGAGGGGGGACAAACTATCACAATACAATTGGATGCAGCTATAGTACAAAGGGAAATGGCAATGCTTGAAGGAGTAGACGATGAGGGTAGACCATAAAGGACATTAATAGCTCTTGAGGAAGGGTACAAATTGACTGACATTACTGAAGATAACATGTTCAGGGAAGACCAAACAGATGGTGAAGTGGTGTTCTTTATGAGCTTCAAATACTGGATAAGGTTAGAAAAGAGGGAAGTCTCACGGCGAATGCCGATAATGCAGCACCATCCAGCATTTTTGCAGGAAGACTTGGAGAAGGTGCCTGGCGTCCTTTGGACCACATGCTCTTATGACGTAGGTGTATTAAAGGGAAGAAGGGAAGTTAAAATAAAGCTGAAGCCATGAGCGATTTTACCTCGAGCAAAGCCGTACCCAATGTCTTGAGAGGCTGATGAAGGTATATGTCAAACCATTTCAGCATTGATGAAACAAAGGATTCCGGTGCCCTTGGAATCATTGTGTAATACTGCAGTGAATCTGATAAAAAATTCTAAAAGGAGGGTCATGGAGAGGTATACAAGATATGAGACCGATCAATCAAATTGTAGATGCAGAGTTTCCTTTAGTTCCTAACCTGGCGACGATACTGTACTGTATCCCTGTGGAAGCTCGATATTTCACGGTGATCGATTTGTAAAATCAGTTTTTCTCTATCCCGTTGCACAAGGACTCACAAGACTTGACCTCATTTACATTCAGCCAAACTCGACTGAAACATACTTGTTTACTACAGGGGTACTGTGAGTCCCCATCAATCTTTATTAGAGTCCTACAGATGGATTTAGGCAGTATTGATCTTAAGAGTGCCGTGATACAATACGTCAATGACATTTTAATTTGTAGCACCACAGAAGGTGAGTGCAGTCACGATTCTGTTCAGTTGATAACTATTCTAGCATAAGGTAGACAAGGAGAAGCTACAATATTGTCAAGAAGAAGTGTTATACATAGGACAGTTGATTTCACATGAGGGAACAAAAAGGGGACAGCTGAAAGAGCTGAGGCCATCATGAAAACTGTATAACTGCATACAGTAAAACAGATGCAACAGTTTTTGGGACTATGCAATTATGTTAGAGCCTGAGTGTTTGACTACAGTTCGTACACAAGACCCCTTTTTGCAGGCTTTAAAGAAAATACAGGTGAATAAGGTTATAATAAAATGGACTGAGGAGATGGAGGAAGGATTTGAGGAATTGAAGAAAGTGATTTGTACAGCCCCTGTTTTAGGAATTCCCAATTATGCTGAGGAATTCTATTTATTTTCGCACACAAATAGGACAGTCATGACAACAGTGCCTACACAGAAACTACATTGGGCTAAAAACCGTTACCATATTACAGTGGGATTTTAGACCCAGTTACAAAAGGACACTTCCCTTGTGAACAGTCATTGGCAGCTGCCGCGTCTGTGAATTGAGTAGTTTATACGTAGTGTTATGGGCTGCTCTATGACCCTTTTCGTGGAGCCTGCTCTGTTTGCCATTTTACAGAAACCCAAAGGCACATTGACATTCCAAAGAGCTTCACCTTATGAGGTAATGATTTCGAACACAGCGATTAAAATTTTAAGTAGTGAATCCTGCCACATTTGTAGCTGAGCCAATAGCTGACGGTGATCATGAACATGACTGTGCAAATTATGTTGAATTTTATGATGATAGACCTTGCATGCAAGAAAATGCTTTACCAGGAGGGAAAATCCTCTTTATTGATGGTTCTTCGAAAATTGACTAGTGGAGAAAGGCATTCTGGCACTGCTGTGGTGAGGCATAGAGCCAATGGCGAGTTTGAAATTGTAGCAAGTGCTAGATGACCGTTTCACTTTTCAGTGCAAGTGGCAGAATTGGTAGCACTCATTGTGACGCTCGAGAAACACGAAGGGCAGGAAATGGTGGTGTGCAATGGCTCTGCCTATGTGGCGTCAACTGTATACACAATGCTAGCACAAGGAGGGGCTACCTCTGAACAGACGGCACTCCAGTGCAGCAAACATCTTTATTGGACAGGCTTATTAAGGCACTACAACTCCCAGTAACCAAAGCAGTCATTTAATGTGCTGCTCACAATAAACAAACAGATTTGATTTCTTGCAGAAGTGAAGCTGCAGATCTAAAAGTCAAAAGGGTTGCGTATTCACCAGATATCTCAAGTTTCGATACTCCAAATGTCAAAGAGAATACAGTTACGATTATGCTAATACAAGAAGGGTTTAATCATTTGCAAAAAAAACAATTAATGGAGATCCAAAGCAATGCACCACAGGAAGAGCAAGAGTTATGGAAATGAAGGCGGTGTTCTTTATCACCCACAGAAGCATTATGGTGACAGGATAGTACTGGAAAGCCAGTGATTCCAGTAGCATTGTTAAAGGTAGCGCTTGAACAGCTGTACTACCCCATCATATGTAACTAGGGAAAGTCTTACAGCAAGGATTGCGGAAGACTGGTTTGTTCAAAACGAAAGAACATGTTGCATTCTTTGTTGTGAATTGTAGTGATTTGCATCATGTGTCAAACTTTTACAACTAGGCATACACTGAGAACGATTATAGGAGTAATACCTAGACTGAATGGCCCTTTTCAGCATTTACATATTGATTATGTTAACATGCTGCAGGTATGTAACAGATACAGGTATCTGATAGTGTTGGTGTGTCCCTTCTCTAGGTGGATTGAGGAAGCTCCATGTACACACCCTGATGCACTTGCGCAACAATGTTTTTAGTACTTGAAGTTTTTCCAGGATGGGGTGTGTGTGAAGTGCTGAGATCCGATAATGGGCCACATTTTGTTAATGAAGTGTTCGAACAGATGGGACTATTATTGAGCATTAAGCATATATTTTCTTCTGCTTATCACCCACAAGCAAACATATTAATATTTGTGACAGTCTCAACGGCCTCCTTAAACAAAGGATCGCCAAAATCAAGCTAACTTTGAAGAACGGATAGCTCTATTGTCTACCCTTAGCTTTATATGCCCTAGGGAATCAGCCTGGTTCAGACCACCACCTCACCCCTCATGAACTAGAGACTGGGAGGCAGATGAGAACACCTCTTACTCCTCCATCGAGAAGTAGAAGTGATGCCCAGAGTACAGCAAAACTGTTAAGAGATGAGCTGCATAAATATTTGACATAGATGGCCTCTAGCATCTCTCTCATTTCAGATCAATTCAAGCGCCAGGGGGTTGGTCTCATAACACCGATAAAAACCATCCAGCAAAAGAATCAAGTGAACTTTTATCGGCACCCAAATTGTGTGTTGGTGAAACTGGTCTGATTAAAAATTCCACCTTAAAGTGGCACGGGCCACATTTTAATGGCCCCTTTATCATTGAAAATATAACCCACTCCACAGTATAGGTCCAAGGCAGGTGAGATTGGCGTCCTTTGAACGACGTGAAAATGTGCACCAGTGAAACCGCCCCTCCAACTCCTAATCCCCTTCGTACTGTTGCCGATCCAGAAGCAAGAGAAGAAGAGATATTTCAGCGTGTGCAGACTCGATCGATGACGAATAAGGATGATAAATCAACAAGCTGAATAATGACAATTTTACATGCGGACTAGGGTTCAGTTGGACACTCGTTATAGATATTATAGCAGAAGTGCAAACCCTTGCTGCGAGCCTTAGGAATCTTTTGAAAAATGAACTTTAGAGATTTGTTGACATATCAAAGTTATGCTTAAATGACAGTTCCTCGTTAAAACTGGAAAAGCGCACAGTATCCAGATTCATTTCTTGGTGCATATTTATTCTATGTATTCAAATTCCATGGTGCTGACTGATGGGCATATACACAGACTTATACTTGCTGTTTTATTTTTATCCTTCAAGCTTATCCTGCTCTTGTCAGAAGAGATGTTGATGTTTGTAACTTTTTTACAGGATCCTAAAAATGGCCCTGTGATAAGGAGGTTGTTAATTGTAATCATATACTGCAACACCAGGAGGCATTGCAATTAATGGAGTGAAACGTTTTTCATTTTCCTTAAATAATCACAGGAATGTTGAAAGTAGTATCATTTTGGGGAATGAGCAAGACCGGCCAATCCCAAAAAAGGTGGATATCAGTATTCTGGTGTATGATATATGCATTTTCAATTTCAATTTTTGTCTTTCTGTTTCTCCTGGTTCTTCCTCTCTACATCATTGGTCCAAATAAGGCAGATGTCCCCTGGATACTCCCCACTACCTGAACTACTTATGATTAGTTTATTTCAACTGAGACAGAGGCCATTATGATTTCCACTACTGCAGGAACTGCTTTTGATTTGTTTACTTATAGAGGCTTCTATGGTTCTCCCCGAAGAAAGGACTCTTTTTGACTTGATTCATGAGGATTACACAACAAAGCATACATTTAGGAGACACACGAGAAATTCAGAGGGAGATAATGAAGCAATAAATACGTATCTAGATAAAGCAGCACACTTGGGTAATAACATGTGGTATCAGCACATGTGAAATGTGGGAGCGAGAACATCTAAGAAGGGTTGCTATATGTGTTCACACATACCTTATGCTTTGGAAACCTCCAAAATATTCATAGCCACAGAAGTATCAGTGGAAAAAGCCCATTGCCTGACACAGCTCGCACTTTGCATGACAAGAAGGCAGTTCCAAGGCAGAACAGCATCCATGGTTTGGATGAATAAAGCAGCATCTCAAAGAGAAGACAATTATGTGCAATATTTAAAGGCAAGAGAGAAGCCAGAAACACAGCATCAAATAATAACATATGAACAGCCAGGAATGAATGGAGCTAGAATGAAGATTGAAGAAAACAATAGCCTGCAATACAAGGATATGAATGGGAAGGACATATGAGTATGTTGGCAAAGAGGTCAACTACACAGTAAAGGAACAATACTCACTAACGAAGGATGGGTTGATGGACTGGTTGTGTGCATAGCAGCAGCATTAACCGGACAATGGGAAGCAGTTGTGGCAAATGAAGAAAAGAATGCAAAGATCAATGGCGGAAGATTACAAGATTTGTTGACATGGGTCAACGACAAAGGAGGACCATTGCAGATACTACCCCTGAAGGATGCATCCTTATGTTTCAGAAATTATGGTACGGGGTAAATTGGAGAGAATTGCCAGTGTGGCTGAATTTTTGATGTACCAAGTATGAAGGCAGAAACAGCCATCCTAATGGATCATTATTGGGTTGTAGGTCCAGAGCCTACATGAAGCTGCCAAAGGATTGGGGAGGGACGTGTTCCTTAGTGCTCAACAATGTTACAGCATTGGTGATTCTTCAGAGTGACCTGAACATTGGTGAATTTCTGAAAGCAAATGTTCATTTAAGAAAAAGAAGATCACTCAAATTTCTCAATCAAACAAGAGGGAGAATTATTTCTCAGCAAAATCAATAGAAGCCTTTGATGCTATCCCATATGAGCACAGATTGTTCATCAACACTGCCTCAATATTCACAGTTATCTTTATGCCTGGGATTCAGACGATGGCCAACAACAAATGGTTGCAGATTACCAGATGGGAACTTCTGCAGACCATCAACACCACCATGAAGGGTTTCAATGCTATCAGGGAAGAGCTGAGAGGCATACGACTAATTGCCCTACAGAACAGATTTTTCCTTGATATAATCACAGCGATGGAAGGAGGAGTTTGTGCCAAAATCAGGCCATCATGTTGCGCGTTCATACCTTCTCACAATGACGGGAATTGGACCTTCACAGAGACCATAACTTTCCTAACAAACCTTCAAAACAAGATGGAAGACGAGACTGAAGACCTCACAGATGATGAATGGTTTGTGTCCATTTTCTCATGGGTCCCACAGTGGATTGCGAACATCTTCAAGTTTCTTGGAGCAATATTGGTTATGGTGATGTTTGGATTCTGTGTAATCAAGATAATAATTACACAGTGCAAGAAGAAAGAAAAGAAGGCGGTAGGAATGAAGATCATGATCAATGTCGAATCAGGGTTTAGACCCAAGGACTTGACACTTGAAGATATTAGAAAATACATAGAGACCAGAATCGTAGCATCGCAGGGAATCAAGTTACTGTATCTGAAGAATCACAAGAAGTACATGGGACAATGAATCTATTGTAGTCTGAATGGACAGTGCAGTTACATGAGTTGGAGTGTTGATGAACATGTAAAGGGAGTAGTGAAGATTTGCACCCCGAAGAAGCACTTCTTCGAGAAAAGAAATCAAAATGTGGATACCGTTGAAGGTGTGATTGATGAATCAACCAGTGGGGGGAGTGTAGAGGTGCAGCATGGAAGAAGCGAGAAGGGCTGTTATCTATCCTCAAAGAACAGTGAATGTGAGAAGCTGAATTATCCCTCGTTAAGGTGCAAAGAAAGAACACCCTGATTGTCAAGTTTATTAATTCAAGACAATTAAATGCTATAAAATGGGCCAAATTGTTGTCTCCTGACACGTGAGCTAAGGATGGGAATAGAGTTGGGCATGCAGTCCAGAACTTTGATAATCGTGTGCTCATACTCCCTTATATATCGAGAGACAAGAATACATTGCAAGGCCAAGTTCAAAGACAGTCTGCATGGCAGAAGGCATGGGTGACGAGAGATGATGGGCTAATTTATTTATACATTTATAATGTGCGCACTAGACCCATGGATGTGATGGCACAACAAGACAAAAACAACATGAAACATAAGCACTGTACAAATAAGGGATACATTCTACATACGGACAAATCAAAGGTTAACAAGGCAGCAAGCCTTGCTAGATGGCATTCAGCAACCAATTAAACAAGATCATAGTTAAAGGTAAAAAGTACAGGGAGAGGGTGCCTTTTTTTTGGGAAATTAGGTTGCAGTGAGATGCACCTTTAGGCATATAATTGCACTTTCTGAGAAAAGCAGGTAGGGCACTAGCCCCACACCCCACTATGACACAATCAGTTTTAGGAAGCAAACACCAATCACTCAGATCTATCCTGCGAATGATCATCAGGTCAGTCCGTCTAACCACTCCTTGCCCTGTTCTTTGCCGCAGCAAGGGGGGAACCTTATTGTGCAGGGATTCTTTCGATTATTTGACTTCCATTTTCTGAATGTTAGATATGATGAAGTTTCTCTGATCCATAATGAAATCATATATGTGTTTATCCTTTAGTGGTGGCATTTGTGACTTTTTTAGATTAATATTTCGTAAAAGAGTCCTCTTTAATTTGGAGTTCATTATTGTAGTCTGTTTGAGCTCTTTAGGAGCCGAATTAGTCTCAGGTGGCAGTAGCAGTGGGGGGGGGTTTCCTGTATTCCAACTGCTTTTGAAGTGACAGCTTTTTTCTTATGAATCAGGCCGGGCCAAAAGCGCCCAAAGGGCCCAGAGGGCGTCGAGGATTCCTTATTATACTGATTAGTTTGAGTGGCTTGGTCTGACAGGTCCCTTTGAATAAAGGCCTGACCGGCCATATTAGCTCTAGATGGCTGTTATGGTGTGCATATTCTAATGAGCTCATGTTTCTGGGAGGCAGTTTTCACTTTAAGGGGCCGAAGGCTCAGAGTCATATCATTCAAGACATTGGGCAAAATAGCAAGATCGAATGGATCCTTACACAAGAGGAGTTCCTTGGCGATATTGGCCATAAATTCAAGCCACTGGGGTGAGCCAGCAGCATCATCCTGCGTTAATTTAGGCAAAACCCTCCCTGAGCAGGCAGGGATTTTTGAAGAAGTGGGCATCTCATGCCTTGCCACAAGTGGGCCATCTGCGGTCGATGCTAGCTCCATGCATTCCTTGGAGCTTGTTGGGGGAGCTTGGACTACTGGACTGGACTTCGCAGGTGGAGTATCCATATCCTGGGTTGAACTTCCTGCTTCCTGATAGGAAGGCACCACCGGATCTTCAAAATAAGTCATTTTTGAAACAGGAGAGTTAGACTGTTTATTTAGCACTCTCAGTCTCTTGCACTCACTGGGTGCTAAGACCTCTGATAACCGATCTCTGTTTATACCTGGTGATGAGGCCATGGATTCTACTGGGACCCCCAAATCCAGCTTTGTGATAGGGTTGGCCCCCTTCTTCTTATATAACATCCTGGTGTTCATATTACGTAATAGTCAAGCACGTATCATCAACAAAGGCTCTAACTGTAATATGTACAGATATAAGCAATCCAAGAAACTACCCTTCTATAGGAGGAATTGTGGCCCGAGAAGAAAAACACCAACTCAGGGCTCTTACCGCAGTGCTCTTACCGAAACAGGAATCCATACCATATGGACATTTAGTGGGTGACCACGAGCAACCTAGCGGGGAAGTGCCCTACTCCACGCTCCTCCCAGGCGGGTACCTGGCTGGGCAGTATGATGGTGTGTGGGAAGCAGGAATAACTCCTGCCATCGCGGCACTCCCGGGTTCACCTCCGGAGTTGAAGTAGGTCAGTGGAGGTTGAACAGCAGTCGCAGCCGCGAGCAAACGCCCACAGCACATGGCACACTGCCGTCGAAGGACGAGGTTAGAGGAAAAGACCTAACCTAACGTCAAGCCGCACGTTAGCCTAGAGCTATCACCGCTTCTGACGTTGGGTGGGGAGGTACAGTTCAGTCTGCCCACTGGCACCTGGGTCTGAGCTCATATGCTGCTAAGTGAACCAAATGTTCCAGAAGGGCACGAGCGTGCCAACCAATTGTAGAGGGCCATATAACTGTAGAGACCCAATCACAATCCCAGACCCTATAGGAAGTATATTTAGATGTTCCCCTTGAGCCAACCACAATCCCCTGTAGGTATTTCTTATTTGCCACGTAGTATGACGTCACGTATGACGAGTTTGTACTATAAAAGTGTTGTTTTTCATTCAATTCTTTGAGAGAACGCTGCGCGACGTCCATTGATGTCCATTGTAACTCCCTATTTTAGATAATTAACATCAAAACAGTAAAAAGACTCTGTCATCTTCTTGAGTTGGTCTGATTATTGGAGTATGGAGTTATGCTGTTTCCCATTCACCTGCATGACACGCTACCTAAATTAAGGCCCCATTGTCAATAGAAAGATGGAAGACGAGACAGACGACATTACAGTTGACAGTTGGTTTGCTTCCATATTCTCATGGATTCCGGAGTGGATGGCAAACATCTTCAAGTTTCTTGGAGCAATTTTGGTGATGTCTGGATTCTGTGTAATCAGGATAGTGATCGCCAAATTCAAGAAGACGGCAAAGAAAGTGTAGGAATGAATGATGAACGCAAGGAATTGACTGATGAAGATGTCAGAAAATACATACAGGCCAGCATCGTAGCACCTGCAGGAATGACATTCCTGTATCCAAAGATTCATAAGAAGTATGTGGGATGATACGTCTATTGTAACCCAAATGAACAGTGCAACTACATGACCTGGAGTGTAGATGATCATGTTAAATCAGCCGGCAAGATGTGCAAACCATCAAAGAGGTGGTTGATGATTCAACCAGAAGGGGGAATGTAGAGGAGCAGGTACATGCCTCTGCAGGAAATCCAGCCCCCCTACCTCCTATATGTTGGAAACCTGAGATTTGTAATGTTTGACATCAGCAGTTGTGCCAATTCTGCAGCGAGTGTTTGAGAAAAGATATCCTCTGAGGAAACCTTATTGAATGTATCCCCAAAGTGACAATAATATGAGGCAGGAACTCTGTGAAGGAATATGAAAAAGAGTGAAAGAGAAGCCAGTGATATCACAAGAGACGAGCGTGACGCCCTGAGGATAATGGCTGAAGAGAATGCATGGATCTTGCCGAAACTGATGATGAAGTTAAGAATCGAGTAAACTTTAATATGCAGAAAAGAAGATTGCACGCATGTGAAACACTGACGAAAAAATGCAAGCTGTTCGATAACTGTACAGATGCTGTAACACAAGTAGATTGAATAATCTTAGAAGCTGACTATATGTAGTGAATAGACTGCAGCCGAAGCCGTCATTGTATAGAAACTGGACATCGGTAAGTCAGGACCCATGGAGAGAAAAGGTGAGAACTGTGTTGCAGAAAGAATAAGCTGAGATTGTGGAAATGAATGGCAAGGCTGTCTGGCCTGGTATCAAAGCTGAAGCAGCCAAGATTGGTTATCTGTTCTTGAAGGCAGTGAACTTGCAAAGCTAAATCATCCCTTGCTAAGGTGCAAAGAAAGAACAACAAGTGTGTTAAGTTTTATTCATTAAAGATAGTTAAATGTTAAAAAATGGACCAAATTGTGGTCTCCTGTCACATGAGCCAAGGATGGAAATAGAGATGAGCGTGGAGTCCTAGAACAAAGATAGTAAAAGACTGTACTCCCATATATTCCCACCGGCAAGGATACTTTGCAAGGCCAAGTTCAAAGACAATCTTCATGGCAGAAGGCATGGGTGATGAGAGATGTTGGGCTAATTGGGTGGGGAGGTAAAGTCAAGTCCACCACCTGGCAACTGGGTCTGATCTTACATGCTGCTAAGTAAAGTGAATGTTCCAGACATGGCACGAGCATGCCAACCAACTATAGAGGGCCGCATAACAAAGGGACTCATAGTTTGAAGACGAATGATAAACTGTGTACTTAATAGTGTTGAAGATGACATGTTTCAGAGGTAGGCATAAGTTGTCCAATTGACAGTAGATAGCCAATCACAAACCTAGCCTGTATAGAAAGTATACTTAGATGTTCCACTTGAAAGTATCACAATCCCTTGTAGGTTTTCTATTATTTTCCACATATTATAATCTTACGTCTGACGTATTTTTTGCATATAAGGATGTTTTTATGAGAAATGCATTGAGAGCTCGAGAGAACAACCGTTGATGTCTCTTGTAACTCCCTGTTTTAGAGAATTGTTAATAAAACAACACCTTTGCCATCTTCCTGAGTTAGATCGATTATTTGGTTTTGGAGTTATTCTGTATCTCTGTCCATTACATGCACAGTACCCAAAGGGCCATATGCTCACTATTTCAAGAAATAGCTATAAAGCAAAAAGGGAGGCAGACAGATAAGTCATAAGTGTGAGACATATTTCTCTTAGATTAATGAAGATGAAAACATGTGCAAGAGCCAGGAATGGACAATTAACAGTGAATAAGGCTCATACAAGATGGAGTGAGAAAGTCTCTAGAGGCCAAAGGAGCAATAACACCAAGCATAATTGAATCAAATAGCAGTAAGTAGGAGGTTGAAATTGACAAATGTGCGGTCTCCTCACTCATGGTGCAGAAATCGTAAAGAAGGGCTTTTGATTAAGCTGTGATTGAAGATAAGTGATGTGATCATACTCCCTTGAATGTCCTAGAAAAGAGAGCAATGGCAAGGTCAACTATGGATGGGAAACTTTGGGCTTATGTTCAAAGTGATGAAAGATGAAAAGCTAATTGGGAAAGTGGGGAGTAATCTGACGTGACTCAACCACCTGGGTTTCAGTTTCCTTACGTGCTGCTAGCCGAGCCAAATCTCTTAGGTTTAATGGGAATGCCAACCAATCAGTGGGTCTGTTGGGTAACTTGTTATCCAATGTTTCATAAACCAATCTTGCCATTTTGTCAGCTATAATCAGTATTTTACATATTTAGAAGTAGTTCAAGGTGTGTCTTATAGATAAGAGACTGCCAATTAAGTACTAACTCGTATACTTTCTATAAGTAGATATGTTCCCCGAACCAATGCCTCCCACCAATAGGTTTTACAGTTTGCCACGTAGGATGACTTCATAGATTATGCATATTGTGGTATAAGACCTCTGTGTAATCGAATTTGTTTATGTGTGTGCAAGCATCAGTCCGATGTTTGTCATTGTACCCTGCTTTATTAAATTGAGAATAAAGTAGTATTTTGCCACATTCTTTTAGTTTGTCCAGTTATTTGGGCTGAGATCTTTAATGATAATTCCATCTAGGACAAGAGACACTTCAAGGTGCTCGAGCACAATTGTTATATTCTGACTTTGCATGAATGCCTTAATAGTTGTATCTGCTTGTAGTATCTATGCCTTTTAAGCACATTTAGCCACGCCCCCCCCGCAGAACTAAATGAACTGTATTAGATGGACAGATAAACAAAGGTTCTATTTACAGTTTCAACAACTGTTGCTCTGAGAACATGTCAAAAGCCAATAGTTCCCAAAATTTCAATGCTGGAGACAGAAGAAAAAAAACATACAATCTTTAAGGCTAGCAGGGCCATAGAGGCATTCCTCACTCCTTGTGTCCCCTAGTCCCTTTCACCTGGCTGGAAACGCAGCCAGCAGCAAAATACTAAGCCTCTGGTTGAAATATAATAAGGTAATGACAAACCATTCTCTCAGTTCTAAATGAGAACCAATCGCCAAACCATGTTTGATTTCCCAACAGGCAGTGGTCGAGCTCCTTGTGCTTCTGATCTGGACTTGGAAGCCAAGGGACCACTCTTTGTATGTGCCTTTTGATTTTCCTTTACTTTGCTTCCCAATCAATTTAGGATTTTCCCAAATGTAACCCATGTCAAATTCATAACTCCATTCAAGGCTATGTTAGCCTAAGAAGGGCTATTGCCACAGGAATTAAAGAAACTCATTCAGAGCGTCGCCATAGTGTTCCAAGCCAGCAGACAATCCCAAAAGCACTTCAGTCAATCACATTTTTCCCAATGTACTTTATCTAAACCTTGTTTACCTATCCAATCTTAAGTTTGTGTTGAACCCCAATATCATTTAAGTAGTGAGGGCGGTTTACAGAGGGAGGGCATTGTAACCTTGATGTTGGGCGCAACAAAACCTATATTTCGTGGAAGGCTAACTAATTATGGGAGCGGCCACTTCAAAAACTGGACAGGCCTAACTTGGAGTCTCCACCCCATCTGTTCTACCCCCAAGGGTTGTCTGGAGTTGAGGCCAAGTATCAAATGGTACATTTTAAAGCACAATATGCCAGTAAGAATGAAAATGTTATTGGAGTTAAAGGTAACCTACACATTTAGTTGCTTTGATAATTTGTATATGTCATCAAGAGAAACTTTTGAAAAATATACTCGAGGAAAAAAAATAGATTGTGCACAATGACACTTGTACATATAAGGTCATGCCAGAGAAGTACTTGACTAGACGGGATACAACAAAATGCCTGTGTAGCCATGTAATAACAGATGCCATGCCTACTTTATTATAGATGCCCATAAAATAAGTTACAAAAAATATAAGGTCATATCACAGTAATAAGTGATTAGACTGACTGCACCAAAATGCTATTTGAGACACATAACACATATGCCGAAGAAAATGCAAGTGTGCACATAGGCCCGCCTACCCTTTGATATGAAAGTACACATAATGTGGTTATAAGCTGGCTCGCATCCGTGGGGAGGGGGCTGACGAGAGCATTTAATTTTGCTGAGACAGAGGGGTGATGGACGTCTTGAGAGTAGCAGCTTTAAAGTTTCACTGCGTTTGTGAAAGTACATTTTTGTGCATCTGCACAAACACAGTAAAACTTTAATGCCACCAGTTTCAGGAAAGGCTTCCCTCCTCACCTCTCTGCCAATAGCAAGTGCACACTTCAGCCCCTTCCAGGGGTGCACCTAGGCTAAACAAAAATGTCATGGGGTGGGGAGTGCCTTTAAATATTGAGAGACGGGCTAACTTCAGAGACTGTGGGAAAGGGGCCCACTTACTTGTATGTGGGTATTTTACTTCTTTACACATTCCAATGAGACTATTCTGGTGAATCTTCAATCTTATAAGAAGTTTACTCTGTCCTTTACCAGGGACGTCATTTGGGGGTTACCAGTGGTCACTAGTGTGACCCCTGAGGTCTCCCTTGCTACACCTGAGGTCTCCCTTCTACCCCTAAAAAAAGATTGTTGTTCTTTTCTTCTTTTTTTATTAGACTTTTTGGGTGGTTGCCAGCACCACGTGGCTCTTTGTTTCTGGAGTGGCAGGCTTTCTTGTTCAGGCCTCTTAAAAAACAGGGGTTCCACAAGTGTGACACTTTGAGCAGTGACCCTAAAGAAGAGAGAATAGGAATAGCAAACAGTCTTTCTGGAATTCTATACACTAATTGATGGACTCATTAAAGGTTTATTTTAGGCACACTTCAGTGGGTGAGTCACTGATTCAGTCTGATTTAGTCTGTTCTTCAAACCTCAAATTCTCAATGCAGACAAAAACTATATGTATTTGGCTTTTCGCAAATTGCATTTATAGCATGTTTTTTTTTTTTCTGCCGTTGTCTCTGTCACGATCATCACAAGACATTCAATCTCAGTGTCCTCGGTCACTTTTCAAAATCATTGTGCCAAAAAGCTTGTGTACAGTGTAGAAAGGTTTGATGATAGCACATCAAGTGTCTGTTGATTTCATTGTACCACAATTAATGTTTTGTTATATTTTACTATCTTTTGTATCTCCCTGGAATGCTGTTCAGGATGCTTGTTTGCATGTATGAGGTAACAAGTGCCCAAGAGTATGGGATGCAATGTAAGTGTGCTGCTTTCCCTGTACTACACTAAATTGTTTAATACACAGTTATCAACCCTGCCAATGGTATGTATTTTGCCAACCTCTGAAGCCTGAAAAGTCTATCCACTCAGGCTTGACATGTGGCCAACTTTGCACCAGACCTGCAGATGAACTGGCCTGCTCTTAAATTTTAGTTACCAGTTTATTGGTATCCAATACAGAGTGTAATTTTCTTTCTGACTTTGAGAACATTCAGACATGTAATTGCTCATTTTACTGTAGTCTGTAGCATAGCTATAGCTGGTAAGATAGTTCAGTGGGTTGAGCGCTTGCTGCTGCAATGTGTGTGTGATCTGCAGGTTGCGGGTTTGAATCTCGGCAAGGCCAACTCAGCGTCTCAGACTTCTGTGTTTGATAAATGGGTACCAAACACAGATCGGGTGATGTTGAATGCATATTTATTCTATGTAAAGTGCTTAAGGGCAAGTGCTTTATAATAACACATCATTATCATGCTTGCATTCAAAGTAATTTGGTAATTTTGGCTTATACACACTGATATTAACGACACACATGGTGATTCATTCTTGTATGATGTATATCACATTACAATGATGTAGTAACCATATTTATCATAGTGTACTTGGGAACATTGACACTTCCAGTTTTGTCAAGGGGTGAAATATTGGGTTCCTTCACTTCCCGTGATGTCACTTCAGAGTGGGGTCAAATGACATCACTTCCTGTGATGTCAGAGGTCAAGGGTTGTGTCATCTCACTTCTGCTGCCCCAGGCATTTTGGTGAAATGGCGTCCCTGCCCTTTACCTCTGAAAGAACCCACTTAAGGAATGCTGTGAGAATGAGCGGTCTCCTACCCCCTCTCGCCTCTCTACCCTTCAAATCACTCCCCTGGCATGCAAGTGCAAACCCCAAATCACTATTTCAATTGCCAGAAAATGTGTGCATAACAATGGAGGTGCTAACAACTAAATGATTTATGTTAGTAATTGCAGTGCCTTTGTAAACTCTGCAGCCGCAGGTACGGTTTATTGTCTCTGTCCTGTTCTGCCCTGCCACGGCTCTATATGTCAGCTAGGTCGAGTAAGCATAGTCCAAAATTCTGGAGGGTTGGGGTGGGCTAGAGCCTGATCAGCTTGATGGTGTCGTACCCCTGATGATGACTGAAATCTCAGGAGGTACAATGCTAAGTGTTATGCCAGGGGAGGGACACTTCTGGGTGAACAGATAACAGGGAAGAATACATCTCTGCACTGGTTATGAGTACACCTCTCTTGACTGGGTTATGCCTCTCCTCATTCGATTAAACCTCTCTTGGGAAATTGAAATACTCCTGGAGCAAGGATGTCATTGGGGGGGTCATCAGGGGTCACAACTGCGACCCCTGGGGCCCAGAGTTTCAACCCCTGGGACTCCGTTGTGACCCCAACTTAAAAAATATAGGCATATAAAAAAAAAGTTGCCAAAAGAAAAAGGGTGCTTCTGGTGTAGAGGGCTCTCCCGCAGCATGGGAGCCCATGCCACGCCAGTTCTGATGGGTCCCCGGCCCAGTCCTCACCCATCAGGGTGAATGCTTGGCCAGGGAGGTACTGAGTTGGGGTAGGAGCTGACCGTGACATGTAGCACATGTCACATGCCATGTTCTGCTCCAACCCCTTCTCCCTCGGCTTCCTTGCAGCTCACATACAGGACCCAGGATGCTCTTGCATCTTTCTGGTTCCTGTTTGGAAGCAGCATGGATGAGCCGAGGGGGCATGGAAGGAAGGACTAAAGCTGCAAGAAAAAGGTAAGAAGGCTTTTTTGTAATATATAGTGTGTTTTGCATTTGTGAAGGGACTGTCAGATGTATATATGTGAATGTTGGGTGAATAAAAAGTGATGTGGTGTGCGTTTTTGAATGTTCTGGGTAGGAGGGTGTGTGTCTGTGCAGAGAATGCAATGAGTGGATGTAAGAGAAGGTGTGAGTGACTGATGGGTGAATGAGAAGTGATGCCATATGGGTTTTTGAATGTTCTGGGTGGGTGTGTGCCTGTGTAGACAATGGGCCTCATTACGACCCTGGCGGTCACGGTATGAACGTACCGGCACCGTTCATACCGGGCCGCCACAGCACGAGTTTGCTCGCGGTTGGCGGTATGCACCTCTGGTCTGGCCAGATATGCATACGGGCACCCGTGAGCAGACCAGGATGATAGCAACGGACCCCGTCATTAACGGGTCCATTGTTAGCATCCTCCCCATTCCCATTGAGCCCTATACGGGCTCAATGGGAATGGGGTGTACCGGGTCCGGGTCCTGAAAATGGGAATTACCGGGCCCGCAAAAGTCGGAATGGCCCGGTAATTCCCTTTTTTCAGGACCCGGACACGAGTTTGGAGGTAGCCATGCCGGTAATGACAGCATGGCTACCTCCAAACTCATAATGAGGCCCAATGTAATGGGTGGATGTAAGAGAAGGTGTCAGTGACTGGTGGAGGGCGAATGAGAAGTGATGTGATGTGTGTTTTTGAATGTTCTGGGTGGTTGGGTGGATGTGTGCCTGCATAGAGAATACAATAAGTGGATGTAAGAGAAGGTGTGAGTGACTGGTGGGTGAATGAGAAGGTATGTGATGTGTGTTTTTCAATGTTCTGGGTGGTTAGTTGTGTGCCTGTGTAGAGAATGCAATGAGTGGATGTAAGAGAAGGTCTGAGTGACTGATGGATGAATGAGACATGATGTGATGTGTGTTTTTGAGTGTTCTTGGTGGGTGGATGGATGTGTGCCTGTGTAGAGAATGCAATTAGTGGATGTAATAGAAGGTGTGAGTGACTGGTGGGTGAAGGAGAAGTGATGTGATGTGTGTTTTTGGATGTTCTCAGTGTGCCTATGTAGAGAATGCAATGAGTGGATGTAAGAGAAGGTGTAAGTGACTGATGGGTGAATGAGATGTGATGTGATGTGTGTTTTTTAATGTTCTGGGTGGGTGGGTGTGTGCCTGTGTAGAGAATGCAATGAGTGGATGTAAGAGAAGGTGTGAGTGACTGGTGGGTGAATGAGATGTGATGTGTGTTTTTGAATGTTCTTGGTGGGTGGGCATGTGCCTTTGCAGAGAATGCAATGAGTGAATTTAAGAGAAGGTGTGAGTGACTGGTGGATGTATGAGATGTGATGTGATGTGCGTTTTTGAATGTTCTGGGTGGGTGCGTGGTTGTGTGCCTGTGTGGAGAATGCAATGAGTGGATGGGTTTGTACCTGTGTAGAGAATGCAATGAGTGGATGTAAGAGAATGTGTGTGTGAGTTACTGGTGGGTGAAGAAGTTTGAATGTGATGGTGTATTTTTGAATGTTCTGGGTGGGTGGGTGTGTGCCTGTGTAGAGAATGCAATGAGTGCATGTAAGAGAAGGTGTGAGTGAGTGACCGGTGGGCGAATGAGCATGCATGTGGTCGTGTGTGTTTGAATGTTCTGGGTGAGGTTTGGTGTGTGCCTGTGTGGTGAATCCAGTGTGAGCGAGTGTGAGAGGTGATGTATGGGTGAGTGAACGGTGGGTGAAAGGGGATGCATGTGTGTGCAAGGCCCTGGGAGATAGGGATCACTGGAGCATTTTTGCCATATCCTTTATTGACTGTGCATGTTTTACTGGTATTTTTGGGCAAAGGCACTTCATGTGTACCATTCTCTAGCTAGACTGGCATTTCAGTGCAGTCGGTCTAGCCATTGCTTACTGTGGCATGACATTTATTACTCTGCATCTTTAAAAAAGCAAGCATGATAAGTAGGGTTAACTCGCTAGACTGATGTTTAGGTGTTGCAGCCTGTATATTCTTCACTGTAGCATGACTTTTTATTAACTGAGCATCTTTGGTAGATAAAGCAAGATATGTGTTCTTGTGGGTCTAGACTGGCTTACATTGGAACCAGTTGGGACAGGTTTTCCTATTTTGATATGTTACTTTTAATGGCCAAACCAACGGGAGTATGTACGTACATAGGAGTACTGGCATATCTTAGCAGAGCCAGTTTTGTGCCCAGTGCCAGTAATGAAACTTTAGAAAAATGTCTTAAAGCGAACAGAAGTATGGTCTTATATGGAATACTAGCATATATTGGTGGAGCCAGCATGGAAATGTATGGGCACAGCCAGCATACAAATATTTTATATCTTAGCATATATCGCAGGGACCGGCATGATAATACATTGGGAAATGTCCTGTGCACTTTTGGTGACTTGCATCTATTGTACTTTTTTTCATGATTTAGCCTACAAAACCGACTGTTGGCCTTCTACCCACACTGTCGAACTTTTACCAAACTCTTCCCAGAAAGTGTGCTTTGTAATTCACCATTTAACCCATTATTCAGAACATTTACTCTGGGGAGAAAGTAGAATCCCACCGGAAATGTTTCATTAGTTCGGGCTCCCGCCCTATGCTCAGTCGCAATCACATACTTGTGGCAAATATTTACACCCTTCAAAAAACAATTCACCAGCCACCACTGGTGGCTAGTATATTTGTGGACCCGGCACTGCCCCCTTCTCTCTTTGTTACGTTAAATATTTAAGCTTTGATTGAAAAGAATATTTGCTTCTTTCACTTGCAGTAGTACATGCCCCAGCAGCAGCAGAATCATCATGGACATTCTGCACACGTGGTGGTCCGGACCGGCCCCTGTGCTTTGTTAAGGAGCTTGAGAGTCCCCCACAGCCACTGGCGTAACAGGGGCCCCCGCACCCCCCGCGGTGCGGGGGGCCCCGCCAGCACATGTCCTGGAAGGGGGACCCACTGGAGAAAAAAAATAGAAAATATTTTTTTTTCAAAATATTTTTTTTTCTTTTTGAATTTACTATGCATTCATAAAGAAATTATTTATGTAACAGAAATAATTTCTTTATAAAGGCAGAGTGACTACAAAAAGAAACATTCTTTTTGAACTCTGAGGGCTCCCCAACCCCATGACATGGAAGACCCCAGGCTGGAGGCCTCCATGTTAGAGTGACTTCAAAAAGAAACAACGGGCCTCATTACGGGTTTGGCTACCAGCAGGTTGCCGCTGGACCCGTAATGATTTACCGGTGCCCGACTTCCCGGTAACACTGGGGGGTTACAACCCCGGCGGTCCGGAAAGTCAGGCGACGGGAAATGGTAAGTCCCCATTTCCATCGGACTCTATAGGAATGGGGACAACAGAAGCACCGGCACCGTTAATAACAGTGCCGCTGCTTCTGTGAAAACTCTGCAGGTGGGTGCCGTTCTGCGTGGAAGGTCTGACCTGCCGGGCGGGACGGCAACCACCCATAGAGCTGTAATATGCCGGTCTGGAAACAACGGTGCCGGTAAGCTTACTGGCACCATTGTTTCCAGACCGGCATAGTTGTAATGAGGCCCAATTGCTTTTTGAAGTATTAGGGCTCCCCTCAACCCTATGACATGTGCGTGTGTGAGTGTATGGTGAAAGAGTGCACACTTTCTTGTACGGGTGGCTGCCTGGGTGTGCCTGTATGGTGAAAAGGTGCACACTTAAATGTATACGTGGCTGCCTGTGTGAGTGTATGGTGAAAGGGTGCACACTTAAATGTATGGGTGGATTCCTGGGTGTGTGTGCCTGTATGGTGAAAGGGTGCACACTTAAATGTACAAGTGGCTGCCTGGGTGTGCCTTTACGGTGGAAGGGTGCATACTTAAATGTATGGATGGCTGTCTGGGTGTGCCTGTATGGTGAAAGAATGCACACTTAAATGTATGGATGGCTGGGTGTGCGTGTGTGTGTATGGTGAATGGTGTGTGTGCTTGCGTTCAGGGGCGCAACATAACCTACATTCGGGGGGCTAACCCTTCAAATGTTGGGAGAGGCACTAACTTCATGGGTGGTGGGGAAGGGCAAACGTATTTGTTTGGGGCATTTCATTTCTTTACGCATTTTAATGATACTATTCTAGTGTAGCTTCTTTTTTAAAAAAATGTTTTAAATTATTTTTTAATAATACCTATTATTATTTATTATTAATAATATTAATAATAAAACATCTAGTGTAGCTTCAATGTTACAAGCAGTTAACTCTCTCCTTTAAGGTTGAAAGCACCCACTTATGGACTGCTGTAAGAATGAGTGGTCTCCTGTTCCCCCTCTACCCTTCCAATCCCTCCCCTGGCATACAAGTATTAAACCCACATCAAGATTTTAATTGCCTAAAAAATGTGGGATTTGAATGCAGGTACTAACAGTGAAATGCTTTATGTTAGTAATTGCTGGGCTCTTGTTAACAGAGAAACCCAGGTGCCATTTCTGTGTCCTGTTCTGTCTGGCAACTGCTTGAAGGTCAGTCAGGTCGAGTCAACATTGCCAAAAATTTCAGGAGGGGTGCGGGGGGAACGGGAGTGCTGAATCCCAGTCAACTCAATGGTGTTGCACCAATACTTGTGTTTATTGCCTTGATTACTCATTACTCCTAGCCCTATTCTTCCTCATCCCAGTGTGTATGAGTATGAGACAATACTTATGTATGAGTCCCTCTGCCTCCTACACAAGTACTGGGATGAGGTAGAGGTACATGGAGGTAATGCCTGATTTAGCTACCTGTAATATTCATTACTCCTAGTCCCACTCTTCCTCATCCCAGTACTTACTTATGAGGCAAAGAGTCTCATACGTAAACTCTGGGACAAGGAAGAGGGACGTGAAGGTAATTCTGGGCCCAGGAGCTGATTTTTGAGGTTGGGGTAGGGTTGGGAGGGAGAGGGGAGGTGTGGGGGGGCAGGAGTGTGCAACACATTTTAATGGCTGTCCATGTCCAGGCTAAGCAGGCATGATATGTGGTATTAATGGCTAGAGAAGCAGTTTGGTGCAGCTAGTCTAGTAATTCCTCAGTTTGGTATGACTTTTTTTTTAACTGGGCATTTCTAATAAAGCAGTCCTGCTAAGTGAATTACCTGGCTAGACTGCCATTTGGGTGCTGCCAGTCTAGCCGTTTCTTACTGCAGCATTGTATATTTTTCTGGGCATCTGTGATCAAATGATATGATATGTCATGTATAATGCGCCAGTACACAAATGTTTATAGGCGTGACAAGACGAGGGAGGGATGATAGAGGGAGGACAAGACAAACGATCTTACTAGGCCTTGTGTCTTTCGGATCGTGCAAGTGCGAGAACGAGAAGTGCAAGGGGAAAGGGAGGGGAGAAGTGCAAGGGAGAGGGGAGGGAAAAACAGGGCAGCAATGCTCTGACTAAGTGCAGCCAGGGCAGCGCGGCTCTGGGTAGTGCAAGGAGAACAAGGGACTGTAGGGTTACAGTTACAGCCCCTAAGTGCATGGTAGGCCCAGAGGCAGTGCAAGGGTGACTGATTAAGAAAGAGTATGGACTCAGTGAGACTCTGAGGGTAGCCAAGCAACCAGTCGGTACAGCAGACAGGTAGGTCAGGTAGGCCAGCAGGGGGGGGGGGAGAAAGCAGAGGAGAAGAGGAATGTTTTGAGCTGCTTCCTGACCTTCAGGTGGTCCGGCTCAAGTTTAAGAGGGGCAGGGAGGCTATTCCAGAGGGAGGCACCTACAGAGGAGAGAGATCCACCCCTCCACTCTCTGCCTGGAGAAGCGTCTAACCTTTAGAGAGTTGTAGGTAGCTGAGCGAAGGGCTCGAGAAGGAAGATATTTTGGAAGAGAGCGTTGGATGTAGTGCGGGCCCCAGGCCCAGAAAGCCATGTGGACAATGCAAAGGGTCTTGCACTTGATCCTTGCAGCAAGAATGAGCCAGTGGAGAGATTTCAGGGCTGGAGAGATAGGATCCCTGGGCTTGAGGCCAAGGATAAGTCTCGCAGTCCTGTTCTGGATTAGTTGCAGGAGGTGGAGATTAGAGGAAGGCAGATTGAGAAAGAGGCTGTTGCAGTAGTCTAGCCTAGAGAGGAACCAGGGCTCTGGAGACAGAGAGCTTCTGGGGGAAAGTGAGAAAGGGAAGAGTCCCTTTGAGGAGGAGCAGCTGGTAGTGGAACATCTTGGCCACATCTGAGATGCGAGGAGAGAAATAGAGAGTGGAGTCAAAGAGGACACCCAGGTGGTTTGCCTCACAGGATGGCAAAGGAAGAGGGCCCAAGGCGGGCGGCCGGAGTGAGAGAGGGAAAGCAGCTGAGGGAAAGCAGCTGCAGGAGTCCAAATGAGAAGGATCTCCATTTACTGACATTAAGGCAGAGATCGTTGGAGGCACACCAATCCTGAATCGCAGATAGACAGTCAGGAATGAGCGAGAGAGGAGAGGAGTGTGAGGGGAGCCTGAAGGAAAGCAGAGTGCCATCTGCATAACACTGAAAGTTAGAGGATAATGTAGAGATCAGGTGGGCCAAAGGGGCCAAGTAGAGGTTGAAAAACCAGGGTGAGAGGATGGAGCAGAGAGAAAGGCACCAAGTTGGACCTGGGAGGGGCTGTCCAAGAGGAAAGAGGTCAGCCACTCAAGGGCCTGATCCGTGATGCCCAGGTACTCATGGAGTCGATTTATCAGGATGGCGTGGTTCACCATTTCGAAAGCAGAGGAAAGATCAAGGAGGATGAGGACAGACGGAATGCTGGAATCATGGTTGGAGAGTAGATCTTCACGGGTGTTCAGGAGAGCAGTTTCCGTGACTCTGGCTGCTCTTAAGCCAGACTGAAGGTCATGGAGACCACCAACAGATTCCGTGTGGAGAGTAAGCTGGGAGATGGCCAGCTTTTCCAACAGTGTGCCCAGGAAAGGGATGATGGAGATTGGGTGATAGTTTGCCGGGCAGGCAGGATTGGCAGACAGCTTCTTGAGGAGTGGGTGCATATGAGAGTGCTTAAGGGGAGAAGGGAACGCTTCAGTGGCGAAAGAATGATTACAGAAATCGGCCAAGGCTAGAGCGAGGGTGTCAATATGGTCCTTGATGGTTCTGGAGGAGCAGGGGAGCACCTTTTTGGATGACACTTTCATAGATCAGACTTGTCTAGAAACCTTGTCAGGTGTTGTCAGAGAGAAAGAGGAGAAAGGAGGAAGAGAGGAAGAGATGGCCTAAGGGGGTCTGAGAGAGGAAGAGGAGATGGAGGTCAGTATGTCCTGAGTTTTAGCAGAGAAGTGAGATGACAGAGCCATACAGATGGCCTGGGAACAGGAGAGGTAAAGACTGCAAAAGGATTGACCAGTTCCTTGCAGATTTTAAAGAGCTTGGCCATGTTGTTAGAGGCCACAGGCTTGAATTTGTGTTCTCTTCTTGATGATGGTAATTCGATTCGATTGGCATTTTGGTGAAATCAGTCTAGGTATGTCTAAATGTGGCCTGACATGCTTTTCTGTAACATTATTACATGTCCACACTGGTCTACATTGTGCAGCCAGTTGGACATGTTTTCATAATGGCATAGCATTTTTAATAGCAAAGCATTAATGTTCCTGTGCACTGTTGGTGACTTTCATCTATTGGATTGGTATTACCTTAAAAAACAATTGCAAACACTCTGGCTTTTTAGGCAATTTTTCTCAGAAAGTTTGCTGTATATCGCATTAAAACACATATTTATATCTTTCTCCTACTGCAATGTGCGGCATATCCCTTCAGCAGCACGTTTGCGCGTGTTGCGCAAGTGTGATAATCTATGCCGGCCCAGAATGAGGCACGACTAGTGATTTGTTGCCGAGTTGGGGTGCCCCCTAAGCATGGCTCGCAGGGGGGCCCCCACATTTTGTGTTACGCCACTGCCCACAGCATGGCTCACAGGGGAGCTGCCAAATTTTGTGCTACTTCATTGGGCCCCACTGGGTCTGACAAAGGGGTAGTGTGCTGTGCGCGCCTTGAAGTCTGCCAGTTATACTAAATCCTGGTCAATGATTTAATTTTCAGGCCTTGCTCGTGCAGAATTTACCGCCTGTTTAAAAGCAATGCACGCCACCACAAGTCAGTGCTTTTTTGGCTTGTTTATCACAGCAAAACACACACTTCTGTGTCCTGTGATCTATAGATGTTTCATACACTAGCTGAAGCCTGTGTTACAGATTACGGTTACCCTGTTAGAAATACTGCATTATGTATTTTTTACACATAGACCTGACCTTAAATCTGGAAAATGGCATTCCCCAAATGTGTAATTGTGGACAAAACATACATCCCTCTGTGTCTCGGTTCTTTTATCTGGCTGAAATGAAGACACCTGGAAACACAGGTGCTAGATGTACATAAAAAATCTGAAGGTCGTTTGACATCACTTCATGTGATGTCACTTGGGGTGGGGTCAAATTACATCACTTCCTGTGATGTTATCAGGGGGTCAAGGGCTGTGTGATGTCACTTGCTACCCTTGGCATTCTGGTGAAATGACGTCCCTGTCCTGGAGATATTCCCAAGGAGGCAACTGGTGCTGTTTCCATAGTCACTATTTCAAACAGCTGTTAATGTTCAAACTGAGGTCGAAATGTGATGTAATTCTCTAGGTCCCTTGTCTCCAGAAAACCTTGACACTTGTTTTTTGGTGCGTTGAAGACATCTTGACTTCTCCTTTTAATTTCTTTAGTTTTGGGAGGATAGCTCAGGGGCAATGTGCTCACCTTGGAAGCAGAAAGACACAAAACAACACAGGTTTGATCCCGGATCCATGCTTAGAAACCTCTGGGTATCAAGCGAGTTATAAACAACCAATTATAATTATTATTTTGAAATTCAAGCCATGTAGGTTTTGTGGAATGCCCCTTGGTAGGCACTGACTTTGGCACCAGCCCTCCCTTTGATTTCTTAACGGGACGAAGAGAGTCATCACATCTTAGTTTACTATTGGCTGAAGTGGACATTGAAAGTAATTGCTTTGAAATCCTTTTCACTGTTCATTGGTCAGAAAAAACCCTTGGATATTTGAATGTACTAGTTTGGCACGCGTTGAAATATAGCATGTTAGCTAAACGTATGACTGAGACGTGACTGGAATTCACAGCCATGGTGAGTCACTTTCCCTCCTCCACTGCATGTAGTAGAACAGTCAGGTAACTTTGTGAGCTATAAAAAGTTACCATTTGTTTGCATGTTTTAGAATTATTGATTATGGAACAAACATCGATCTGAAAGGGAGACAAGTTGATGTTACAATGTCAGAAAAGCTCATTCCCCTTAGTGCTAAGATTAAACTCAAACTGCTCTAGCATTGACTAAGCAGATGGGTGTGGTGTGTCTTATTTTGAAATGGAGCCAGGGAAAGAGCTATGCATTTTGTTTGTCTCAAACCCTGATTATGGAGAAACAGGTCTCTGATTGTTGACCATCTTTGAGGAACATCTGCCCTCCAAATGGGCAGCTATGCCAACGTGTTTTGCTAATGAAAATGGACAACAAAAAGAAAATAAGGCAGCCAGACACACCCACACACGCGCGCTCAGACTGGGTTATAGGGCAATAGGTCCATGCCTGAACTAAAACCACAAAATGCTAGTGTTGGCTTGGTTTTTTGGGTCAAAGTGGGACACTTTTTTGGCACATGTGGGTCAATTTGATTTTACTTCACCATGCGGCTAGTCGTTTTGACCAGTGTTACTGAATAAATATTCTTTAAAATGCACACTTTGCATCACATTTGATCAAAAACCTCCCCGCTGGGTACTTCTCAAGAAGTCTGGCACAAAAGGAATGAATTGGCGTTTGCAAGTGTGGGCCACGTTTTTATTGGTGCCCGAGACAATTGTATGCTCCAGTCCAATCCGACCCTTCCCACACCCCCACCACCACCCACGTCCTGTTCCAAGTCAAGACCAGAATAGCACGAGTTCTGTTTTTCAACACCGGCCGCTGATGTTGAAACCATGCAACAGTTTTTGTATATCTCACAACGTTCACTGCCCAGCGGCAGACATTCTGGACAGAGATGAACGCAGATAATTGATACGGTTTCCTGGTATTGAAGGGGAGAGCGGGATATCCGCAACCTCATCAACATTTGGTGATGACGATAACAAACGAGTGGTTTCTAGCATGCACGCCATCAGATCCTGCGAAAACGAGGCTGGTGGTCCAAGCACGCTTCCCCGCGAGACGCACGCCATCAACGCACTGTCAGGACAAACCTTGCTGAACAGGCGGCGTGGGCCCTCATGCGACCGGGTTTACCTGTAAAATATCGCCCTGCTCAAAGGGCCGTCAACACACTTTACAATAAGTGACAAGAGAAGACTTTCGAGTGTAATTTACAGTGAGGAACGTGAAGGGAATACATCATTTAGAGTTGCGTGGACAGTGGACCCTTCTGTTAGTCCTCATTTAGTAATATATGGGACTACATTTGGGACATGCAGTATTTCCACATGTGGTGATACCAAATCCAATGTAACGTGTGTTGCATCACTGGTTAAGTTGCATGTTTCCGCCAGCTCCCATGGACATTGGCCCACGTTTCCTACTTCAGGGATCTTCCTGGAAACCTCTTGCTACTGGTGCTCTTGGGCATCTGCCTAGGATTGACTTCCAGAAGAGCCAGCCTTAGTAGCGCAGGAGAAGAGTGGCAACGTCCACCTAGACAGGAAGGGCCATTTAAGGCAATGCCAGTATTCATGGACTGGAATATGGCTAGGGTGTGTTTTTGCTAATGGACAAAATGTTCTCCATCCCTAGGCCAAGGTTGATTCCTTCCTGGGACAGTTCAGTGAGGCCCGAAGGAAGAGCTCTATCCGATAATGGAATATATAGTTCCTTCCCAGTGAATTGCTAGCCGGTGAACAAATAGGTTTCCGTAAGATATGCAGTGCGCTGTTTTGCCATGTGACTGGCAGTCCAGGCCTCAGCCGGTTTAGATACTTTGGTGAAGGAAAATCTACTACGCAGAACTAAAATCCTGAAATTCAAGTTTCCTTATGTAACCTGGAAAACGCTGGGTTCACAAAGGTCTGTGTGCTACTAGCACTCAGCATTCTGGAGGGTATCGACCCAAAACATCGTATCTAAAGGGTCGTAGATACGGTTTTGTCGCATTCGGCATAGGTATAAATTACTGAATCCAAAAATACTGAGGTAGGGGAGCGGGGGTTGCATGGATGTCCCCCGTTCTTCAGTTCTTCAGTATTTTCAGGTTCAGGGGCTGCAGGGGTGTCCCCCGCATACAAGAAACAATGCAGGGGACAAAAAAAGAAAAAAAAGCTCGAATAGCAAAATGCAGCAGAGTGGGTCTCCGTATTGTGCATTTCGAGCTTTCCGTCTACGTTCTTTTAACGTACATCCTTCTGGAAAACAGCAGTACAATACCTGGGACTGAGGCAGAGCGAAACTCCCTGGAAGCAAGTTTAGCTTCTCTCTCAGTGCAACAAGAACAGCTTATTAAAGCCTGCACCACTGTGAATTGCATCATCTCGGGTTCTGCATCAGCATGGCAGGATAGGGTCAAAAGTCATGAAATGGCCTGGATCCTTAATAGACTGGGTACTGAAAACTCATCCCAATCACACTTCCCAGTTCAGGACAAAGGCCTCACTCCTTAAACTAGACACTGTGGCATTATAGCCCCATATATTCCTCCTCATTAAACGTCCATCATGCAAAACCACCCTGTAATACACACCTGGGTCTCCTGCTACTTTTGGGGGGACTTTTGGTATTAGGTTTAAAAATGGTAGGGTGGGAATGGTTAGGGGTCGTAGAGGAAGAAATAAGTTGCATGTGCTGTGCAGATCTGAAGAGCCCTTTGTGGTGCTCAGACTATATATATTTCCGTTTCGGTATGTTTTTTTCCCAGAATGCTCCCTTCTCTCTGTTATGATTCCAGTCCGTTCCTCTGCATTGTTTCCAACCCATAAGTGTAGATGGAGTAGAGTAACGTGGTGGCTGAGGTGAGCGAGGTGTACTATTTATCTGGGGAATGTTGGAGCAGCAGTGTTCTTGCATGTGTGTGTGGAAATGTCTGAAAATGTGGGGCTGCTTGAGAACAGACTAATGCAGGGCATCCATCTGGGTGCAAATTAGCTTGTTGCACCCTCCCCTTAATAAACCAGGGTCCAGTCAAGGACAGAAGGTTGAAGGAGAAGTGGATGGGGCGTTGGGTGATCATCAACCAGCCTGTTTTCGTTGGCAAAGAGTATGCGCAGGTTGAAAGTCCACACGTATACAATGCTTCCAGAGCACTGCTTCACTCAGCCATTCCATTCTGTCAATAGCTTATTCAGGAACAACATTAGATATACCATTAAGGCCGGGCAACACAGAAGTAGGCGCTTCATGCACTCCTGCTCCAGTTTAGAAATTCTGCACGGAGCATCAGTTTGTGAAATCTGCCCTCTCCTCAAGAGGGTCTCGTTAGTGGGCAAGCCAATAAGCCTGAACATTAACATAAGGATCCTAGAGTCACGACTAGGGAACAGATTTAAATAATGATGTAGGCATCCCATATTTTGATGTTCTTCTTTCAAGTGTGCCATGGAGGAGTAAGCCTGAACATTGTCAATAGTACTAACCCAGTCAAGATCAAACAGAAAAGTCCTCTAGTGCCGGATTCACTTTGCACAACATATTTTCACAAGTTCTCAATTGCTTAAAGTACCCAAAGTTCTCTTCGGGGCTTACGCCCGGTTCCGTACACTTTTTTATTACACCGTCCAGTGATTCTGCCTGGGCACCCACGATGCCCCTAAACAAGGAAAACATTCTCCAGCTAACTCTTACTCGCATAGAGAGTAACCCCAGCTCGTACCGAACATCCGGCAATGGCACAGATTAAGGGAGGGCGAGAATACATCTCCAAATAGTTGCCTCCACAAGGTCAACAGTTCAGTACATTCCCCTGTTGCACAGTTGAAGACCATAATTAACTTAGGAACTATCTTTCCTTTGTAAACCAAAATTGCTGAGAATTTACCAAACTTCCTGTCGAACTTCACAATTTGGTTCCCTAAACAGTTTAATAAGGCATTTAGTCCAGAAATTTTAGAGGATAAACCTTATCACAGGACGTGAGCCCACATCTACACATAGGCTTGCTTATTATGTGTGATGTGCTTTTGTATTCCAAACTATACCACACAATGTTTGCAACAGTATTTATTGTGACGTCACATTCCATTTGTGAATTTTTACAATAGTGTTGACTTTATTCTCTTGTTAACATCAAACTCTTCAAACTCCTAGCCGAAATGACACCCTCGAACCTCTCTGCTGCCTCCCACCAGATTGCCTCATACATTTAATAGCAAGTTCACCTACACATGGAGGAAGTTGGAAAGAGAGAGGTTAGTGGACGAGACCACAGAGGAGGTAGGGAAGGGAGTGTAGGTTGGTGGAGAAGAGGAATAGAAGCAGTTTGTAAAGTGAGGTGATTGGTGAAGTGGTATGGCAGGATGAGGAGATTTGCAAATGAGAGGAGACTACTAAAGCACAGCAGCAGGTGCAGGTGGGAGAGAGTTGGTGGAGAATTCCAGGAGGAGGCGGGAGAAAGTAACAAGGAAGAACTAGAAGTGGAGGCGGCCAAGGAGACATTTTAGACAGTACCTTGAGGGAGATGAATCTCACATGCAGGAGAGGGATTGTTTGGGCCAGGGTAGGGTTAAGTGTGAGGCCCAATCAGAAGGGCTAAAGTTCATAACAGGAGGAATGTAAGAGTGAGATGCTGCATCGAGAAAGTGCAGGGCCTTTGAGAACAGAGAAGAGAGAGACATTTGGAAAAGCTCTGTGCCCAGGGAGCTGCTCCAATCTCCCAGTCTTCATAGGTACTGAGACAGTCAATCCTACTTGCATAACTGGAGTCTTTGCTCTACTGCTTTTGACTTCTGGAAGAGCCAGGTTGGCAGTGAGAGGAGCGAAAACCAATAGGGCCTGAGACCGGTTTAAGGGGCACTTGCTGTATGTCATTTGGAGAATTCAGTGACCTGATTGCATAATAAAAACCTCCTGGAGACTTTTGGATTAGTGCCATAGAGGGCATAACATGGTGTGGCAAACGTGAAACCTGAGACAAAGGACTTGGTGACAGGAAACACTGAGACTACCAAAAATGGTGTCAGCCACCCTGAAACCCGAGGCCAAGGACTTGGGGAAGGGAAGCCAAGAGGCTACCAGGAAGGGGTGTGGTGAACCCTCAAACATGGGACCAATAACCTGGGGTGAGAAAACCCTGAGAGTACAAGAAAGATGACGTGGACATCCCAAAAGCCCAAGAATTAGGACTTTTGGAAAACCCAAGATTACCAGAGGAAATATTTTCTGAAAGGAAGGTACACCCCCCATAGCAGCAGCAGGTAAAGTGGCAATTATAATTTGTTTTGGGTTATTTAATAACAGACCTCTTTGTTGTTGTAGTCATTTTTGTATAAACTCCTAAAGAAAAGATAATTATCAGTTGTGCCCCCTTGAAATGTGAATCCCACTGTTTATAAACCCATTCACCTTGTGGAATGTAGTGCCACACGTGGGATCAATAGGAGTAGATGGATAAGTCAACCTGAGCTCTCAGCACCTGGATTCTGTATCTCCACAAAGGATGGGTATTCCAGGGCTGCTTTTGTGCCTGGGCCGAGGGAGTCTGCCACCAATCAGCTCACTGATATTGAAGATTCATCGACCTTTTTTCTTGGCCAGTGGAAAAGATAACGACTTAGAAATGAAACATCTAGGTCTTGTCTGGGTCAAGCCATTGCATTAAGCAAGTAAGTTGGCTCTCGTAGGGATAAGAAACCGAGTTTGATCATCCGACCCAGTAGTCCAACCTAGAACAAGTCAGCTACACTGCATCCGGTTGGCTGAACCCGAGCCCCGGGAACCCACTGACATTTTCCACCACTGGTCTATGAGGCTCTTTGGGTATAGAAGAGGAGCTGCCTATGCCCGCTGTGAGGTTGGAATGTTGGAAGGAGACAAAGACAACAGAATCAATATACAACAAAAGGCTTTTATCGAAGAAAATGTCAGCATGGTGTAACACCTAACTTGCCCTATGCTAAGGTGGGATTTCTCTACGTAAAGAAACTAAGGATAGTCTGTGTCAGTAAGTTCAACTAAAAAGCCTTTCTGTGTTCACAACCTTGGCTTGCCCTCACAACTAAGACAAAACAATGTGTAGGGATGGCAACCATAAACTAAACAGTGTTCCAAAAGTAAATTTCTGAGCTATTTCCATCCCGGTCTTACTCTTCAACCTCTTTTCCCCAAATGTCAATAGGTTCACCACAACGTTCAATTTACCTTCTTTTGGACTGGAAGTAATAAAGTTCCACACCTGTGTAAATGTCAGGATGCCCTTCCCCAAGTTCAATGTAGTTCCAGGGCAGCATGTCTCAGGGTTCCCGTCCCCAAGTTCAATATCAAAAGAGATCACAAAAAGAAGTATCTTGGATTGTTGTCTTTAGACTGAGTTTCAACAATTATTTACAGCTACGGGTTCCTTTCCCCAAGCTTTATATGCACCACTGGTAGTTTTCCTTTAGAGACAATAGCAAGCTTCCTTCTTAAAATATATGAGTTCTCTGGTCTTGGCGCATTACAGGTCACGCAACCAGGAGCCTTGCATTTGCTTTCAAGTAGTTCATTATTCAACATGTAGGAGTTCTCTGGTCTGGGTGCAGTTCTTGGATTACACGATCCACACATTACAGGTCATGCAACCAGGAACTTCAAGTTCTCTTAGAATAGTTCAATATTCAGCTAAACAAGTGGTTTCTTAAATTTGCTCCACAACAAGCCTTTTCTCAGCCTTGACGTCAACTCTGCAGCAAGAGTCCTTCATCCAAATTAATTTCCTATTTTCTTTCAGGTCATAGTTCAATATTAGTAGGTTTGTTATTTGCATTCAATTTGCTATTCAATGTTAGCAGTTGTGTTGTTTCATTCAATTCAACATTCAAAATTAGCAGTTTTGCCTTTCCTTTAACTTCCGTATTCAATATGTGCAGTTATGCTTATTTCATTCATTTCGGTATTCAATAAATACAGCTGTGCTTGTTTCATTCAGTTCAGTATTGAATAAATGCAGCTTTACTTATTTCATTCAGTTCAAAGTTTTTAATAAATGTAAGTTTGCTTGGTTCATTCAGTTCTGTAATCAATATATGAAAATGCCCAGGTGATTCCAGTGTCCGAGACACTTACCAGGACCCAGAAGCTCCTCTTGGTGGCTTCTCCCCAAGCAAGAAAGCCTGTTCGCCGGATGCTTCATTCAGCACACTCCGGCCCCATGCTCAGCTCCATCTCTGCTCCACAGCAGCGCCTGCAGCCGTCTTCCCTTACTAGTGGTCCCTGTCCTGCACAATCCCACCGGCAGGACTCCTGGGATCTGTGTTGGCATCTCTGTGTCTTGGCTTTTCATTCTCCAGCACGGCCCTGGGTATAAAAACGATCTCTGTCCAAGTTCCAGAGGTCTCTCCTCCTTCTGCTGATGGTTGAAACGAGGATAAGGGGGATACCATGCCTCGCCTAAAGGTACCCCACTCCCAATCCCCAAGGACCCTCCACCCAGGTAATCCACCCTTGCTTGTACTCCCCCCGGGTCAAGCTCCAATGGCAATGGCCTTTCCCTGGCCACCTGCACAGAGGATCCAAGGGGCGTAGAAGTGAGAATACCCTCAGGATGCTCACACCACCCACAACATACTCACCAGTAGTGATGGATCCTTCCACCAGAGAGATGCAGAACCAGTCAGGGGCTTAAGCGCATGTGGGGCTCCAATTTTAACCACTCTCCTGGGCAAACTAGAGGTGGGCCAAATGGCCCTGATGGAAAAACTGCAGGCCTGTACCATCGTGCCACCTGTTTTTTTGCTCCAGAAGTATTTATCATAAGATAGCCCAGAGTCATTCTTCCACAATTCTGAAACAATAGCCAATACAGCAAATTGGTAGAAAGTAAGTTGGCCTCATTACATCACAGGCCTACTGACCAGGTGACTGAATACATCCTAGTAGGTGCTGAAGGTGGATGGGAGCGTGAACTACATTGGCATCCTGAAGAGGCAGGCTGAGATGTGGATTATCACAGCAGCAACCTAGTGGTGTATGACTACTGGCCCATAAAACACCCTGGCAGATGTCATCTGCCATATACTGGAGAAGTAGTTGAGAAGGAAGAATTTGAAAGAAACCAAGGAAGCCACAGTCCAGGTGCAGTTGCTGGCCTTCCTGCCTTCACATCTGCGAATAACTGTATGCCAGCTCCATCAACCAACACTGCAGCTGGCTATACAATTTCATACTTCGGTTCAGCAAGTTCAACAGTGGAGACCCATAGCGGCAGACTACAATGCCAAGAACCCAGCTCTAACTCTACCCAAAAGGGAACCTGGTCCTTACAGCCGGCATGTGGTCCCTGTGGATTCAGGACTTTGACCAAGACTGCCAACACCTACGCCTGTGCACCATTTGAAACCACGAAAACCCCACCTACCATTACAATCTTGAGATGCTATCCTGTGGGATTCCAGACCACATTGTTCACTTGTGTCCCAGCATGCCAACACCTGAGACCATGGGCATTAGCTTCTATCTGCCAGAAGTCACCAAAGAGGGCACTAAAGACCTGGTATTTGGAATCAGAGTACAAGGTATCCCAGGATGATACAGAAGCACACATTCTAGCTCAAGGGAGATCAGGCGGACTTACTGTTTTCTGATCGAAATACAAGGTAACGAAGTTATGGTGCTGCTCAACTCAGGAATATGGCAGACAGCTATGCAGTTAGGACATGTCCTAGCTAAACAAGGACAGCAACTGGTTCCTCTTACCTGTGGCGTAAATCTAGTCTAACTTGCCCTGCAACAATTATTCCTATTACCTCGTGTGGTGGCTGTCACTAGGTAGCACTTGTGAGCCACTTATCTAGGGTGAGGGGATAGTAGAAGCTTGCCCTATCGCTATTATACTGCAGTCACTAATAACGTTTTCTCTAAGAAGCACACAATTGTTATAGCTTTCAATTATGTTATATGCTTTTCAAGGGAAATCCTCGTAGTTTATTCTCTTTCCGTGCTTAGCAACTAAAATCAAGAATGACTGCATAAAAACATACATTCGTATTTTAAAACACTCTCATTGATAAGTACACAATGCTATATTACTTTACCATACCAAACATTACCTGGGTAATGTGCTTTAATTCTTATATCGTATTAGAGAAGAATAAAAGATGTCTTCTCAAATGGACCGAGTTTAGACCAACTCACTGGTCAATGACTTCAAGAGTAAGGTCACTCCAGGCCTGTTTTAGGGCAAGTTAGACTAGAGTTACACTATTGGTAACTTTAAATAGCAAACAACGGAAACTACTGACCTGATGATTTTGTGTGTGACAACATACTAGGGTATATTGTCAGGTATGATACCCTGAGAGTCCCAAAGTGTGTTTTTGGTGCTCTTACCTGAGCCCATAGGGCCAAGGAAGTACATCTCAAGGCCAGTTTAAGATTTACTGTGAAAGAGAGCCCCTATGAGGAAGAGATGGCTATTCTCCCAGGAATATAAAGACACCTGAATTTGATGAATGGTTGATCTTTGAATAACAATAGAACAACCCTCACCACTGGATTGGGACTTGGCTGGTTGGTGAAGATGAACCACTGAACGTATGGATTGTCCACAGGACTTCCTAACCATAGGGGAATCGGGAAAACCCTCCTCATTTTGAACCCAAATGACCCAGGTGGCAGAGGGAACAGGGGGAGATATTTGGTGAAGTCTGCTGCTTGGCACTGGGGACTTCTAGTGGGGTAACCTTGGCAGCTGGGTACCTTGCTGAAACCAGTGGTTCATGGTTGGTATGGGAGGGATCCCCAGTTTCCCCTCACTTAGCACCCTTTGCAGACAGGAGACAGTCAGTGCAACCCTGTCACAGGTATAGCACAGATAGGAACCATACTGGAACACTACTGTGCAACACATACTATTGCACACTGACCCTCTCTTAAACTAACTTTATCTGGGGTATGAGTGAGAAAGTTGCAGCCAGACTTAGGAATCACTGTTCTAACATCTGTCCACGATCCTTGCACAGGATAGTCCCGGCTTGTCCTACCAGGATAGTCTCTAGTGGGCCTACCAGGAAGGTGCCACAATTAGCACATAAGGCTGAGGGATCTTGAACTGAAACCTAACCATTGCCCTTGTAAACATACTGAACCTCTTGGATCTTTATGAAACCCTCAGCGACTATTTACTCAGATCAATTCACCAGCATTGCTCCATTCAACTTCCCAAATCTTGCTGAAGCCTTTCATTGAAACCTTTACCTTGGTTCATGTCACATCACAGGAGTCTCTGGAACAGATGAATGGTTTTCTGGCAGGACCTCTATTGTATCTGATAAATACATCTGCTTGGTTTGAATCAAAGATCAGGGTCAGCAAAGAGAACACTCTGCTCCACGTGATCTGGTTCATGGGTCAGGCTGGCAAATGAAACTGGTGTGCAAATATTCATGACTCTGTAGCCAGCATGAGAGTGAATACACCTCACGTTTGCTAAGGAAAGTTGCATGAGAAGCAACAGCCATCAAAACAAATACTCAAGCAACAGGCAACAGTTCTGACACTCACCAAAGATCCAGGCCAGCCTGGGATCCCTTTCAAAGGATACCAAATAGCTCTTCTATGTGAGTGCCACTCACAAAGGACGACACAGAGAATTCCACAATATGAAGTCTGAGATATCATACCAGGCAGTTGAATCCTTGGTCTCGTGAAAAACTTGCACATCAGATTTAGCTGGGGGAAGTCCAGGCAGCCAATCCCAGCCCAAAGGAATTATCCAATGAAGGTGCAGGTCCTTGTCAGAAACCCTACCCCAGAAGAGAGGCCACCGAAGGATTAAAAGACGAACTCAAACCGTAGTCAAGGGAGTTCAGGAAAGGTTTTGGCTGGATGCTGCAGCTTGGTGGAGGAGCTTAGTTGAGGCAATGGCAAGGTTCCAGAGGTGGAAGAGAGGAGGAGGTGGTTGCAGAAAAGATGGGTGACACATGTTTGTGAGTGTTAGGAGAATGGTGGAAGAGAACATCAGAAGGATGAGGTTGGGGAGATGGAGGTGGTTGGTGGAGTAGAGCCATGAGATGAGCGGGTTAGAAATAGAGAGGAGATTGGAAGAGAACAATAGAAGAGAGAGTTGGGAAAGAGAGGAGGTTGGGAGCAGCCTTTGAATAGATTGGAAATTGGTCAAGGAGAACAACAAAGGGTGGAGGTTGGAAAGAGAGAGGAGGTTGGTGGAAAGGCACAGCAGGAGGGGGTTAGAAAATGGGTGGTGGTTGTTGAAGTACAACATCAAGAGGAAGTGGGAGGGATGCATGTGGAAGTAGGAAAAGAGAAAAAGAAAGAGGTGGAACAGGATGCAGTCCATAGGAGATTGGATAGCTAATCCCTAATGAGACCGATCTAGCAATGTTGAAGGGACTTGTTTGGTCCAGGGTGCGCCTATGAGGTGCAGGACCAGTTTAGAGAATGAAGGATGGTATGTATGTGAAAGCAGTGAAAAAAGAAACTCAGTCCAAAACATCAGCCTCCTTAGTCGCTGTGGTAATCAACCCCTGACAGCATGATTGGAGTTTTATGGCAATGACATCACTCTACGTTTCACTTCTGGAAGAGGCAGAGTGGAGTGAGACCAATAGGCTATAAGACCTGCTGGAGTGGGTCTTGCGAGGGTCACATGGAGATACCAGGGACTTGGTCACAGATCCTACATCTCCTATATATTGATAGATTCGCTCCAGAGAGAGAAAACTGTGTTTTGGGAGACCCTTTAACAAGCACCCTGAAACGGGAGACATAGGACTTGGGGTGAGCAAATACTGAGAATACCAGAAAGATGGTAGACAGAAAGACAGCACCCCTACTACATGCACCCCTGGCATTCCACTTCAAGCCAGTCTTGTCACAAGAAACCTTGAGCATAATTCAAAGGGTGAAACCCACAAGATGCCAAGGTGACACCTGCCCAACCATCGTGATCAAGGATTGTGTCCCTGCACTGGCACCCTTTATCAGTACCCTGATTAATCCCTCCTTCCTTCACCACCTCCAAATTCCCTACCAACCTCAAGGATGCATGGGCTCCCCCGCTAAGAGACACTTCATTAGACACAGACATCCGCACCAGCTATCACCCCATTACCCAACAGAGTAGCTTATATCCAAATCCAGTCCTTTGTGGAAGCCAACAATCTCCTGGGCCTACGGCAATCAGGATTTAGACCAGGACATGATGCAGAATTGGCACACCTGGATCTAATAAACCAGATGGATGAGGACAAACACTCTAGTAAGGGTTCCCTCCTACTACTATTAGACCCGTCAGCAGCGTTCGACCTGGTTGACCATTGCATCGTCTGCCAACACCTTGCTTTAGCAGCCCTCTTCTCAGAACAAGTCACCACCTGGATCTCGTCAATCCTGTCCAACATATCCTTCAGGGTCTTCAGGGTGTTCTCGGGCATAGCTTCTGACTGCCCACCCACCCCGATTCCCTGCAGAGGCTCACCTACAGTGTATAATATATTCACAAAACCTCTATTCGATATCCTAGATAGTTTAGGAATCTCATACACCAACTATGTGGATGACACTCCAATACTAATACCCAACTAAGGCAACTATACTACCGACTCCACTGCCCTGAACTCCGTCTATCACACAGTCCAAACATGGATGGCAACCAGCATGCTATGCCTAAATTATGTAAAATGCAAGATCCTCCTGACAGGCTCCAAGACCTCCCTCAACAAACGTGATCTCAACTACAAATACTTCACCATCGACGGAAATACAATACCAGTATCCAAGGTTGTGAAAACCATGGGTGTATAACTGGACACCACCTTGTCCCTAAACAGACAGGTCAGCGTCACTGCCTCCTCATCGGCGCACACAACAAAACTAATTTATACTTGTAGGACATTCCTGTCACTAGACAGCTGTCTCACGATTGCAAGCCCTTTCATAGGGTCAAGGCTGGACTACGGCAACACACTATTTGCTGGCACCTCAACTAAAAATCTCAACAAACCTAAAGTAATTCAAAATAACACTCTCAGAACCTCTCTAATCATTCCACGGCATGGCCACCTCTCAGCAGCCAGGAAAAGGCTCACTGGCTACCCATTAGGCAGCACATCCTATTCAAAACACTAGCAATCACACATAAATGCATAACCAACAGTACACCCTGTCGCAAAAAATACTAAAGGCGCAATCCTCCAGACCCACCCGATCACTCCACTCCAACCACTTAACCGTCCCACCCTACAGACTGAAACGAGCCGAGGGCACAAGCATCCCCACCATTGCAACTGGACACTGTAACGACCCCTCCCTCACAAACTGAGAGCTGAACCTTAACATGGGGTTTTAAGCAAGCAGCTCAAAACCTTTTTGTTCTCCAAGGAAACCCTAGCTGAAAGGAACAGCCATACCCCACTGACATTGGCCCCCACCTTCACTACCTAACTGTCCTTTGTAGGTGTAGTATGGCCTTGCTCTCTTGTCTGTACCTGTAACTCTGTTCTGTACCTGTATTATTGTACTTGTATCTCTCTGCGTCCTACTCATGTAACCAGTGCCCTGATGTCTCTGGGTTTGGCACACTCTACAACTGTTAAATATATACATATATACAATAAATGGTGCAGGCAATTCTGAAACCCGAGGCCCAGAACTTAGGGAAGTAAAAAACCACACTATCATGGGAAATATTTTTAGATGGGGAGGGAACTCTTCTGACAGCTGTGGGTAGAGGCTGCTAGATTTTACTTTTCATTATATGGTAACATAACACTTTGTACTCATGGTCCTGTCTTGTATGAACAACCAAATAAAATAAATTGCTCAGCTTTGCTCTGTTGAAATTCGTTTATGTATCCCGGTCACCCTCCGACAATGGTTACTTGAGGCATGGATCCTCTAATCTTTATTTAAGCAGCACATATCACCAGATGTTCCTCAGCATGTAGCCACTTCTCTGCAGGAGAACACTGCTCTCTGATCAGCCAATCATCGCCATTTTATCAAAAGCAACCATGCCCCTTTCCCGCTGGTCCACTAACCATTGACCGCATCTCTCTGCTTCTCTTACAGGACTCAACATGCCAAAAGGGATACAAACGTAAGCAGTCAATCTACATAATACCGTATAGCATAACATTTAGTCCAGTCCCCTTAATATTACTGAAACGCTGGTAGCAGTCTTTGGAGAGAGAACAAAGGCTGGTATCTCGCAAATAAGTGTACTGCTCCTCCAGAAAGCGTGGCCCAGATGGGTTGAAGAGGAACTTGAAAGCAGCAGTTCCAGGAAACTGAATATGTATGGGACTACGTCAGTCTCACATCAAATACATTATCTATCAAAAAACAGTTATTGAGCCAATTCTGCCAGATCCCAGAGTCAGGGGAATGCTCATGGTAACACGCCCCCCTCATGAAGCAGCTGCCTTGATATCATAGAGTTCACCACTGCCTAGATAAAAGCCAATCTGTACGGCAGATACTCTCCAGGACTATCAGAATTCCCAGTCATTATTGTGCTCGCAACTCTAGCCTCTCCTGGGTAGATTTTCATTGAGATATTTTAAGACGGGAACATAGAGGAGTAGTGGTTATATGTATAGCATCCATTTTGAGGAATGATATGTATTTTATTGGTGACATGTACAGCACCAGATGTGCAAATCTGCTCATTTCAGGGAACAGAAGGGAGGTCGAGGAGAGGAGTAGGAAGGCAAGATGTGTATAACAGTAGAGGAAGGGTGATTAGTTACTCAGCTGCAAGCAGACCATGAGCTGGACATTTTTTTGCAAAGCATAGTGCTTATTCAGGTCCATTCATAACTAGTTCCATCATCTGGGAGCTTGAGTCGACAGGAGTCTGTTCCCAATTATTTCTTCCCTGGATCTTTTCTGTTGAAGTATGCCAGCTGATAGTGATCTCTACTTTCCTGTCGACATGTTGTGAGGGATAGGGTCTGATGAATATGTAGGTCCTGCTCTACAGAAAGATGTGTGTGTTAGGCAAATCACATTCGGCATGATTCTCTTTTCAACATGTGCCATTTGTGTGTTTGCTGTGCTGCTGTGTTATGGGCGGTAGCTTTGAGTTAGGTGCTGGACCTCTGGCAGGTAGTGGAAGGAGAAGGTGGCACAGGGACCACTCTGGATGCCAGTGTGATTCGTTGAGCGCAGCCTGTGCTCTTTGGGTCACACGGATGCATGGTCTCTGTTCAGAGTTTATGGCTTGATAGAGTGATAATGCCTGCATGCTATTGCTAACAGCCACCCGTGGTACTAATACCCAGGAAAAGTACTGCTTGCACAAAGCCTAACTCACGAATGATGTGCCTGCATAACTGCGAAGCCTGCCAACTGATACATACAATATGACATTGCGAATTTAACACCGGTCAAGTGGCACAGCGAGTAGAGTGCTCGCTTCACATCCGTGCTAACCCGGGTTCGAATCCTGGCGGGGCCAACGATAAATGAGCACCACACACCGTGGGTAATAATAAGCAGTGCTCAGATGCCTGAGGATTCATAGTGCTATATAAATGCCTAATTATTATGTAAACACTGCAAATGTCAAACCATGATTGAGAAGCCATATAATGATTGGAATTCCATTGCATGAGTGAAGCAGTTTGGCATACTAGAAGGACATCACACAGAAGCTACAAACAGGCCTAGAGAATAGAAGCATGTGCAACACACACTAGCTAGTGGGAGGTTAGATCAATGTGATCACCTAGCACTTTTGGGCCACTGGGGCAGTTCAGTACCCTCTTCGACTCCATGAGGTGTGATGGTGTAGAGAACAGGAAGCAGGGGCAAGCAGGGGCAATAGACGATGGAAGCTCTCATACAGTCACACCACAATGGAACTTTAACCACAAGAATGTTTTCTTTGTACAGGTAAGGGGGAATTGGCCATACAAGAGGGGCTTCTGGGTTGTAGAGGGCTAGGCTATGAAGGACAGGTTAACACTGGCTGTGTTTTCCACCACCATTTCTAATTTCTCCTTGTCTATTCCCACCAGAATTCTCTTTAACTCCTTCCTTCAGGCTTTGCTATCTGGATGAAAGTTAGGGCTTTGGGGAAAGTCAGTAGCAAGCATGTAGATTATGTAATGCTCAGGTGGTGCTGCGAACATTCCCAGGAATTTGAGGCCTAAGATAAATCTAGATGTTTGGTATTTGAGGTTAAGTCATGGACAATCCTTGTTTAAGGCAATTGGCATAATCAAGTTTGACTATGATCAAAGCCATGTGTTGCTCCTGTTGAGCAGGGAGAGAATGTTTCTTATAAGGTGTTAGGTGTTGTGTGTAACAGCATTTAATTGAGGAATAGAGGTGGTGAGGGGGTGTGTCAGCCCATTCGAGAGCAGGTATGGGAATTCCCAACAGAAGAATCTAATTTTTTACTCTTTTGAGGCATAATGACTTAGACAAGAGGAAAGCACTCTTTGCTTGGTTGATAGTCAGTGATGACTTCCCTTTCGAGAATGTTGACAGGTTGTTTGAACAGGATTTGGATATCATGAGCATAGAATTGAGAGGACGTGGAAAGCTTTGTGTGGATGCCAGTGAAGGGTTCTCTGTAAACATTAAGCAACTTACGTAAGAGGCTTGCAGTTCCTGAATGCCAAGTTGAACCTATTTGGGGATTGGTTTTGAAGGAAGTAACATGCCTTATTGTGCGCCTTCCCTACTATTCTTGCAGTGTGCTAGTGGAGACCCATGCAGATGTTCGTATCGAGGTGACAAAGGCAACTGACATGTCTAGAAGGATCAAAAAACAAATTGGGTTGGTGTCTGCCTCTTTTAGGATGTTCTCTCTGATGGGGGTGGAGAAAGGATAGCTTGTAGTGGAAATGTCTTTAGTTTCAGGGAAGTCTTGAAGTTGTGAGGTGTCTAGTCCCTCCAAGATCTTCCCCATGGAGGGGAGACTGGGGATGAGTCAGTAGTTGGTCCCTTCTTGGGGGTCAGCTTAGTACTTTTTCACAAGGGCTGTCGTAGTAGCGATCATTAGGTTGTAAGGGAATATGCCATTTCAGGAGGGATAAGTTGTAAAGCTAGCTAATAGTTAAGACAATTAGTGGCTCAAAGAGAGAGTTGTTCCTATAAAGTGGCCACACTATTTTGCCCTGCTCCCATATAACTGTGCAGGTCCACTTGCAGGTCCACTTGCCTGGTATAGCAGACGCTATAATCTCTCAACGACTGTCTCCTCTTAAAATACAAATGGCAATAACACTTTGAGTTTCGAAGACACCCTCAACACACTGCTCACCTTTTGTAACCTTTTTTTCTCTCTCCTGTTGTGTCTCAGATTCATGCGTAGTTGATTTAGCACATTTTGTGAATCACCCAGAGGCCTGAAATGCGTGTGCTTCTGACATATTCTAACTAATTTGCCCATCCCAGCTCAAGCTGTCCTGTGGCAAGTGAAGCTTGACTTGGTTCTACAATATTTGGCTGCAAAGCCACCATTGTACTTCACCAAAGCTCAATGGAGTGAAAGAAGCAGGCTTATCCTATGTCTAAGCTCATTTGTACAGTGGCCTCCGAGGACAAATTCCATTATCATTTAATTGGACATGAAATCTTTTCTCTGGATTTCCGTAACTCCCTGCACTGGCACGTACCTACAAGTCATCTGTTAGGAATGATACTGCTCACGTTTTGCACTGAGCTGCTGACACACCAAATTCCCTCCTTGCCACTCCTCTCCAACAGGGTAGGATGCCTGAGGCTTGTGTGCAGCGGCGAAAGTAATGCCAAGCGGAGATCCTCTTCAGGAGTGGCAGCTAAAAATGCTTCCTGGAAAAAGAGAGGCAGTGGTTCTCACTCTACAATTGTAATGGATAAACATTGGTGGCAAACATTCCCACAAACAAGATGCTGCAACAAATGCATGTATTGCCTTCCCATACATGCCAGAGTATTGGATTTTCATGAGTTGCCAAATTGTCCTTATACTTCCAAAAACACTGTTGTATTTAAATCAATTGAACTTCTCATCCATCTGTCTGTTGGTGACCCCAGCCAACCGTATCCCTTGTCTGTCTCTACATGTTTGTTTATGTTTGTCTTTTTTTTTTTAAATCTAATTTTAATCGGTTTTTCCAACAAACAAGTAAACATGTAATAACTACAACTTAATAAACTTGGATCTTCTAAATTCAACAATACAAATCCAAAACTTCTCCCACAATCAAGCTATCCACAATAAAGAACAAACCTAAGTACTGGGAGGAAAGGGCGAAAAAGGGGACATAAAAGGAGACAAAAATTAAAAAGAAAAAAGATAAATAAACCCCACCCACATACTTTATAGACGTATAATACACAATAATCTGGAATAATCAAATTCAGCAAATATATACTGACATGAAAATATACATAAATATACAGGAAATTGAAAATGTACTTATCTTATCTTCTAACTTCTTCTCCTAAGACAAATTCAATCCAACTCCAGATTCAAAAAGCCCCCCCCCAATCTTTCTGAAAAGCAGCTTCCTTTTTTGCATGGTTAACACCAGTTTTTCAATGTTGCATAGTGAGTACATGTCTTCCAACCATGAGGCCAATGTTGGAAAACCAGTTGACTTCCAATTCCGCAATATTAGTTTCTTTGCCACCAATGCGCCTTTCAAAATCCAGGTTACGTGATGGTGTCCCGAAAATTCCAGGATCTTTTTTTCTCCCAGAATCAATGTTTCGAAGTCAAAATCCAGATCTTCCATCACCACTCTATTCATCAGATTAGTCATTTCTTTCCAAAAATCTTTCACCTCGTACCAGTCCCAGAACAGATGTTCTAATGTACCTCGAGCATGTCCACAGCCCCAACAAGTGTCCGTCAGACTTAAACCATGCCTATGCATCCTATCCGGTTTCCAAAAGACAAAAATTTTCACCTGATGAGCTCTCTCTCCTATATTAAAGGATATCCTTTTGATGAGCCTCCCATCTTCCTTGCCTCATTTCTTCATTGAAGCTTGCCGACCAAGCTGACAGGATCTTAACATTTCCCGCCGAGTTTCTGCTTAACAGGTTGTACATTTTAGATGCCATATTCTCTTGACTGCCAATTTACTTAATGATATTCATTAAGTCTGAAATATCTAATTTTTGCAAATTTACTGAGTGTTTCAGACTCCAATATTTGTCATAAGTACAATCAGAGAGGTTGTATTTTACTTTTAATTCTCAGAATGTTCTCCATCTTTCCCCTTCAAACAGGTCTTCTATTTTTTTAATTCCTGCTAGATACCAATTTATCCAGAATATTGTTTTGTTCTTAATTTTAATTTCAGGAATCAACCATATAGAAGCTTGTCCTGGCCTTAATTGTAAAGCCACTTCAAACCCCCTCCAGGTAGTTCTCAGAAACTCTGTCAGAGTAGAGTGACTCCCAAAGTCTGTATTGGTAGTTGATAGAACTGCCCAGGTGTTTAACGGTCCTACCATGTTAGTCTCTGCGACCGCCCATTCATCCACCTCTTCTTCAATGAATGACATAATATGTCGCAATGTGAATGCATGATGGTAATGTTCAAAGTTTGGGATGTTTAATCCCCCGTACCATTCTGTAATTGCAGCGTCCAAAGCTTCAATCTTGGTATCTTTTTATCTGACAAAAATGAATGGAGTGGACTATCCAATTTCTTCAAAGTCAATTTCTTTACTGGCAGAGGAATCATACTCATGATTCAATGAAAAAACTTTCTTAAGGGGACGTTATGGTTAAGTTGCACTAATAAAAGCCTTTGAAATTCACTGACAAAACTTTGTTAAAGGGACGTTATGGTTATGTTGTGTTTGGTTGTTTAGCTTATCATAACTGGTGAATTGCTGGATTTTTTTGATTTTACTTGACACGATAATGTCCCTTTAACAAAGTTTTTTCTTTGAATTTCGTAGGTTTTTATTAGTCGAACATAACCATAAGGTCCCTTTAACAAAGTTTTTTCAGTGAATTTCATAGGTTTTTATTAGTGCAACTTAACCATAACGTCCCTTTAACAAAGATTTTTCATAAATTTCATAGGTTTTAATTAGTCCAACCCAATCATAATGCCCCTTTAACAAAGTTTTTTCAGTGAATTTTATAGGTTTTTACCTGTTCATGCTATATTCCTTCAACTTACTAATATCATACTTGGCCAATATAGCAATGTTTGTGTCCAATTTACAAAGTGTCACCTTCAAACTCTGCCATTTCTCACCTTCTGGAATCATTTTTAACACATTCATACACTTTTTGCAACTATTTCCACTAGTTTTGCATCCGTAGATGTCTACGAACATCTGACTTCATAGCGGACCTTCCTGACAGTGCCATATGACCATACGCTGGCGCGTGGCATGATGACGTGTCAGAGAACGCGTTTGCACTTCACGATAAGATCTCTGCTTCGCGGACAGTTCAGAACTGCATTTTCTACTGATCTAGGAACTTTCAACTTCAAAATTTCCCTTGCACAGCTCCAACACCTATTCCTACTCATTATCCATTAACAATCTTGTGGCAAAACTGCTATTTATCTTAAAGTGGCATCAGCTAATGCCATCCCTCCGCCCCAAGAGCCACCACCACTGCTGTAATCAAGGAGCATGAGAAACACTGCCTCCTACCTTAGAAATAACACATGTGCAACATTGTCCCTTGTTCACCTACCACTCATATTATTGTTAGGTTCCTCTTCCCTCATTTCCCTCCCCACCTTTCATTCTCAGCTCTCCTGCCAAAAATAATACATCCAAAAACAACAAAAGACATATTCCTTTAGGAACCACCTTTTACAGTTAAAAAATAGAACTAAAGAAAACTAGACTCAATAAGATTTTCCAACATTTCCATTTGCATTTTGTGTTATGCTAATGGGTATATTGTAGCGTTCATCCTCTGTTCTAGGAACTGGAACGGTGGATACTGGCCCAGCAGCCCAAGTTATCAGCCCAAGCAAAGCAAGGGTGGATAACGAGGTCTCTGGACCATTATCCCCCCATTCCAGCCCCTGAAATGGGGGATCAAGGCCATTAGCACCCTAGGTTCCCAAAGCAGGAAACCGGGGTGCTAAAAAAGAGGATTACGGCATCCTGGTGTAGGAAGGAAAATCCTTTTCCAAGATGGCCACCATGGAACGGGAAGGCGAGGGTTCCATACAGGGCCCCTCTTCGCTTTCCATGGCAGCCTGCAGAAGGCAAAAAGAGAACCCTATGACCATATTACCACAAGCATATTCTTCTTCCCTTTCAGATCTATCTTAATTTCGAATAACCTTACCAAAAAGCCAGTCCCAGGTGGGCATGGCCACTTTAATCCTATGTTTTGCCCCTTGTGGTCATGGCTAGTAGCCAGATTGTCTGGATCATGACCATATTCCATGACCCGGACAATCTAGCCACTGCCCATGCCCACAGGCTACCCCTCAGTCATGAAAGGTAAACCGCTATTTTTTGTAGCTACATCATGACACTTGTCAAATAATAAAACACTGGCACATTTGCAAAACCATGCTTTTAGGTCCTTGCCAATGCTCCTTACGCAAGTTTGCTGGAAATTCACCCATGTTTTATTTTTTCAAAAGTGTCAAATGTATGCACATACAATCGTCATATAACCTAGCCCCAACTTGACAAAATCCATTCAGACTTTACAAAAACATCTATATCTAGATCTATAATCTTTTTTGCAAACCTTTGTGTAGATTTGTCAAATGGCACCACATTTATAAGCCTTTACAATATTTCGGGACCCCCCCTCTAATTTTGCTACCTCTTGACAGAATCCCACCAAACTTCGCAAAAACATGTATAACTAAATCTATTATCAGTTTGCCAAATGAAGTGTAGATTCATCAAATGGCACCTCACTTATAAGCCTTTACATTATTTTGGGACCCTCCTCTCTAATTTTGCCCCTCTTCACAAAATCCCACCAAACTACGCAAAAACATTCATATCTATATGTATTATCGGTTTCCCAAATTAAGTGTAGATTTGTCAAATGGCACCTCTTTTATAAGCCTTTACATTATTTTGAGACCCCCCCTCTAATTTTGCCCGCTTATGACAGAATCTCTCCAAACCTTTCATACTCACTCAGCCTCAGGTCAGAAATATACATGCAAAATGTCATGCAGTTCAAATAAATGGTACCAAAGTTATAAGCCATCCAAGAACTGCATTTCACCAACCCTGTAATGCAGAGGTGTCCGCGAACTTTGCAGGACTGTTCGCGAACATCCAAACTATTTGCAGACTTTGCGGCAAAAAAAAAACTGTTTTTTTACTTCTTGCAGCCATATCCCATCCCATCCTCATCACCCCTCACCTCCCCAGAGATTATTTGATAAGTTTGACAAGTGCAATGTTTTGTGTTTTAATAGGTTTTTACCGTGATGTCCGTGGACACCGGCCGCTGTCCTCGAATCCAAGATGGCGGGCGTTTCCAAAAATCTGATGCTCTTCACGCTCCAATCAGCGAACACGTCGCATGTCCGTGGACATGACGCAAGCCGATTAACCAATCAGTGTCCTGTCCATGGAGCGAACAGGGAAGTGTGTCCGCGGACCAGACATAGGGCCTCATTACACGGTAGGTGGTAAGGGTTTACTGGTTCCGGTATTTTACCGGTACCGGTAAATCCTTACCGCCTTACTTCGAGGTCCCTTTTCGGGATGGGGAATTTAACGCCTGCTTTTTGCAGGCGTTAAAAACCAACCTGCAAAGGGACCCAGGGAGCTAATTACGGTACCGCAATTTGCGGTGCCGTAATTAGAACCTTCCCCTTTCCCATTATGCCCTGTGGGGCAAAAATGGGAATGGGGAAGGGCAATGGTGGAAGGGGGAATTACCGCCCCGCCAACCTTGGAATGGGGCGGTAATTCCCCTTTCCACCAAGGCGGTGCCGGTATTTTACCGGCATGAACCATGGCGCTAATTGCGCCATGGTTCTCCGCCTACCGTGTAATGAGGCCCATAGATATTAATCATTTTTTGTGACCTACTTTTTGGTCATTTTAAAAAAAACTACTGGACGGATTATCACCAAATTTACAAAAGCATGCTTTCGGGACCAAGCCGCTGCTCCTTTGGTGAAAATCCATCCAGCGGTTTGGGCTGTAGGCGTGAGCAAAGTTTTTTCCCCATTCAGTCTATGGGAAAAAACGATATTTTGGGACCCCCCATTAACTTTGCCCTCCCTGGACCAAACCTCACCAATCTTTGCAAGACAATTCAGAGTGGGCCATACACTTTCTTTGCAATGTTTGGTGTGGATTCATCCAGGGGGAGCAAAGTTATAAGCCACCCAAAAAGTGCTCTTCCTATGGGTTTAGCAACTTAACCATAACTACACGGCCACTGCAGTGGCCGTGTGATATAGGTTATCTTTGGTGTTAACATCATTTTAATTGCATTCAACTTACCTCACAAAGACAGCTTTAGTGAATCCCACCGCTCTAATTCCAATGTTATTGTTTGTATTATCAAATTCATATTTAGGCTCATCATCTCCTTGATAATATTTGTGATCCAAATTCCTAAATATTTCAACTTGTCGGGGCATCATTTGAAGCCAAAGCTCTTTATCAGGTTTCCACAGGTCGACTGAATACAAGGCAAAGCTTCTGATTTGGTCCAATTTATTTTATAGTTTGAAACCAAACCAAATTCCTCGATCTACTTCATCAAGGCAGGGATAGATGTTTTGAAGTCTCGAATAACCACTAGAAGATCATCTGCATACAACCGAACCTTTTGACTAACTCTGTTAAAATGTATAACAGTGATTTTATTATCAGCTCTTATTGCCTCAGTCAATGGTTCCATTGAAATCACAAATAGCAAAGGGGATAATGGGCAACCTTGGCATGTACCACGCTGCAAAATAAATGTATCTGATATTCTTCTGTTCATGTTAATCTCTGCTGTGGGATTTGTATAAAGCATTTTAATCAATTTCAAGTATTCAATATCGAAATTCATCTTCTCCATAGTTCTCAGCAAAAACTCCCACCGAACCCGATCAAAGGCTTTTTTGGCATCTAGTGACAAAGCCACTGAGTCCACTTTCATTTTTGTTTATTCTTCCAAGGTAAGCAAAAGCTTTCGCACGTTTGATGCCGATACTCTCCCTTTAATAAAACCTGCTTGGTTTGGATGTATTAATCTCGGGAGAATCTTTTCCAATCTATTTGCCAGAATGTTTGATGATATTTTACTATCTGAGTTAATCAGAATGATAGGTCTATAACTACCTGGTCCAATTCCGGACAACCTGGTTTCAGGATCAAAGATATTGTAGCGTGCCTCAGCGTTGGTGGTAACATACCCAGGTTTTTACTACATGCAAACATGTCTATGAGCAGGCTTAGGAAACAATCCGGTATTGCTCTATAGAACTCAGCCAGCAGACCATCAGGCCCTGGGCACCTTCCTAGATTATTATAATTTTTTTAAATTTGCTTTTATTAAAGTTTTCAAAAAACATTGTACACATCATAGAGGTATTGCTTGGAGTACGTCATGACAAACAACTGTACCACTCCCACTCCACCCTCCAGTAACTCTCAAACCATCAATATATAAACAGTATCCCAACCCGCCTTCCTCCTCCCCCTCCCCCCTAGGAAAAGTGTCTTCTCCTTCATACATCCTTATACGTCGCACTTGTGAACGTGTTATATAAGGATTGACTCTATGGAATTCTCAGTCCAACGCTCTGGTTGAATGGGGCTGATTCTGACAAGTTAGGAGTCCTCTCGGGTGGGAACAACCCCAACTTTGGTCATATTTCACTTGGTGTGAGCATGCGGCCACTCTGAACTCAATCCTCAATTACCATATAATACATTCCGTTAGATGTTAGCAGGGTCGGACTGGGACAAGAAATAGGCCCGGTCACCCAAAAAAACGTGGCCCTCCCCTCTCCTCTAAAAAGTGGCCCACCACTCATGTCCCTTGACCTCTAATGACATCACCGGGAGGGATGTCATTTGACCCCCACCCCAAAGTGACATCCCGGGAAGCGATGAAACACGACCTTTCATCCCTTGACAAAACAGGAAGTAGCGTCAAATAGCATTGTTTCTAAGTACACTAAATTACTGTGAATCCAAGCAGACGTCCAAGGCCCAATGATAATGAGCCTCAACACGAGTTCGGCGGTAAGGCAGCAGTTTTCCTGTCGAACGTAAAAAGCGCTAACGCCAAACCCCCGGCAGATAATCCGCCAGATCACAAGTTTTCGTGCACGCGCACAGGGACATGGTGGTAGCGCAAATAGCGCTTAGCGGGTAGAACCCGTAAATCCAGTGCACGGTGCGTTACCGCAATATTGCGCTAATAGCGCACGGGAAACACGTCACCGCCGGAAGGGGAAACAAAGCGGCGGCCATCTTGGAAATCACAATCCGTCGGATATCACAGCCCCTGGAAGCCATCCACCCCTGGGAACATCAAATCATGTCACAAGAGCGCACTAGGGGCAAGTCTGCCCTGGACAGGGTGAGGAAGCCCAAATTTAGCGATCAGGAGCTGGCTGTAAAGGTGGAGGAGGCTGAGATCCATCATGAAGAGTGGGAGCAGTGCAAAACCAGTGGCCAGCGCAGAGCACAGATTTGGCGCAACATCAGCCAAAGGGTACTGCAGTGGGGCGCGTGCCCCGGGATGGGGAGGATTGCCGCAAGCGCCTCAACGACCTGCATGTGAGAGTCCTCAGCATCCTCTCACAGCACAGGAGTGTAAGCAGGGGCACTGGAGGAGGGCCACCACCACCCCCACCCGAACTCACACCCTGGGAGGAGAAGATGAGTGCCCTGATTGGCATTGGCACCATTGAGGGAATTGGTGAAGCGGAGGCAGGCACTGGCATTGATCCGACTGCAGGTGAGTTCCATCCCAAAGGCATGCAACTGAAAGTACCACACATGCAGACCCTGAGTGAATGAATGTGAAGAAAGGCGTGTGAGGCACTGCAGACACTCATAAGTGACCCCTTAATCCATTGAACTGTAGTGCTGCCTAGACCACCCTGCACGTGCAGTGCATCAATAGAAGTGGCAGGGGACAGACATCCATAGCCATGGGACAGCTACGTAGAGTGTCAGTGTGCAAGAATACACCCCAGGACCCTGAGCGCAGTGCATTCCAACCCTGCATGTAATCTTGTCACACAAACATTCCCATGCAGTGTACCTCCATACTCACACCAAGCACCACATGGTGACTGAACAAAATGCAAGTTGAATGCATGATTGATACTGTCTACAATCATACTTGATGGCAAAAAACTGCTGGATACTAATGTAGGTTGCCTTGAACTCAATCCACACCCTATGTACCCCACAGGCAACCGGCAAACCCCACGGGATGAAGGTGATGGGGAGGAGGCCACACCATCACGGCGCCTGAGGCAGCGAGCCTCCACCAGCACCACCACCCCACAAAGGGGCCGCACGGCAGGGAACCGACGCAGGCCACCTCCCACTTCACCACAACGCAGCCCAACCAGACCGCTGCAGCACCCACATGCCCACAGGGAGTCCACGGCCAGCTCGCCTCAAGCCTCCAGGCACAGCCCCGATGCAGAGGGAGTCACCTGTGGATCGGAGCCCGACGTGGGAGTGACACCTCCACGTGCACATAAGGCAGGACGTCTGCATTCACCCGGAAGCAGTGACGCTGAAGGGATGGGCACACCACAGGGGGCCCCAGGGCCAGGCACACAGCTAGCAAAAACCCCACCTGTGCATGTGCTTCGTGTCCGCACACCACAGCCAGATGAAGACACGCCATCATATGGCAGCCCTGAAGACCGGCACTCAGAGCCTGGCAGCCCAATCCCAGCCGGCAACATGTCCCCATGCAGCCCCCCCAACAGCGCACAAGTGGCAGGCCGGCACCTGCCACTCCAGGGGTACCCTTTATCACGGGGGCAGCAGTAATGGGCCGACTGGTCTTGATCGAGGCCAAACAGGTCAAAGTTGAATCCATGGCCAAGGTGCACAGCCGGCACATCAAGGCCATCAGTGCATCCATACGCCATGGATGCAAGTACATAGTGCGTGACAATGCACGCACACGCAGAGGGGTGGAGCAATGCACCGCAGACCTGACAGGGTTTGGACAAAGGGTGAGGGAGTTGTGCGAGGCAGTATCAGCACTTGTTGAGCAGACAAGGGAGGGGAACAACCTTCTCCGACAGCACATGCAAGCAACCGGGTCCGTCCCATCAACCTCCACTACACCCACGGAGGGATCCCTTGAGCCATCTCCTAGGTGCCGTTCAATGCGCCACTTGAGGTCACACATACTAGAGGGGCCTGGACAAGGAAGGTGCCCACGACCATCCTAGTCGGACATGGCATCGTTGTGGGTGTCCTGATAATAAACAGCACCTACCTGCACTGTTGTGGGGAGTTCACTGGGGGGAGTGGGGATTGTGTGCTGGGTGTTCACTGGGGGCAGGGAGGATTGTGTGCTGGGTGTTCACTGGGGGAGGGGGGATTGTGTGCTGGGTGTTCACTGAGGTAAGGGGGGATTGTTATACTGAGAATAAATCACGTTTCAAAAATCACAAAGCATGGACAGTAGTGATTGTGATAAAGTGCTCTTTAATGTTGAAGTGACAAGTGTTAAATGTAGCCGTCACCCGAATAAAAGAAAAACATCAATCAATCCCTGTCTGACCAACCTCCCCTCCCTCAGCCCAACCCTTTGTGCACGTGCAACACCTTCAGGCACATCATCACCTTCACTCCCATCCTCAGGTGGCTGCACATGAGCATCAGGGGGCAGTGGCACATTCCTGCGACAGCAGATGTTGTGCAGCATGGCACATGTCAGTACAATTTTTCCAACTTTTTCGGGTGCATACATCAATGCCCCTCCCGTACGGTCTAGGCACCGGAAGCGTGCCTTCAGCAGTCCAAATGCCCTCTCCACGCAGATCCATGTACGAGCATGGGCAATGTTGTATGCCCGCTCTGCTGCAGTGTGTGGATGACGCACAGGGGTCATGAGCCATGTGTACTGGGGATATCCAGAATCACCTGCAGGGGAGAGAAAGCAGCTTTGGGGACAAGGTAAGTTCAGTGGGTATACAGGGCTCAGTCATCAGTGTCATTTTGCCATATTTGTCATTTGGTCACTAACATTGTGGAGTGTGCTGTGCTACGAGCAGCATTGATTCCATGAGGTACTCACAACTTGGTACGCCTCTTTTTCAGTATGTAACAGTACTCATTCACTTGTCACTGGGGACGGGGGCCCTTCAATCTGACTGTGCATGCGAGAAGTGGCTACCTCATGTGTCATTGCCATTCCCTTTGGCTGCTGTTGCATTTGCTGGTTGTCACTATTGTGTACTGTTCTCCAGGCATTTCATTGGCCATTCAGGAGACAAGTTTGTGGGATGTACATTGGCATTACTCAGACTGCTTATGTGTGCTGCATTTGTGGATGTGGCGACTTTTGTGTTACATTTGCATGACTATCGGGTGAGCAGGGTGGGTTGTCTGTACTGTGTCAGTGTTGGAAGCCATAGTGCTACTCACATAGGAGGCTCTGTGGTGGTAGGCCTTCCATATGTCACTGTGCTGCCACATGTCTTTTACATCCAGAATGGGTGTCTTCTGCTGTGTTGGACATGTCCAAGGTTTGCTGTATTGACATTCAAGGATTTAATTGTGTGTGAGCAGCCCCATCAGTTGTGGATTAACATGCATAATGGTATACATTTGTACTCACTCAGCAGCCATGTGTTTTGCTATTGGTGCCTTTCCATGTACGCTGGCAGGGTACTGTTGCGCAGGACCATGGAGTCGTGGGTGGATCCTGGGTAGTGGGCACAGCAGTGGCTGAAGGTGAGGTCAGGGCCACATGTCATCTGCACATTCAGGGAATGGTAATGTTTCCGGTTTCTGTAGGCTGCCTCATGTGCCTGGGGTGGTACAAGTGCTACATGTGTGCAGTCCAGGGCTGCTATTACATTTGGAACTTGGGCAATGGCATGGAATTGACCCTTCAGATGGTTCACCTGTGCCTGTGTGGCTGGCAATGCAATGTGCTCATTCACATGGATCAACAGTGCATCCAGCACCTGTCCCAGCATGGCACTGAATGTGGACTGGGACATGCCATGCATCATGGCAACGGTGTGTTGGTAGCTGCCAGTCCCGAGGAATTGTAGCACAGACACGAGCTTCACTAGCGGAGGTACTGCTTGCTGATGGCTATACGGCTGCCGATGTCAGCCTGGATTGTGCCCAGCAACTGGTTGATGGTTGCCCTGTCCAGCCGATATTCAGTCACCAACTGGCCATCAGTCAGGGCCCAGGATGTTGGCCTGACCCTGGGGATGGCTGGCTGCCTTGCTGGTGCTGCTCTCCTCCTCCTTCTCCTCATCCCCACCACCCCCTGCGCTCCCAGGGCCCTGGCCTGGTTGACTGGCCTCTGTAGCTCCAGGCGCAGCAGGTAGAAGTCCACATCAAGGCTCCCGGCACAAAATGGCAGCATGGTGTTTGGAAGTGTGTGTTGTGCATGGGTGGCTCCTTTGTAGGCCTCTGATTTGCATTGGTTTCACCTGGGCCCTTATTGCAGTCTCCTCCCTGCTCCTGCTGGTGGAATGGCGTTGGGGAGGATGTGCTGTGCATGGGTGGCTCCTTTGTAGGCCTCTGATTTGCATTGGTATCACCTGGGCCCTTATTGCAGTCTCCTCCCTGCTCCTGCTGGTGGAATGGTGTTGGGGAGGGTGTGTTGTGCATGGGTGGCTCCTTTGTAGGCCTCTGATTTGCATTGGTTTCACCTGGGCCCTTATTGGTGTGGCCTTTCTTTTACCTCCAGCATTTTGTTGGGGGTATTTTCGGCGGATTGTCTGCCGCTTTTCTGGCGCTAATTGCGCCTACGCCGGACTCGTGATTGCAATGTTTCAGCGCGATTGGTTACTGGCGCTTTTACAGCCGACGCATGTACAGCCGGCTGTACTTGCGCCGGCTGTAATGGTGCTGGCGGTATTTGGACTCGTGATCCGACGGACCCTTAAAATGGGCGCTGATAGTGTTACCGCCGATTTTAAGGGTTACCGCCGAACTTGTCATGAGGCCCAATATGTTATTGTATAGCACTTACGCTTAAGCTCTTTTTTATAGAACAAACATGCATACAATATCACCCAACCTGTGTTGGTACTCATTTATCGACCTGTGTCAAGAGCGACGTACCCACTATGTTTAGCCTTCTCCAGGGGCCTGGCCTTATCGGAGTAATTGTGAAATCATGCGAGCACGGTCTTTGGTCCTCCTGCAGCTACCCCCGCTCTATGTATGTGATACTCTATGTCAGTTTCCCCTTCCCTCTCCGGAATCCCAAAGATTTATAGGTTGTTTCGCCGTTCACGATCCTCCAAATTGTCCACTTTAAGACGTCCTCTTTTATTGTCCTCTTCCCGCTGCAATCTCAGTAATTCTGTGGTCCATTTGTGTTTCCAGGGTACCCAGTGAGGATTGATTGTTTTTGACCCCTTAAAGTCTTTCTTCCATTGTGTCGATCCTTTGTGTGATCTTATCTACCTTTCCTCCAATATCTGCTCTCATGCTTTTCATTTAATTGAGTAGGGTTGCTATGTCGGCCTTTGTTGCAGCTGCATCCGTTCCTGAGGTCGCCATATCCAGTTCGTGTGGAGGTCTTGAGCCGGTGCGGAGAGGGATATATTTATATGCTGCTAGTCTCTGCCTTATTTCCATGCACTTCTCACACACACTTTAAAGGGGGGAACCTGTTCCTCTTTACTGGGTCTCTCACTTCGTTGAGCGCTTCCAACTTCGATGTTCTTCTGGTGACGGGACCTATTACAATTTGGTACACTGTGTAGCTCAGTCCAATTCTTTCTTCTTCTCCTTTCCGCTTGACCAAGCCTTGGAAGAGGGCGCACGTCCTGAGACTGGGGGCCCAACCTTCCGAAAGTCAGATTCAGCATGTGGTCAGGTGGAGTTAGCGGCACCCATTATTGTGTACTCCGCAGACACTTTGTGCTTGCAGTCAGGGCTTTCAGTGTTACAAGTGTGTGATCAGTTGGATCACGAATTGGATAATATTGAGCTCTGTAGGTTCTCCACATGATTCTCGGGTCGCAGGCAAGGCCTCCTCTACTTGGCCCCTGCCTCAAGATCCGAAGGAGGGCACACGCCCCGATCCTGGGGGCCCGACCCTTCACTGTGTACCCTCAGTGTGCTGAAATTCCTGCATGCATTTGCCCTTAATGTTTGTCCGAGTTCTGTACATTTGCAGTTGGGAGAGTGTGTGTAAGGTGTCAGAAGACCTTGTCTATGTGGAGAGCTTCCGGTCCAGAAACGATCGCCCTGTGTAGGATTTACAGTCTTCGGAGTCCTGCCCTCTTTCTGGAGTTCTCCATCCGCACTCCACCCAGTGTGCTCATCACGTGTGAAATTCAACTATGCTGCGCACTTCCTGCACAGTTGTCTCTGGCAGAGTCTAACATGCTCTGAGATGCAGTGCGTGTTAGTGGGGGTCAAGGAGAGGGCCACTGCAGGGCCGCCGTGTTACATTGACATTCCGTGCGGGGTATTCACTTATGGGCACCAGTGTCTGCACCGCAGGGCTTTTATTCCAGGGGTGGTGTTTATGGCATGAGGCCCAACAACTTGGTGAGTGCGCTCCTCAATGGGGCCCTGGGCGGTGGTGGGACGGGGAGTCTGCTGGCCCTGCACCACCGGTTGCCTCAAGTAAAGTCAGGAAGAGGCACATGCTGTGTCCGCGATGGACCGGGGCTATCCCCTCTCACCTCGTTGCATGTAGTATGCTGGGTCTTCCTCCGCTGATCCTCTTCAGTGGCACTCGGTCCTCCAGGCTCATTTAAGGGCACGCCCCGTGTAGTGTGCTGGGACAGGCTCCAAGGGTGAGCCGGATCGATTTGCGCTCCGGGACCTCGCATTGTTCGAGCGGGGTGTGGGGCAACTGGCTCATATCTCGGAGCCGCACCTACGGGGGCACCCACACAGTGGTGTTTGGGGCGGCACTCTACCCCTTCGTGCCGATGAGACCTCTGTGCCATGCCTCACTGGTGGTATGGTGCGTCCACCGTCCCTCACTTGGAGTGCACTACGCTGTCAGGCCGTTGAAGAGCATGGTTCACCCAGTCCTCGGTGGCCCCCCAGCTGTGAAGTTGGGGGGCGGGCAGGGATCACTGATCAAACACAGCCACAGTTCTTCCTCGTTGGGGCCGTGCGTTTCCGTCGCAGGAACTGGATACGCTCTTGTTTCACCGGGCCGTAGGGGTGCGCAGGAAGACCAAGTTCCATTTCACTTTCGCCGTGGGCCACAGACCATGTTTCTCCCATTTCCGTTGCCGGAATGTCTCTTCTCTTTCTACCGCACTATGCGGGGGTGGTTCACAAACCTTGTAGGGTGGGATTCAAATTGATGGGGGGTCCAAAGTGGGGGCTCAGTCCCTCTGGAAGGACCCTCAATCCGGGAGCTCACGTGTAAGTGAACTTCATCCACACGCCCCCTGGTGGCCAGTCGCTTTCCTAGCTTTAAGCTCCAAATTGCCTTCTAAACTTCTTCTTAAGATATTTCAGTATCTAGAATCGCTTTCTCTTCTTCTTTAATAAATTTTATTTGCAAATTTGAAAAAAAGTGCTCTAGTCAGTCTGAATCAACAACTTGGGATTCACTATATAGATCGGTATAAAACTGCTTAAATACATCATTTATTTCTCATGTGTCTCGTAACAATCCTTGAACCCCATTTATAGCAGTAATCGTTCCGTTTGCCTCTCTTACTCTCAGGCAATGAGCCAATAACCGCCCACACTATTCTCCTCATTCATAATATCTGCATTTAGTCTTGAAAACTTCAGACTCTGCCTTTTCACTTATAATTTTGTTCAGAGCTTATTTCAGCCTCATTAACCTCATCTGTTTTCCACTATCTGACGATCCAATCAGCTCCTTTTCAAAGTCTTTAATTGAGACATTTAGTGCTCTCAATTCATTGGGCCTCATTACGAGGTTGGAGGTAGCCATGGAGCTATTAGCTCCATGGCTGCCTCCAAAACCCTTCCGACTCCGCCCTGGTGAATGGAGCAATTACCGGTCCATTCCGAGGTCGGAGGGACCGGTAATTCCCCATTCACCAGGGCCATTCCCCATTCCCATTTGAGCCCCGATAGGGCTCAATGGGAATGGGGAAGGCGCTAATAACGGTCCCATTATTAGCTCAAGAGTCCCTTTGCGGGTCCCGTCCTTAACGCCTGCAAAAACCAGGCGTTAAGGATGGACCCGCAAAGGGAACTCGTAGTAGGGAGGTAAGGGATCACCGGCACCGGTGCCCTTACCGGTGCCGGTAATCCCTTACCGACCACCTCGTAATGAGGCCCATTGTCTCTTTTTCATTTTTTAATTCCAGACACTCTCATGGCTAATGTATGCACAAACTTGAACCATGTGCCTCCAATGGTGGGGGGTGCCCCCTTTGCCCTTACTCAATGTCAGCACTGGGTGGCATTAGCGTAGATGGGACCATCGCGCAGGACACAAGGCATCCATCTTTGTGCCCCCTTGACACCATCTTGGCAATTAGGCCTCACTGTGATAATACGAAAAGGCCTCTCTCCCCTTTGCAGCACTACACACGCAGCACACATGACCCCCACCTTTTCTCTCACTGTGTCTGGAAAACTCTGCGGCTCCATTCTCACGCTGAAGCCGGAGGTAATTGCAACAAAGAACTAATGTAACAACTCATTCTTCCTCTGAGATCACTGCCCTGTGTGTGAACCGGCTTGAGCCAAGCATCCATCTCCACAAATCTGTCCATGTCCGCTCGCCCCCGTCATTGGAAAATTACTGCCAGTGTAACCCTGTGTCCCTGCAAGATATCCTCTTGATGTACTAAATATGTGACTCCAACATGATGCCCATCAAGCAGACCCCCAACTAACATTAGACCTCTGTCACAATATATCGCCTCCCAATACTAACAAATGCCAGCGTGCCTTAGATTCTTTATGAGTCCAGACCCTAGCTTCAATCAAGGTTATCATGATGTTCAAAGCCCTTTAACCTGATGCTCTATATTAGTCACTGTTATTGACGATGTAAATACATATAAGACGTTTATAGGTTTATAATGATTTGTTCAAACGAATGGCAAAGTAATTATTTAGTGCATGCTTCACAGAGATGTATTATGTTAGCTTAGTTAGTGATCAACCCGCCTCACAGCAACCTGACCTTCACCCCTCCTGGACACTGGCAACGAGTCACGTGATGTCCATCCTCCTGGCAAAGGAGCAACCAATCCAGATGGAACCATAACATCATCCCCATTTATTCCTTTGCACGTCTAAAGACAGAGAGGGCGCCTACATTTTTGGTGACCCTGACGTGATTTGGGACAGGTGCCTCGAGGCCCGTACAGTCGGCGAGATCCGGGACGCCCCCATCAAAACCACCTCCTCCGCGGCCGACCAGCCTCTGCGCACAACGGGAAGGGGTCAAGGGTTCCCGGTTAACGAATACCCAACTGTAAAAGCTGCTCGCCGAGGCGGGCCACGGCTTGGTTGGGATGCAGTCCAGATTGTGGATGAACCGTGAACGGTGATTCTCGGACCACCCGACTGAACACGTGAGTACCGGTTGCAAAAGTTCCCAAGAGGTAAGGGAAGGGCTAAGAACGAAGCGGAACAGGTAACAATTGAGTACAAGGAAGTTAGGGTCTGTGTGAATGATACTGAGGCTTTTCTGATCTATCCTTTATATGGCCATTAAGTTTTGTGGAGATAAAGAATTAAGAGAAGGGTGAGGAAACCTGGCCCGAACGGGCTAGAAGGCAGCGCCGCGTAACATTTTCTCATCCAGTGCAGTTAAATAAGTGAAGATAAAGAGAAAATAGTAGGGGTCTCATATATCTAGTAGACTCGGAGTAGTAATTTAGAATATTATTTTTCCGTGTGAGCAGAATTCTTGGTGAGGTAATAAGAGGGAGTAAGAGGTGGGGAGTGCGTGAGGAAGATAGAACTAAGGGGTAAAAAACTGAAATAATCAAAAGGGAGAGTAAAACCGTGCAGGTAGTACACGTTATGTGTGATATGTCTTCATGTTGTATGTTTTCATGTACGTCAAGGTATTACATGTCGATCTGTGAGTAACTGTTTACATGCCAATAAGTGAAGAACAAGTTAAGGTTGATTAAGAAAATTGAAAATGCAATGTATATGAAAATGTTTTGAATAATAGCAAATGACGGATGTTCATAGTTGAAATCATTTAGGGTCTCGGTAAGTGATGAAAGAGGAAATGTTGTTGAAAAATACTGGTACCAAGGGGAAGGAAAAAGGTTACATACAACAATGAAAGGAAGAGAAAGATAAGAAAGTGTTTGTGTATTCATGCGTAGGTAATTGTGTTATCATGGGGGGAGTAACACCCTTAGCGCACATTTGTCAACACCTCCCATTGTATGGCGAGAAGATACAGAAGTACCACGACCAGTGGGTGACAGAGATAAAAGGAGATAGCGTAACCCCCATATGGCCAGAGGGAGGATCCTTTGACAAGAGGGTATTGGACCTAGTATCGACACACTTGTTGGCCAGATATAAAGGAAAACAGTTAGAGAACAGAAGAGAAGTGTAGATTTGTGGAAGATGTTTGAAGAAATAACGTCTGCAAGTGAGGTAAGTACAAACAAAGAAGCAGAGAAGGATAAACCGCTAGAAGAGGTAGGTGGGTCAGCGAGAGGAGAGTGTACGACAACCACAACTGAGAGTGATACCATTAAATATACCCTTTGTTGACGCGGCCTGCGGTAGGATACAGTGAGCCTTGATATGTGCCCCTGGGCCCTGCCCCGACCACCTCAGCTGAGACAGCAGCCACTGAGCCACCTCCGTATGACAGAGGGGGCTGTAGTTCCCAACTAGTGTCCCACCCGTAAACTTGGCACAGCTAACTGGGAATTTAGATAGACAGCACGCACAGATGGAAATAACACGATTAAGAGCGTTGTGCGACAGGAGCCAGATGTTGCCTGGGGGAGGGGAAGTGCCACCAGTAGCAGCAGCCGATCTAACACCCCCATCAAGCATCGCAGGAGAATCAACACCAGCAATGCCAGTACCGTCAAAATCAGCGCCATCACAGTCAGCACCCATACCAAGAGGGCACGAGCAAGAATGGCAATCGGGAGAGTTCCTGTTCCATCTGAACAGCAAGCCAGTAAGAATAATACGCCCAACAACCCCTAATAGTCAGCGTGGAGCAGGACAAGGAGAAGAGAGTGTGCAAGAAGAAGACATAGAAGAGGTATGGAGCGATCTCGATTTACAATTAGTGATGCAGTGCACGATGGGAGAGGAGGAGGAGCCTACGCAATTCATCCTCGGGTGCAAGACCTGTGGAGAAGTGAAACGGGTACGGCGTGGGATCAATCCACTGCCCTATTCTATTTCATAATCAAAAAGGGGCTTCCGAAGGAGGTACAGAAGGCCTTGGATAAAATAGCTGGGATAGAAGCCAAGGGCTGGCCTGAAATTCAAAGCATAATTGTACACCACTGCAGGAGGATCAAAGAAAGAAAAAAAGAGATAGCGCAGAAAAGGTTGGCAGACGAAGCGAAATTAGTACAGAAGAAGCTAGTGAAGGTCGCAGCGCTAAACTCAACCACATCAACTGATAGGAGTAGTGAAGGAGATGACGGAGCAGGAAGCGCACCAGTTAGGATGGCTGCAGCATGGGCTACAGGAGGGCAAGAACAGTGGGACGGAGAAGAACAGTACGGAGGGCCCCAGTGGCAAGAAAGACCAGCAAGAGGACGACGTGTGTACAGAGGGCCACAAGGGGAATTCAGAGGAATGGGGAACAGAGGTTTTGGAGGGCCTGGGAGGAGAGGAGGACCACAAGGATCGTGTTGGAATTGTGGTAGATGGGGACACTATTCAAGAGATTGCAGAATGCGACCTATGGGGTATTTTCAAGGGCAGCCCCCAATGGGAAATGAACAGCAATACGGACATCCACATCCAGGTAGCCCCTATGGGAGGGGGTGGGCAAGGTGATCAATACTATAGTGAGCCCCAAATGCAGCAAGGACAGCCACCCCAGCAGCAACAGCCACAGCAGAGAGGGGCACAACAGCCCACGGCCAACAGAATACAGTAGGAAATGCGAATAACAATATTTTTGCAACATCGGCCAATTGTGCGCCCGCGCCTTTTCCCAACACAGCAGTGGTAGGAGATAATGTTTTCTCTGCGCCAGGAACTGAGACATATGCAGACTAGGACAGCCCACAGAGAGCACTTGCGTGTCCAGTCCTATCTACTACCCTACGTGCAGAAGAGGAACCACTGGTGGGAGCAGAGATAGGAAACAAACAGTTTATCTTTATGGTAGACTCGGGAGCAGAAAAGTCATGTCTCATGGAAGGGCGGATTCCGCTCTCGGGAAAAAATTTGGAAATGCAGGGGTTCTCTGGGGATATTTTAAAAGTTCCTTACACAAAAGTTCTTGACATAACAGTGGGGGGGAAGACAGTGCGCGCACCCTTACTGTACCATGAAGACACGCCAATCAATTTACTGGGAAGAGATTTGTTGAGTAAATTAAATATGACCATCTCCTTTACGGAGCAGGGAATCGTGTGTTCAACTCTAGGAGTGCGCCCCGTATGAGCAATGTTAATGATCAGCACAATGACAAATGAAGTTGTAGTGAGAGGGGTGCCCATTGACATGGACATGTTCATTTACGGCATCAGAGTGTTGACTCGGGTGGTACCAGAAATAACAAGAAAGGAATGGAGGGTGCCCACCGATTTCATTTTCCACCCAAATGTGAACATAGATGTTGTACCAGGAACCATCCTGTGCATTGATTTAGAGGGGGTTCAGGTCTCAAGCAAATGTATCACTGTGATAGGACTGGACACACATGGCTGCGAATGGAGAACAGTACTATGTATAGATCCAAACATAAAGTTGCGCGATTTAACTGATGAAGAACTGTTTACAGACTATGAGGGTGATGGGGAAATAATAATGGAAATAAGTATACCATGTGACATCATGATTCAATATAGGGAGGTTCACAACCCACTCATGGCCAGGGTTAACATCCCGCCTGCAATTTTTGAAGAAGATATGGAAAACGTACTGCCAGAGGTCTGGACCACAGATCCCCATGATGTAGGATTATTGCACGATGTAACACCCATTAAGATAAAATTGAAGCCAGGTGCCATACCCCCAAGAGTTAAATAGTACCCACTATCGAAAGAAGCGGAGGAAGGAATAAAAGAAACATTAAGTGCTCTGTTGAAACAAGGGATAGTATATAGTAGTACCATCCAACGCCGCATTTAATACAGCAATTTTTCCGATCAAAAAAGCAAAAGGAGGGGCATGGAGAATGATACAAGATCTACGCCCACTCAATGACGTCATTCAGAAAGAGTTCCCATTGGTCCCTAACACGGCATCAATATTGTGCAGCATCCCCAAAAAAGCTACATGTTTTATCGTGGTGGATTTGAAAAATGCTTTCTTTTCAATACCACTCGATCCAAGCTCCTGTTACCTCACTGCGTTCACATTAGGAGGGAACAGGTATGAAGACTGCAGACTACCGCAGGGATATTGTGAGAGCCCAAGCATTTTCAATAGGATCTTACATGAAGATCGAGGAAATATTGATGTAGAGAGCGTGATAATACAATACGTGGATGATCTACTCATCTGTAGTCCAAGTGAAGAGAGGTGCAGAGAAGACTCAATAACACAGCATAACACACTTAAAACTCTCCCACATGTATCAATTCTCGCTTCACCATTCATGTTAACCTTGATATATTCTTCTGCCTCCTTCACCAAAATATTCCTCAGCTCCTCATCTCTCAAAACTCTTGTGTTCATTCTCCAAGTCTTTGTTTTGCCTAATGAGTAATTAAGTGAGAGTTCCAGTCTAATAGGTGCAAGGTCAGACATGATAATACTTCCTATTCACTCCTTCTAAATTGTTGTGCCACTACCCGTGAGGCCAACAAATTATCTGTCTTTGAATAGATATTATGAGCCCCCGAGTGAAAAGTGTACACTCTCCCGGTTGGGTGTTCCAATCTCCATACATCTGATAGTCTAAAATCCTGCATCAAATCCCAAAGCCTCTCTATCCTTTTTTCCTTCCATCCCTCAAAGTCTGGTTACTTCTATCCAAAATTGGACCACGACCAAGTTGAAAATCCGCCCCTATCAACAAGTTCTTTTCACCTAAATCTAATAAAATGCGACCCAATCCATTTAAAAAAGGCCCACTGTTGATATTAGCAGCATAAATATTACATATTGTGAAATCCAACTCTTGGATCTGTATTGAAGCATTTAACCACCAACCTTCTTTATCTGTTTTTTAACCTCTAATAGTTCCTGGAAAGTTCTTTTTAAACAATGTCATCACACCTATTGTATTCGAAGAATAAGTTGAACGATACATCTGCCCTGCCCATCCTCTCTCCAACCTTGTAGCCTCTGAATCTGTTAAATGTGTCTCGTGTAGTAAGATAACATCTGCTTTTAAATGTCTTAAATGCGAGAATGTTTGTTTCCTTTTGGTTATTAAAACCATTTATATTCCAATACACAATATGCAAAGAGTCAGTAACATTTATTCCCGGAGCTGCCATAAACCCAGAAAAGTCCTTGGAGGAACTTAAACCTAATGCTGAAACAAAAAGAGAACAAAATAAAAATATTAACAAATACCAATCAAGTGTAGAATTACACAAACATAACTTAAAAAACATACTCTAACTCGGCCAGTAATGAGTTCGCTAACAGTTAATGCAACTGTATTAGCTTTACCCAACCGAGCCTAGCCCCTAACCCCATCCCTAAACCAATGATCTTATTTCCAAAAAGAGTTCCAAAAAGGATTTTTTAATTAAATTCATTTGGAAATTCCTCTTTCCAGGACTCCTCTTTTGCATGTGGGAAATTCAATGAACTATATACAATATATTGTTAAGCACTTACAAACTCCTCCATAACTATCCTAACTATCCTCACTTACCTTAGGCCCATTATTACCGTCATCTATATGGATGGAATATATTGTAGTAAAATTAAACTAAAACCAATATGCCTATAGACCCTATCACCTAGAAGAACCAACCAGAACTGATTGCACATGAGAACCAAAACCGGTAAGTAGAATGAACCACAAATAGATACATCTGTATGTCTGTATATATTGATGTGTATAAATGACCTGACCTATCAGTCAGCAAATTAGTGTATTAATTCCTTTGAATCTCCAATCTAAACGGAAGTTTACTTCCCTTTCAAAAACTTCTGTAATGTCCAAAAAAAGCCTCCACCGCACCCAAGCCGCTCTACCCCTCTCCTTTCCAACTTCCCAAAGCACAGAATTTGGACACCACCCAATTTTGTATAACACTAAACTATCTGTATCCCCCTGCCGGATGTGGTTATGTACTCAATGCTAGTGTAGGATCTGTGGATAGGTCACAAAAATAAAAAAGTACGAATGAAGGAGAAGCAATGGCATGATGCTTCAATAGAGTATGGAGAAGCAGTGGCCGCTACCTGGCTGTAAGTAGGACGGGTGAAATCGCACCTCGCCTGTGCATAATCTCTCTAGGGCAACCAGATCAAGAAATGTGTCTCATTTCTTCATACTTGCTTAATCCGGTTCAAACCCTTTTGGGCATCTAAGCAATGCAGCTGGGCTACTCACATTACCCAACAGAACGCTACCCAGCATTGCTTACAACTTCAAAGTATTAGGGTAAACTCGATGAAATTACTAAATACCGTCATACTGCACCACAGACTAACCGCTTTTGAGAGTCACAGATGTGCTGCAATAATAAACCTTTATTTTTGTTCATTACTGGTATTGTAGCCCAATGCTAGATGTGTCACAATTGGCTTTTTAATATCAGCATAACTTCAGGTTCAAAGGAGGCTCACTAGAACCAACAGTAGATTTGGCATATGATGATTAAGCCACACTAATAGCATTATCTCTGGTGAGACTACCCTTTATTTTGGCTAACATGAATGGTTGTATACAAATTGTTCCTTTTACAACTGTTCGAATGACAATTGACCTTTTCACAATTGACCGAATTGTGAAGGTCAATTGTACCATATGTGTGGGGGGAAACCCCCCACAACCCCCACCCAACGCCAAAGGATGTGCTTTATGCCCAATATTATTTTGGTCAATAAATAAGCACCAACCATGGCACTTTATCATTACCAATACCTTTGGCACAAAGGTGCCACCTTTATTAGTGGTACTCTTGTGGCACTATTAGCCCCAATATTAGTTCTGCCTACAAATGCCTTAAAATGACATATCTGCCCCATCTAGTGCAGCTATGTATGTTGGCTCACAGCTTGTTACTACCCTTTTTTTGAATTAATACGACTATCCTCGCTAGGATGAGGACCTGGTATCGCCCTGGCATGCGAGCAATAGCATTTACGTGGTTCTATCTGATGCGCATGCAGTAACTTGCTGATGAGGCCTTGCAATTGCTCTGTCATGCGAGCAGCAGCAATTATGGGGGTATGTCTGATTGACATTCAGTGGCATGCTGTTGAGAAACTGGTATTGTCCTGACATGCAAGCAGCTGTGTGAATGGTGGTCTATCTGATGTACATTCAATAACTTACTAAATGAGGACCTGAACTCACCCTGGCATGTGGGTATTTGCATTTTTGGGGTCCAACTGATGCTTACGCAATAGCTTGCTAATGAAGCCCTGATATAGACCTTGCTTGCGAGGAGCAGCATTTATGTGAATCTGTCTAATGCACGTGCAGTAGCTAGCTCATGAGGCCTGGGATCGCCTTGACATGTGATCAACAACTTTTATGAAGGGCTGTCTGATGTTCATGCAATAGCTTGCTGATGAGGCCCTGCGATCTCCCTGGCATGCGGGCAGAAGAATGTATGCAGGGCTATCTAATTAGCATTCAGCAACCCGAATTAGCCTGCCTGAATGAGCCTGAGTGTGTGTTGCCTAAAAAGAATCCCCAAACAAAACGGTGCTCATGCCATCTGGGCCTCTGATTATAAAGAGATACAGCATGGTCCGGGCGCACGTTAGCAAGACAGCAGATCAATAAACCAAAAAAAAAAAAAAAACAACGGACAGACTTTTGTGCATAACTGGTGTTTATGTCACAATAGAGATGCCTTAAATTTCACCGTCCGCCACTTTGCCGAATTCAGCAGCCATGGCCGACCTCTCGCAACCGGGTACGAAATCCAACATCACCTTTACCAACTCCAATAATGCCTTATCGTCACAACTTAATTGCATATGAAAACAGGAAACACAGGCCTACTCAGATTGCTAGAAAGCTAGAGGAAGGGACCTAACAAAACGCAGATCTTAAAAGCAAAACTAAACCTCCATATGTTACTTCCTATTTAAAATCAAAACGTGAAAGGATTCTAATCTGCTAGACAGCGCCACTTTGATTTCTATTAATTAGATTTAAAATCACCTTAAATCACTGATTTAGAAACTTTAAAGCCCGGAAAAATGTTTACCTATAAAGTTGTACCTAAAACAAATAATCTAAACTATTGTTAGGAAAGATTTCTTAATACTGGGTAATTTTCCTTCCATGTGGCAACCCCTAAACTTTTTGCTGTTGTTTTCACCATGATCTAGACTTTGCGAGAGAAGTGCAGCCTTCTGCAGCACTCCTCTAGGCTTTCGCTCCATTCTTACGGGGAAACTGACATGCCCTTAAGACAGTCAGTACCGGGAAACGTTGTTTTCCGTAGTTTCTTTATCATGTTGCAGCTTTCGCACAACATGGCACAAGAGGGCACTGTAAGCTAAGTTACTGCTCTCTTGGGTCTCTAGTCTTCTACAGGCCCTAGATACTCTCTTTGGATTGTAAATGAACGGTGCAAGTGAATCACGGACGGGATTGGTGGCAGGGATCGGTTCTTGTGTTTTTGAGCTCCTTTTGGCGTTTTAAGCGTGTTTCTCACGCTTAGCCCAAAGTGGTGGCCTGGCTCCCAAAATGGCCAGACCACAAGGCTCTTTGTCCTGTCTGCTGACTGTCTTGCCCCCTTCACCTCCCCCAGGTCGAGCCGACCCGGGGCCTTTCTTGTTTGGGCATGTACTTTCCCATGAAACACAGATGGGGGCTGGGATGTCTGGTCCCAATACACATCCTGGGCGCCAGAGAGTCTAGGGTGATGTGAATGCCTGGGACCCCCGTGGTCTGTGATAGGTCCACATATGATGTGAGTGTTTTATGAGCGGATCTCCCATTGTGTCCCCTCCGTTTTGGCGCGAAGGGAACCGTGGATAAGAGAGGGCTGGAAACGCCACTACCATGTCGATCTCCTGAGTTCTCACGAACAAAGGAATAAAGGAGCCAAGTATCCTGCAACCACGAGGCTGAAACGAGGAATCGCTGGTGACCCGCTGAAGGACTCCTCCTCTGCACTGCTGTTACTTTGTGAAACCCTTTCTACCTCAGATCGAACGAGAAGGCCTGTACTGGTACTTCGACCCTTGAAATAGTGGGAACAACTATTCTCGGCATCTTCACCATCTCCTGTACGTAAGCCTTCGGAAGTGTCTCTGGGCCATCCAGCAGACTGACCAGCCTACCCAGGAGTCTTGCTCTGTAACCGCCGTCAGGTTGTGTTGTATTACGAGTCCTTGTCACGCTCACACGATTCGTACACTTGGCATTCCCAGGTCTGAAGTGAGTAGTGTACATTTGGCTGAAATACACCCGGCCGCTCCATTGCCCTGCTGTGGTAACAAACTGTGTGGGTTCACTGCGTTTGGGACATCCTCAACTCAACTTCTGCTGCTGCGGAATCTACACGACGCCGAGACGTCCCCTGCTCGTATCTGAACCTGCCAGCACTGAAACTGACACGGAGAAGCCTGGGTCTGCTTGCATCGGGGACCGGTGAGCAGCATCGCTAGGAACTGGTCGCCCTCCTGCAGGAGCCCATAGCTTTTCCCCGCTGTGTCTAACAGCATGCCTTTCCGTACTCGCGCTCTGCTTCTGCCCACAGTGGAGGCTGCGCTTGAGTCGCGGAGCTCTGTTCATCTTCATTTGTTCACCGAACTAAACTGCCTGATTCCCTCGAAGAGACTCCCCTTTTTGCCTGTTGGCACCAGCGTGTGCAGGTACTTTTGAGCACAAGGCTCCACTCTTCGTAGGGCTTGGACTTCCTTTTAGTTAGGTGCCTCTGAAGGCGGACTGGGTCTAATTATTATTCGCACTGCCTGTTTTCCTCCCCATCTAGGTGGTCTACACATTCTGTGCGTCTAACTCGTTAGACTCGTTTGTATTTGTATATATATTGTATTGGTTTGGCATGTGTTGGTTTACTTGAGTTTTATTGTGATTTCTCGCTACGGTCAATGTTACAAAGGCCTTGTAATAAATGTGTATATATTTTTAATATAACACCTGCTTACAGTAATTTGTAAGTGTCCTTGCTTTGTGTGCTCATTGCGGGCTTTCAGTCACCCTCACCCCTCTTGAGACCTAGTCTTCACTGCCGCGATCGCTACCCTGATTGGTCTGGCTTGTCCAGAGGTTACCCTGTCCCAAGAACCTAAGCTGGCCTTCTGAACCTCTGCCCCTCTAGGACAGAGTTCAGAAATCCATCTGAACAACTATATAATAAAAGCATTCAACCACACAGACATACCAACATTTATCCATATTTTCCCAACATACTATTAAAATCCTGGATTGATATGGTCTCCATAGCTAATTAACCATCTATTTGGCTCTTCTGGGTCATCTGTTGATTTAAGGCCATTTGGGAAACATACCTTAAGAATTGCTGGTTTGACTAGTGCAGTTTTTATTTCCTTTTCCTTTGCCAATCTCTTTGCTTCCAAGAACAGTCTTCTTTTCTCTACTAATTCTTTAGGATTGTCTGGAAATAATGGGAACTGTGATTTATTGTAAAATACTCGTCCCTTATCCCTTGCTGCCTTCAGTACTTCCTCTTTCCACTTATCCTTGTAAAGACCATTAATATTTGCCTTGGCTTTGTGCTTTCTAGTTTCCCTACCCTGAGGGCATATTCTAGATCCCCTGGATTCAGAGTACCCTGGCCATACATTTCTGACAATATTTGGATTAAAGTGCCCTCCAATTGTCCATCTTTAGTTGTATTTTCAGGAAGGCCCATGAGCCTAAGGTTTTGATTTCTGGATTTCAATTCCAATGCTGTTTTTAATCTTCAAATCTTCCAAATCCCTATGCTCTATAACTTCCCGAAATTTCTGTAGAAAAAGTATTTTTCTAATTGTCCAACTCTTCCCTCAAGATTAATCACCTTACCATTCAAATCAGCAAATGAGGCCTTCATTTCTCCAACATTCTGTGACACTTTCAAAAGTAGAGAGTAAATATCCTGGGGACTGGGTTTCTCCTCTATGTCAGCTTTAGTTTTCCTGGAAGCAGGATTCTCAAGGGAATCAATCTTCTTGGTGGTATTAATGTTCATTGTATCTTTAGATTATCAAGATCAGGGGATCAGGAGCTCCTGTTTCAAGCTGTTGCCTGCTCAGTTAGCATTCCAGAATTGTACTGCTTGTCTGTTAAACTGTCTGTTAAACTCTGTTTGTCCCTTCCCCTCTTTTTGTGTGCTGTCATCTATCTAGCCTGTGTCTATTCCTCTACACGAAAGGATCACATGTATGATGTTATGGCACATATTCAGGAAGCTGAACCAGAGAACAGAATTTAGGAGCAGAAATAACCTAAGTGGAATCATAAAAATCTTTAATTAAGCTTTATAGACCTAGCCTGAGGGCTGAACAGGGAGATAAGTTCCCTGAAAACCGTGTTAAAGGCCCAAGCACAGCAAGAACATTTAACAAGGTATTCAGGGCCCATAACCCCCTGTACGGCCACAGGGCGTGGCTTATGAAGCTATCATGTCCTAATTTATAGCTGTGAAAAAAAGAAAGAAAAAGGCAATCAGCCTGGATTGATTGCTGGGAACTGGCTACATCCCAACAACCACATACAATGTAATGAGGGAGGAAGGGAAGAGTCTCAAATCCCAGTCGGACCAAGTCTGTTCGCATGGCAAGTGAGAGGTCCTTAGGGGCAGTAAAGCTGGAGAAGCCGGCCACGTCTGTTAAGTGCAGCCTGGCAAAGGTTTTGTACAAGGAGTAGAGGCATTCCAGCCCACTGGATTAAGGTAAGGAGGGCAAAGGATTCAAAGTGTCCGGTTCGCATCTGCAAGGTGCAGCCTGTGCAATGTGGGGAGTGGCCCTGGCGACAGGGCACTCAGACCAGCTCTCCTGTGATGAATGGGAGCGTCTTGCTGCATCGAGATCCGTGCAGCATTGGCAGCAGGGCTCTCGGTGCAGTGTTCCCTCTCATCATGGGAACGCTGGACTGACAGCCGCATGACTGCAGGGCTTTTCACGATTCTCCCACTCATCATGGGAGTGCCACGCTGAGTGCCCTGCAGCCAGTGCAGCGACATTGGAGAATGAATCGGCTTTCCGCAATTTGGCCAAATTCTGGGGCATATGGAATTTCTGAGCCATACTGACTCATGGGCCCTGAAATTGACCAATGGGTGAGTGCCACATAATTTCCAGATCTTGTGCTCTGAGCAGTATTAGGAGCTGAGGTTTCGATTATGATGATATTGGTTTGCAGTGATGGGAATTTGTGTTCCACAGTGTGGAGCACGGCAATATTGAGAGATACACAGTGGGCCTCATTACGAGGTAGGTGGTAAGGGATTACCGGCACCGATAAGGACACCGGTGCCGGTAATCCCCTACCACCCTATTCTGAGGTCCCTTAGCAGGTCCCTTCCTTAACGCCTGGTTTTACCAGGCGTTAAGGACGGGACCCGTTAAGGGAATTCAGAGCTAATAAAGGTACTGCGAGGTCCCAGCAAGCCACGCCAACCGGAAGCACTGACAAAAAGAAGACCCGACTGCCCTTGCGGCGTTAAGCCCGTCGCTGTGAAGGGCATCTGCTGTCGCTGTTTGCTGCTGGTGACGCGGTAAGCTCAACAACTTTTTTTTACATTTATTTGTATAATCTTGACTTTTACCGCGCAGTAGAGATCATGGACTCCACCAAAACTCGCACTAGATTACAGGAAAAATTACAAGAAACATTAGCCAATGCCCCAAAAATACCTATTCTGATCGACTCAGTTGTAAGCTCTACCCAAGGTCAACTTAGCACTTTTGCTAATACAACAAACAAGCCTCTGCAATTGCCCACGGTAGAGCCCAAGACAGAAGATAAGGTACCCTCAGCATCCACACACACCTCTGCAAGAAAGGAAGAACAACATGACTCAAATCCTTCAATGAAGCAGGAAAAAAATAAAATCATAGAGACTGTTTCAACACCCTTAAACAGTGAGTCTCTTTCAAATACCAAGCTATTTACTAAAGCGGGAAAAAATCCTACACAAACACATCCAGACTTATCCAGCACCCCTACAGCAAAAAGCGTGAAACGCAAAACAACAATGGCAATCGTCCTATTATTTGCTCGATTCTCCTCAAAGAAACACAAATAAACAAATAGAAAACCAAGCGGCCCACCTCTCTCTTGACATCACTGAAATTGATGCAATTCTGGACTTACAAGAACGAAGAAAATAAATATTCAGAGACCCAAAGTCCAAGATTACACTGGCTACAAACAACACATCCACTCCAATTGATATTAAAATCAAATTGAAGCAATTTAAAACTTCTCCCCTTCAAACCTTTCAAGCAAAAGCAAAAGTTTCACTAATGGATAACAACCAATCTGCAACAGACGAAATTACAATGAATACCCCTATGGAGATTCCAGAAAGAATTCCAACCACAATGCTGGACCTCCAAAACACACTAGTGGCCGTTCTCTCACTAGCCATGGTACCGTTCTTGAAGATTCAGGAAGCAATGGTTGATGCGACAAAAGATCAAGCGACCTTACAGGCTATGATCTTAACAAAACAAATCAACATGGAAGCATTCATAAGCACGATACAAGAACGCCTCAGCTTTGAGGCAGAAGCTTCGAGGACATGGCAAAATCGATTAGCAGAAATCGCAAGAATTCACCGGGTTGACAAACAAAATCTTACAGACACCTTAACTATGATCACAAAGAAAATGCTGGATGACAAAGTAAAAAAACACCCTGGGCCAGATTTCAAATCAGATGAATCCGCAAAACAAGGAAAAGTTATATTTGATGCCAAAATAAACCAAGTTACTGAATACGAAACTCAGGTATACTCTCTAAAAACCTTCTACGAGTACAGTAAACACTGAACCATCATCATGTACTCCTTTTGACATTTTCGATCTAACCAAATGAGGCCATCTAGGAAATCAACCAATGGCAAAGAAGAAAACTGCAAAAAAACATCAGACTGGCTCCAGAGTTTTCCTAAGGAAACTCAACTTGACTGAAAAACAACAAGCAACACATATAAACCTAAATCAAAAAAATCCTAGAATTATGAAAGAACAAATATGAACAGACATGATAAAAGCCTCAACAACAGCAAAAACAAATTTTAAAGAAGCAACGTCTGGTTCAGGACAAACATCGATACAACGAGAGGATGAACCACTCGACGCTCTACTAGCTGCTATTAACCAAGTACCAACAACTGACTTGACAAGGAACTGCCTTGACAATCCGACAGAGTCTAGTACTCCGATTGAACTGGATGAAACCCTGGTTGATCCTCAAGACCAGCAATTAATTGTCTTGGATGAATATTCGGAGAACTCTACCGCCAATTCAATTTCAATCAACACATCCACTAATATATCCTTTAAATATTCTACATTATCGATTGAGGAAAGTTGGAGCTCAGTAGACACCGAAAACTCCTATAAAAGCGAGGAACCAAGTACGAGATAGGGCGAATGTTCCCTCATTTGACCAACTTTTGTGGATCCGAGGAAAGTAAATAACATCTTCCGGCTATCACTAGTCGCAACCAATCTAAATCCTATTGAATCACTAATTATGAATAGATCAAACATTATGCGACTATTCACGGTTATTCCACAACTGACTCAAATTACCTCGGGAGACATTGATGTCCTACACTTTCCAAACAAGAAGCAGATGGATCAAGTCCATATTGACTTTTACAATCAAAAGACAATGATGCAGGTGCTATCAACAAAAAACACCTAATGAAACTGGGATTTATAACTGAAGAAGTCCTTGTAACTAAATCAATGATCACAAAAAAAATCACAAATACATTGGAACCGAGAGTATTCGAACCAAAACAAACAGAAGAACAACGAAAAAAAAGCAAAACACCACTTGTCTACCCTCTTACAATGATCACCCGATTCGCAGGACTGAACAATTGCATCTCGACATGTTTTACAGCGCTCAAATTAAACAAAAACTAACATTACGAGCCGACTCTCAAAATGCAAGAATTAAAACCTATCTATAACAACCAAAAGCTAAAGAAATGAAGACATAAGAGATCACTTTATGCTCCTGGAATACCAGAGGTTCAAATCATCTCTTTGAAGAAGGTTCTCCAAATTTAAAAAATGCTATGATAATCTGTCTCCAAGAAACTTGGCTGACCGATGAGCTAATATGCGAAGGCTTTTCGGCTTTCATGAATCCAGCGATCACCACACATCAAGGTAGACTGTCAGCAGGCATGCTGATTATGACAAAAATTAACCCATCCTGGTCAATTGTATCAAAACAAAATCTACATTCATGGGCCCATTGTATCATTATTTGTATTCAAACTGAAAAAGAGGAACCGAGCTACCTAACAATCTTCAACATTTATTGGAACCCATCAGCAATTAATGAGAACATTTTTCTTGATTCAATTTTTGATGAATTTGACTCAATTGGTAGAATTTATTCAACCGATTTTATAATCGCTGGTGACCTGAATATTCATCTCTACAGTCCTGAAGGCTTGAGATTAATTTCTGCAAACTTATCCTCAAGAGCCAAAAAATGGTGTGAAGAAACTTGTATCAGAAACTTAACACTGACTGAGCAACCAAAAAATGACCATGACAAACCTCCTCCAACATGGACTCGGGAAAATCCAATTCAATTATAGATTATATCTTAATTTCAGAAAAGATCTTAAAAAACCTGATAACAACTGCTAACCAGCCTCAAATAAACAGCGACCATCACCAAATCTCTATAACATGGACCGTCGCTCAAACCCAAACTTTACGATTAACACTCCCTGAGCTGGAAATAAACAATGGCTTAAATAAAATTCGAATAAAACAACATCAAATGCCCGAACTATTCACAAAGATCGAGAATGCAAATTTACCGGATCATTCAAAACTCAACTATGAGTGGATTCTGCATGAATACCAACAACCCAAAAAAAAGTGTGGAAGTTGTCAAAACGAACACAAACATCAATTTAACCACAAGATTAAAACAATGAAAAAGACTCTATACAAAAAAGTCAGCCAACTCAAAAAACAGAAGACAATAGCCTCTGCACTCGAAATAAAAAAAGAAAAACAAAAATATTTGAATTTCATAAAATCACATAAAGCCATAATGAAACAATCGGATGCGGAAGCCATTCTGGCGGCTTTAAAACAGAAAAACACCAGACAGCTGTGGTCCCTCCTAAATGGTAAATCTAACAAGCCAACTATGATACAAGAGGTAGAAGCTGAAGAATGGTCTAAACACTTCAAAAACCTTTACAATGCAAATACTGATCGACCACCAACGAGCAGTTGGAATAACAAACACTCTTGGGACCTACAATGGGACAAAGACGAGATTAGAAAAACTATTGTCTCCTTGAATCCATAACAAGCACCTGGCCCAGATGGGTTATCTAACGCCAATTTAAAATCTGCCCCGGAAGAATGGGCGATCTTTTTTTCAAAACTTCTTAAACTAATAGAGAACACAAAAAAAATCCCCCACAGTTGGACCTTGGCGATACTGATCCCGATCTTTAAAGCTGGCGACAGGAAACAGCCAACAAATTATAGACCTATAGCCCACCTGGATCCATTGGGTAAACTCTTTGCTGGATTTCTAATAAAAAAAATCAATTTATGGGCATTAGAAAATGGTTTCTTAGAAAAGAGGCAGACTGGCTTTGCAAAAAAAATCGGTACAAATGTCATTCTGCTACTATTGAACATGATCAAGTATGAAGCGATAGCAAAGAAACAACAAGTCTATGAAGTTTTTATAGATCTTAAAACAGCATTTGACTCGGTGAATAGAGAAAAATTGTGGCTGAAACTAATAGCTTGGGGCTGCCCTCCCGACCATTCTAATTCCGATTAAACAACTCTACTCTAATACATCGATCAGAGTAAGACTGGCAAAAGATGGTGCAGTAACAGACAAAGGGCCTCATCACGACTTGGGCGGTAACGGTAATGCTATTAGCGTGGGCGGTATTAGCCCTACCGCCGAACTCCCCGGCGTTAATAGCGCCGGATCACGGTTTCAGCGGTAATGTAAGTCCCCATTCCCCACTGAGCCCATTCGGGAATGCCCCATTCCCCATTGGGCTCAATGGGGAATCTTCACGCTAATACCGCCGGTGGATTTCCCGCCGGCGGTAATAGCACGAATTTTCGACGGATTTCCCCCCAGCTCAGAGCTGGGGCGAAATCCGCCAAAGCCCTGATTTGGCGGACCCTTAAATCCGGTGGTAATAGCGCTACTGCCGGATTTAAGGGTTACCGCCGAAGTCGTGATGAGGCCCAAAATCACTACCTGGAATGGTCTCAAACAAGGGTGCCCCCTTTGCTGCATGTTTATACAACTTATACACCTTCGGCTTTGTACAAGCAATTGATGATCCACTTGCGAATCCACTGAAGATCAATAATGAAGCACTAAAGACCTTAATGTATGCAGATGACATTATTGTCATGGACAAAACACAATCTGGTCTACAAAAAACATTAAATAAAGTGAGCTCCGTCATGAAAGATCATGACCTTCAAATCAACATTTCTAAAACCACGTTAATGAGACTAACATCGTTACACAGCACTGGACGAAAAAGTGTGAAACTACAACTAGATGAAAAAGAGATTGAAGAAACCAAAACATTCAAATATCTTGGTGCATTGATAAATCCAACATCAACTGAGCAAGAATGGAAAAATCACATTGAAGGGAAGGCAAGATCCCTAGCTCGATTGGGATGCTATTTTCACTACAAATTTGGAACCTATTCACTAAAAGCAATAATTCTATTATATAGACAAAAAGTGGTACCTATCTTAACATACGCCAGAGAAAAAATAATTAATCAACACACAATGAAATGGCAACAATCCGAGGCAATATTCTGGAGAAAAACTATCGGCCTATTCAACTCATTTCCAATCTCAAAAATTCGGTTTGAACTGGCCTTACAATCCCTTGAATCAATCATTACCTGGAAAAAAATGGACATCTACAGAAAATTAATTTGCCAGGACAAAATTCCATCCCTAGAGATACTCAAAGAAAAAAAGAACCCTGTATATGTAACAGCCATGCATTACTGGTCTAATGAGATAAAAAATAAAATGAAGACTGAAGACATCAGTGAAGATATGCTTATAAACAGACCACAATATGCCAAAAGAAGAGTACAACAAAATGACTGGATCAAAACAATAGAGGAACAATCTAAATATAAACGAGCAATGATCTGTTCAATAGAAGTAAGAGCCATCAATGAGTTACCTCCATATTTAGTATGTTTTCCAGACCAATCAATAAGAGACCTTTTTCTACGCTTCCGCTTAAATATACTTCCAACTCGTGATTATCTATTTAGCATAAAACATTCAACAACGACGACCACAGACTGCCGATTTTGTAAAATTGACAACACCAGAGAGACTCTATTTCATGTAATTATGGTTTGTGATGCTTTGATGGACAAAAGAAACTTGTTGAAAGACTTCTTTAAAATCTCTCAGAAGCAGATGAGTACAGAGGAACGATGGGCACATCTTCTGAAAGGAAACGACAAGAACTTAATTTTTACATTAATCAAATTTTGGAGTGCGATTTTGAACGATAGACTGTTGTAAGAAACACAAACATGTATGTCAATCCAATTCTTTCACCTTTTTGTTTTTTTCTTTCGTTTTTATTTATTCAATGTTTTCTTGTTTTTTGGTTTTTTTTTTCTGTCCCTGTTCTTTTGTATCTTGTAAAGGATCAAATGAAAAGTTTGTATAATCAAACAAAACATTAAAAAAAATATATATACCTTATATCCCTTTTACACATTTGTGTAGGTAGGCTTCCTTTTGGCATTCATTGCGCACAAAATCTCACCATGGAGATTCCACTGCCGCCCAAAATATCCACAATCCCAGAAAACGGCATATTTGAAATTCTGTGAGCAGGTAGTGATGCCATCACCCGATGGTGTCGCAGCATCTATTTTCACAATAACCAAAGACAGCAGTTGTGGTGATGTAACCAAGGACATTGATGAATATTACTTGCCGGCGGGGGGGTGGCTTTGTCCTCCCAGCCAATGGGGAGGCTTGGCGCAGGGGCATTAGCATGCAGTAATTCTGCCGCTCTGAGCCTCCTCAGGGATGGAGGCCGCCATCTTCCCCACCACGGAACAAGTTAACTGCCCCTTGAGTTCCCCATCCCCGTTTGCCACAGTTTTCACTCCCTGCCCCTTCCGCCACACCTTCTCCTTTCTGGTCCTGGGAACAGTAGTGTTCCAGGCACATCCGCTCCCGATCTGCAACACGCTGCCATGGAAAGGGATAAGGGACTACATAGTCCCTACTCCCAGTTTCATGGTGCCCATTTTTTTGTTTTTTGTTTTCCAGTTGTGAAATGCTGATGTTTATTAGTGTGCCGGTCCAATGGGCTAAAAGCAATATGCCCAAAGGATTATAGCTAAAATATAGAATTATAAGAAAATAAGAGACAACAATGTACATAAGTTTTACTGTATGCACGTTATAAAATGACACATGCTTTACAACTGCAATCAGCCCTTTCTGTGTCCCACCAATAGTTACTCCTACTTTTATGCCGTGGCTTCATTTGATCCTTATTGTAAATCTCACATTTGTCTTTCTCTGAATCAGGCGCACTCTGCCCTACTGAATTTGCGGCTGTTTTCGTCATAAATAGTTATGTGGCCTCATGAACGGTTTGTGAAGCAGCCGACTTAGTTCCTTTAGGAATGGGTAAAGGCAGCTAGTCTCCACAGGAGTCAGTCACCCCCAGTTCACTCTGAGGAATGCCAGGGACTGACCCTACCCTGTCATGCGGCGTAGTCAGGATTGTGTAACAAGTGGGGCCTGAAGTTAATGTAGTTGGGTCCAGCGCAGTGACATTCACATCTGTATATTATGTTGACTTAGCCATCATATTGCTTTTTGAATTGAAGAACAATCCTAAAACAGTCTCTCGTCTTTTATGCATTATTAAACTTCTAAGAACTGCCCTCTGACCCCCTGTTTGGACTTGCGTTTTCGCACAGCTTTGCATTTGTTTTAAACTTTGTGAGCGGGTTTTACACTCTAGACTGGAGCCATTTTCATTACCGATGATATGCGGCACGTTCTGCTATCTTCCAATTGCACTGCGAGGGCAGTCTTCTCTGAAGCGTTTATTCTTTCCTATGTAGGAGCGGTATTTGTTTGAATCGCCAGACACTTAAAACAGATTCTATTTTTTTTCAAATGAGTCGATACGATGTGTCGTGCCCTCATTAAAGTTCACAGATGCAACACTTTTAACACCCTCTATCAGAGCCTACGTTAGTGCTGTGAGGCTATCATAGTTTCATATTATTTACTGAATGAAGTTGCTCATTTCTTTATTTCATCAAGGGAGAAATCCATTATTGGTACAGCCAGGAAATGCAGGAGTCATACAGTGTCATATGGCATCTCTGGCTTCAGGAGACATTTTTTTTCATAAGAACATTTTGGATAAAATCCACAGATCGCATGTACCCCTTTTGCAAGAGACTTGGCCCTGGTCCATGTAGGAAGTTCTCACTTGCATTGTAAGTGACTTGGTGGACGCATCCTAGGTGATGTTATGGTTACTTTGCAGTGTAGGTTCTGCCATTTGGATGCCTCTTGGTGCTGTGGGGTATTACAAGAGGGGATGGTAGTGGGGTTGCATGTGAAGAGCAGACTTACTGTTGCTAAAATGGTGGTGTGGGCAGATCAGAAATCCTTGCTCAAGAAAGTTGATAGCTGCTGGTCGGTGTACAAGTGCTTCATCACAGCCTGTACTAGTGCAATTATGGAGAATTGGTTGATCTGTTCGTCCGGGTGATGTTCATGGAGAAGATGATGGTGTTGGGTGTGAATGGAAAGGGTAAGGAAGGGACACTGGGGGTGAATTCCCCCACCCCATGGCGCTAATACTAGCTGTTCCATTAACAGTGCTGTGAGGAGTGACAGCATTAAACCATCAAAATAAAACAATTAGACAATTAAAACAATTTGACACATCTGGAGATGGATTGTAACTGCATCACACCGAGGATGGGGAAGATATCCCCAGTTGGCTCTAACCAATACTGTGCACAGTGCTCCAGTCTTTCACACTAAACCTTGCTCTCTTCCCATTGCTATACGTTATTCATGGTACTTAAACGTCGCGATAGAGCCAATAAAGTTCATGTGGGGGCAAGGACTCTGTATGCCCAATAGTTAATCTAAGGAAAGCCCTTTAGGTAGTAACTAGCATTTATCTTTCCACCATCAAGGCCCAGGGACATCTCAGCACCCAAGAACAACTGGACACACCTTCTACTCAACACAAGAGAATTTCTTGTACAAACGACATCTTTATTTCAAATTGAGGATAGGTATTCCAAATATTACCCTCAACCCTACAATAGGTTAAAATCATACAGCCTTGATGCCGACCTTAGCAGGGCTAAGGACTCACGCCATGACTGTGAGCTTGTGCTTAGAACGCCATGAAAATTCCAACAGGAAATGAAAATCTCCAACAACATGACTATCATCCAATCCAAACAGTCAAATGAGATGGTTGTTAAAGCTTTCTTATGAGTTTGAATTACCAGATTCTCAATAGCCCAACAGACAAAATGAGAAAAGGACTGGAAAGCACGCAGAATAGGATGTTCTCACTGGAAAAGCAAAGGCATTAAGATAAGAGCAATTTCCTGGAAAAAATGTATGGTGGTAATGCAAGGCTTAAATAAAATCTTAGCAGACAATGGCCCTCATTAGGACTCCGGCGGAAAACCATGGCGCTATTAGCACCATGGTCGATGCCGGAGTCCGCCATGGCGGAATGGGGATTACCACCCCATTCCAAGTTTGGGGGGGGTGGTAATTCCCCATGCCACCATGGCCCTTCCCCATTCCCATTTTTGCCCCATAGGGCATAATGGGAATGGGGAAGGCGGTAAGTATGGTACCGCAAATTGTGGTACCATACTTACCTCGCGAGTCCCTTTGAGTGCCCCTACTTTAACGGCTGGTTTAGACCAGCCATTAAGGTCGGGTCCCGCAAAGGGACCTCGTAGTAAGGCGATAAGAGTTTAACGGCGCTGACACCTTTTACGGCGCCGTTAACCCCTTAACGCCAGGGTCCTAATGAGGGCCAATATCTAGAGAAAAGTTTCATGTCATTTAATACTCACATTGAGTGTAGTATTTGGAGCACTAAATGGCCATGTTTCTGATATCAGCTGCTATAGATGTGTTTGTTAAACAAAGAGGGCACCCGATGTAATGCCCCTTGACATATAATCCCACCCCACAATTCTTGGGACAAGAAGCAGGCTAATTTAGGAATCAATATTTTGTTTTATTAAAGTCAAATCATTTCAAATGTGGTTGTCATGTCCCATGCAAGGGAAGTCACAAGAATATTACACATTCACAGGCAGCTTCTCTACAAAAACAAAAATATCCTGGTTGCATACATTTCGCTATTTCTAGCACACATGCATCCATTTAGATAATCATATGCCTAAATGTTTAATTCTGAGTAGCAATAGGCATTCTAGTCATAATTATGCTGCTTGTCGGTCACGGTATCAAAACACTCTTCCCTTCAAAACATTTCTAAATCACACATAAGTTAAATAACAAGCGATTGAAATGACTTTGCTTTCCCCAAGAACTCCAGCAAGTGCTGGAATCAGAGAACCCTTGCATACATCACATTTCCCATGTAAATATGGTGCTGTGGGTTGCATGTATGTGTGTTCAATTTCAAAGTATATTTACACTAAGTTGCATAAGAATTTTTCAGGTTTAGGGCTATGGACGGAGTGTCCCCAATTCACAAGGCACAGAATTTTGGATCACCCACCAAACCTAGGAGAATATTTTTAGAATATTCTGTTACAAGTAGGAGTGCCCCAACGTTTCTATTTTGCAGATTGTGTGCCAACCGTGCAATATTGTTTTCCCTACTGTGTAAAGTCAATAGTGAGGGTTGCCTGCGGTTGACATTCAGATTATTTTCTATGAGAGGAGAAATTACACAATTAAACTGCTCTCATTCATAATTTCAGTTGCTATCTGTGGCCTTCACAGATAGCACATTTTATCAAGCAAATCTTCATTAGGGTATGGTACAGACATTTTCAATCATAGCACAATGGTATCTATTGCTGTGAAAACTCTTGGTGTACAATTGTCCAGGATTATTATTTACAGAGAGCTGCATGCAGTCTGCACAGAAATGCTCTCTCTATCACACTGCATACAAAGCTCAGAAATATATTTTTGGTTGGATTGAAATTAAATTTCACTTGATTTTAAATTCAGTGAGAATGTACTCTTCATTTCCCATTACAACATCAACGTATTTTAATAGCACCTGTTTCAGAGCACCTCCTTTTGGGATTTTATTTTTTAAAAAAATGGTTCTAGAGGAAATATTTAATTTAATTTGGGTAATTACTATTTTCACCTTGAAATTATCCTTTTCGTTTTAAAGATCACCGTGGGCCCTCTCCGTTTGGAAATCTCTCAGTCAGCAAGGGCCCTTCTGATTTGCTCCCATGAAGTTAGAACTGTCTCAGAATCCCATTCTCTGCCTGGAACAGGTAGTCTCCCTTCAACAGCTTTGATGGAATCCTAGCTCTACAGTTGATTTATCTGATTAATCCATCCATTTGGGTCCATTGTTAACCTCCCTGCAGTTTTTAATTCCAGACTAAGGGCCTGATTCACAGAGTTTTTTTTTTATAATGGCACAATCCCATTGGAAATGACTCAGTGAATCAGGCCCTAAGAGTTTCCTATTCCCTGTGTGTACCTGATTTTTAAAATGCAATATTCTCAAGCTTATGTTATGATGTCAACATTTTTAATTGGTCAAGTTCTTCCGTTCACTTATCTGACAGTCAACACTCCGACCTTAACACACTCCCATTCTCCATTGAATGTTCATATGTCAGAAAATAAAAAAATGTGGGGGGCCAATTTACTTTTAATAATTTGAACGGCAAGATGGTTTGTATTCCATAATTCATGGTAACAACCTACCACATTGATGAAATATGAATTTCTGCAATCTGTTATTGTAGAGGGTCACCTACATATGAGAAAACATTATGTCAGACATTTATTTATAAAGGTGTGAATATTATAGCATTTATTATACATAAAAAAATTGTAGGAAATTTAAATTTAAACTCATCTAATAGGGATGAGTCAGACACTTGCAAAGCACCCCCTTTTGTTTAATTGTGTTATAAGTGGTATGATTGTGTGCCTATGCTAAAAAACATTTTAAAATGCAAGTTACAATGCTGATTTAAAAGGTCTATGGTTTCTTAAGGAATTTCAGCCGTAGTTTCATTTCTGGGGTAATGAAATCAATGCTAGCAGGCCCTCAAGTCAATAATTTACCTGGATGTGCTAGCACGGGGCCTTCTGTGTTTGGGTTTCCAATAAGGTGTATCTTTGCCTCAAATAATGTCAAAAGTGACATATGAATTGCAATAAAGTATGTTTAAGCTAGGAAAAAAAGGTCTGATGGTTTTTATAACAAAGTAGACTTCTTTGTGGTGGTGAGTTGTAATCCTTTCATTGCTTAAGATTATAACGGACTGAAAGCAGTATCTCCTTGCCTTTTCATCTCTCCCCTCTCACTATCATCTTACGTTCTCCTTTCACCCTCAACCTTCTTGCCCTCCCCTCTGGAAAGTTATGTCCCGACATTCCAACTGAACAGTGGCTGCTTGGAAAATAATACCTGTTTATAACACATCTCCTTCCCTTTATCATAAGATGAACACCAACAAATTGCATGCACTTCAAATTATATTCAAGATTACTAACCTTAGAGGAAATCCTATTGATATCGATAACTGCACTAAAACTTTTATTTTCATTTTAACTTTACCAATCTCTCCTTGTTACAAACTTCACCACCTTCCACTCTCACAGCATTACTATAATCTTTACTTAATATTTTCTGAAGTGAATATTTGGACTTACACTTTCTCCCAGACCTTGGTAGCTATATTTTTACTATATGTCCTGGCATGAACACCACAATTCTACAACCAAACTTGTGATCATATATTGCTATGGACATTCCGCCACTCCTCTTAATTCTATCTCTGACATCCTCAACATCACACCTCGACATCTTCTATCTCCCTAACCACCCAGGTGGCATCAAAGTATTTGGTTTAGAACCTCTCAAAACTTTAAACAGAGAAACACTGGTGATTCCATGGGGAGTGATCCTATACTGGAAAACGCTCTGCATCAACGCTCTCTGACAATTCTCATTCCTAATGATTGATATTCTAACCCCCTCCATGAGAGTCCTATTAAACCACTCTTCACATTAATTGCTTTGAGGATGATATAATTAGGTCATGTGATGTGTTATTCCCACTTCACTCAATCACATCTGAAACTGAGAACCAATGTGTCTCAACAAACTAGACAGAAACCCTTCGCTACTGAACATACTTTCCAGAAACATAAATATGCCTTTGGACATGATGTCTCTCACAATTCCCACTTTTGTGCGCATTTCGAATAGTGAATCCCTCACTAGTGTGACATAGGTATCTCGTACTCTTGCAAAATTCAAAAGACCCAACAAATCAATGGCTATCGCTCCCACAGTGCTCCAGGCACATTCGCCAGAGCCATGGGTGCTACTCTCTTTTCCAACCCTACATCACTACATCTGCATTCTGAATATTCCTTAATTTGTCTTTCAGTTAAATACTCCATATCTTGCCACCAAAATGCATCTTTATCACTCCCTTGGTCCAAGAATATCTCATATGTCCTTCATGTCCCAAACTGACAACTATTTCTGTTATACCATCTGAGACTAATAATCTCTGCCCCCCACAAACATATTCAGTTTGCACACTTAGCTAATTCTTCACCCTTGTGTACTTCTTGAGTTCTTCTTTGTACTTAATCTTCTCACCCGTTCGTTCCTTCCTTCCAGTTATGTGTTACCTGTTTCTTTACTTCTTGACCAATTTTATCTCGTAAACATGCTTCCTGCCATGATTCTTTCTTAAGACTCTCCTCTACCATAAATATGTTTGTAACTTCTTCTACTTTTGATTCTCCTTCCTCCTCTATCTCTTCAAGTGGATTCCTAGATAGGCCATCAGCCAAAGCATTGTCCCTACCTGACATGTTTGTCAACATAATCCAATCCTTATCACCCACTTGATGATACTTCTCGACACTCCATCCAATTCTTTGTTATTGAAAATTGCCACCAACGGCTTGTGATAAATTCTTACCACAAATGGTCGACCATAAAGATACACTTTGAATGTATTGATAGACAAACATATTGAAAGTGCTTCTTGCTTTATCACAAAGTATTGTGCAGTAGCACCTGGAGCATATCAAGTGCTGGTTGGGATTACCACAATAACTGACTTTCAGGCCCAAATAACTGGACAGACTCAAAGAATATGGCCAAGTACCACTTTATTAACAGTTCAATTAAGTAGGGAAATCAGGCAAGCATAACAAATTGCAGCTCACACGCTCGAATACATTTCAGTTACACAAAGGCTTTATACCTCAATATGCTATCATGTTATCCTACAGGGCAAATAGTAAAAACCTATCGGGCAGAGGGATTGCTTAAGGGAACAGATAAACCTATAGTTACTTTAGGTGTTAGTAACAACAATGGCTGCACCTTATCAAGTAGACACGCCTGGAGCAACCTATAACTACGTATAATACAGATAATAGTAGAATAACCGAAGCTGATTGGCTTCTGCAACAATGTATAATTCATCATCACATAGGCCATCCTGATTGGTTGGCACCCTTTTCCAACAATGGACATTCGGCTCGTTAGCAGCTCACAAGCAAAACGAAACCCAGTTGCAGGGAACAATGCCAGACAACTACCCACTTGATCATTTAGCCTACCATCTGTCATCATTTAAACCCTAAGTCAAGACCTTGCCTTTTTGACTGTTCTGTTCTCTGGAACTTTAAAGGGAGTGAAGGTACATTTCTATCTGCATCTCGAGCCTTATGAATAGAACTTGTTTTCTGCTCTTGCACCACGTGAGGATACCATTATTTTTCCTTTCGTTCTTATTGAGTGCTATTCGTTTTAATTATCGACATTGCTATTACTCCACTTGGCCTCTGGAGACTTGATTTCTCCGTCTTGCAAATGCTTGATGCATTTTTAATTGTTCACCACTTGACACTCACAAATGTTCACTTCTTTACGTACCTGGCTTATCCTCTTCAACTTCTTTTGTACCCTGCAGTTGCTTCTTGCTGCAGCATCTTTGATCCTTAGCCAAACAAATATTCCTTGTTCTTTCACGAATTTGTATTTCAGTGCCTGTCAGCTCTGCAGCCTTGGTCTCTCCACTTGGGACTTTTAGCTTACTATTATAAGAAACCGACGTCCATTTTGTCGGCTTTACCTGTGTTATATTTTCCACTGTAGCAAGCTTCTATATGTCTCATCTACTTTTTGTTTCTGTGTAAATACATCTACTGCATCGATCCTTACTTATCTTCTTAGTATATATGATTTCTTTGTATCCCCATGTTCGCTTACTTTGTTACTTCAGCCACATCTTCATTCTTTAAGTATTCATATATCGTTTCAGTGTGCCATTGTGTCTTCTTTTCATGACATCACCTTACACCTGTCAGACTTTATTTATAGTTCTTCTATGGCCGGGTGTCTGCAGACTTTGTTCCAACACTTCAGTTCGAGGGTACATTCGGTACGGTTGTCTGAGTGCATAATGTCTTTCATATTTTCGATGTAATATTCGGACGATACCAGGTATCATGCACAGTGCTTTCTTGCTGCTCTTCCAGTTTGATGGAGGTGAGAGGATGGGCTCCATGAGTGACATGTACATCTTTTTCTCTACATTCCCCCCTCTGGTTGAATGCTCAAACACCTCTTCAATCTTCTGTACCTTCTTTTCACACTGTGGTTTCTTCGTAATCCATATCTTGGTCACCCCCATCCGGTCACCTTCATTCTTTATGAGTTCAGCCACACTCCCCAGTTGGTTGACAGAATACCCAAAATCCCATATAATTCTCATGATTCTCGGTTAAATAAAACTTTGTTCCAGCCAGGGGGTGCCAGGGCACTTACTTTCATGTGCTCATGGGTGATGCTTTTGGTCTGTGTGTGCTCATCAGTTACGGCATACACATCAATCGTTATCTTCATCCCAATAGCTTTTTTCACTGTCTTCTTGTATTGTACTATGAGATTGTCCTATGATTATTGTAATAAGACTGAATCCTAGCAATACCAACACTAGTATTGCTCCTAATAGTTAGGCACATTTGTGGTCTCTTCACATGTGACTCAGAAGTCAAAGACAAGGGCTAGTCATTAAGCCTTGAATGAAGATAGTGATGTGCTTTCACTCCCTTGAATGAACAGAGAACAGGCTACAAGGTCAACTACGGATGGGAAACCTTGCCTCCTGGCCAGTCTGATGAGAGATGAGAGTAATCAGATTTTATCCAAGCACCTGGGTTTTGGGTTCCTTTGGTGCTGCTAGCCGAATCAAAAGTCCAATGATGGGTGAGAATGCCAACCAATTAGTGGTCTAAAGGGCAACCTGCGATACAATGTTGCATAGACCAATCCGCTGCCATTTGATTCACTATAATCAGTATTATATGTATTTAGAGGTCGTTTGAGGGTTTTCTTACAGATAAGAGACAGCCAATGAAATACTAACCTGTATATATATTCTATAAGTAGATATGTTTATCTAACCAATCCCTCCCGCTGATAGGTTTTATGGTTTGCCACGTAGGATAACATCATAGATTAAGCACATTGGGGTATAACACCTCTGTGTAATCAAGTTTATGTGTGAGTGTGCAGGCATCAGTCCAATGTTTGCCAGTTGACCCTGCTTTAGTGCCAGGCTATTATGCAAGTCTATGCAAAAAGGACAAGCATACTCGTCCTTGGCACTTAAGGGGTTCTCTTGAGAATAAAGTAGTACTTTGCCATATTCCTTGAGTCTGTCTAGTTATTTGGTCTGAGAGCTTTATTGCTAATTCCATTTAGCAAAAGAGATGCTTCAAGGTGCTAGAGCACATTTTGGTAGCAGAGGATGGTTGAGGTCTAATCAACCTAAACCCAGATCCAGATTCTCAAACTTTTGGCTGCTCCCGCCATTCGCCAGAAGACCACAAAGCTGCCTGTGCAAACAGTGTGCAACAAATCATGTGACGAAATATATGGTTGGCATGTCCCCTTTGACGAAATTCCTGTTCGTTCCCGGCAGTTGTCCTGTGGACGGAAGACAAACTGGTCAGTTGAGGGAGAGTCAAAACCGAGGGACTTAAGCAGAGCCACGGATGTAAGTAGAACATTGAAAGTGGAAAAAATAAGGGGGATGGACTGTGTTGTAAATAATATATATAGATGTATAAATGTAACTGGATTTTTTGGGGATTATAAAGAAGAGAAGTATATACCTCGATTCCCGGTTCCGGCGGGACGGAAGGGCACACATTAAAAAAAAACTACAAATAGAGGTGTTAAGGGCACCTGAAGCAAAGCCAACAAGAAGAGTGCATATTAAGCTCCAAAATGGGGCAAAATGAGATGAGACATATTTACTAAATATAATAAAGGAAGACTTATGAAGGAGAACATTTATTAAAGTGCACATGTGTGGGGTTATAAATATGTCAGTGTAAAGCTTGTGTTGTGTTTAAACTAGTAGATATAAAACAATAGTAAAAAATTAAGATGCTTTTTGGGGATTTTTTGATTAAGAGATTGACGTCAATCAGAAGAATACAATCAAAGGCAACTAATAAAAAAATAAAGAAGAGATTCTTAAAATATCAATGGTAAAACAACACAATATAAAAAACTGATAGAAAGTGTAAACGAAGGAACAAAAAGATCATTCCTGTGTAAAGTTTTAAAAGCAGATACAATATATTGATTTTCGGATAACCAAGCACCAATTGATGGTGCCTGCTAAAATTGATCAGTGTGGTATATTTCATAAAATAAAAAGAAAAAGAAATTGGCATAGTCAGTCGAAATCGACTTGTCATCATGGGAGATGCTGCTCTTCTACATTTATGCAGGATATTGCCATGATACACAGCTAAGATAAGGAACTATCATTCAGAATGGGTGTGAGGAATGATTAATAAGACACTCATACCGTGGTATCAGGAGGGTTTGCTGTCAAAACAAAATTGCGACATATGACAATGTTTTTGCATGCTACATATAACGGGAAAGAAGTTAGATAAAAGGTTGGCTGTTTTAGAGCTATGGAAGATGCTTCAGACTGATAAAGAAGATCCAGCCGAGAAGGAGTGGATTCTTAATCAGTATAAATGGGAGGATAAAACACCTTTGGCTCCCCTTTCCCCTTCTGAAAACAAGAGCATAGATACAGAGGAGAAGGGATTGTATCCTTTAACCCCTTAAGTGCCAAGGGTGAGTATACTCGTCCTTTTTACATAGACTTCAATAATAGCCTGGAATTGAAAGCATTGACGGCTATGTTAATCCAACATACAAGCCCCCTGCTTATAACAATGAGGACAATGCGGAAGAGAGTGTTAGTAGAGAAGGCAAATATATCTCGATATGCAATGAAAGTAAACAGCGTGATGAGAGGAAGGACAGACAAGATAAACAGATGGAGATAGAGGAAGAAGCAAAGAATCTGAAAGAAATAAAGGACAAAGCTAACTGAATAACAATAGTACAGAGCGTGTGGATGGGAAGACAGATATTACTCAAACTAGATGATAAGGTCATTGATGGGGATCGAGAACGGTAAGAGAGAGAAGAGTGGGAAAATAAAGAAAAGAAACAAGAGAGAGCATATAAAGACGAAAAAGAAAGAGAATGCAAGCAAATGGAAGAACGAAGAAGCCACGAGGCAAGGAATGAAAAGGAGACACTAGAAGAGAAGAGACGGGAGGAGAAAGAAGTGCAAGGAATGCAAGAAGGTAGGTTGCAAAGAACCAAAGAGAAGATTAATTAAGGGAGATGTGGAGAAGAGAGGAATACATGAACAGAAGTAGGGGACTAAAAGATGATGAGATGGGAGGCCACCAGGGGGCGCGGGCAAGATGGCTGCCTGAACTATCTGCTCCCCGCATGGCCCCGGGATAACAGCGTGGTAACAAAGGAAAAAGGGACACTATCCTCCTCAAACCTGGAAAAACAGCCACAGGAACTTTTAAGGATCCCAGCGACACCCTCCCGAACTCTGAGGGTGCACCAGAACTGGAGATATTGGACTCGGAGCGGCCGTGCCCCTTCCCCCTCTACCAGGCCGACGCCATGAACAAATCGAGGACACGGTGCACCGCCTTACAGCGGGTGATCCCCAAGCCGCAGCCAGCGATTTGACCTCAGATTCCGGGGAGCTTCCGGCGGCCTCGGCGGGGATCCAGGGAGCCCCTCGAGGACTTAGACGGCGGACACCCTGATCCCTGCGACCCGCGCGGCCTCAGAGGTGGGTCCATAGGACTGAGCGGCGACCACATCGCGGGACGGCCGGTGACGGATCCGGGAATCGGACATCCAGGCACCGACCGAGTGTCGCTGTGTCCCCCCACCTTCCGGCGACTAATCACGCCGGCCTGGGCCCCCTTCTCCCTCCCTCCTCCGGCCCGACACCAGATCCTCACGAGCCCCTCTGCGTCACGGAGCCGGCAAAAGACTTTGTGTAGGCCTGGGCCGACGTGGGAGCGTGCCTGGGCCCCCTCCAACACACTGTAAGTCTCCCCCAAGCCAACAGGGGAGGACCGGACTCTCTTGACTCTCTGGGGGACACAGCCTCTTGGTCCTTCCCCCCCTTACAGACCTGGGCCGTCGTGGGAGCGCGCCTGGGGCCCCCCATCCCACCGGGGCTCTACTGTGGGACTGACCGCTGTGTAGGCCTGGGCCGACGCGAGAGCGCGCCCGGGCCCCCTCCAGCACACTACAAGAGAGGGTGATAACACCCCATGAGTTGGAAAACAGCCCTAGCAAAATTCCAATACGCACCTGAGGAGTCAACAATGGATACCAGCGCCTCTTCCACTTCACCCCCTGATATGAACACTATGCAAACGATCTTGGACGAAATCAGGGGCATGAGAACGGATATGGGGGCCAAGTTAGCTGACCTCACTGCCAAAGTCTCCACACTTGAGGACCGAATGGAGGGGGTGGAGAACAATCAGGCATCCACGGACCTTCTGGAGACGCAGATGGAGATGAAGTTCAGGGAGATACAGAGACAGGAGAATGAACTTTGTCTCAAGGTGGACGATATGGAAAATCGGGAACGGAGAAGCAACTTGCGGATTTTTGGCTTGAACGAGACGGAAGGCGAAACCCAGGCCAGTCTTGAGAGTAAGGTACAGGAAATGTTCAGGATTGTACTGGGGACTGACTCTGGGGAGACCGTCCTGATCGACAGGGTCCATCGAGCCGGTGGAGGTGTAAGGGGCCCACGCTCGGTCCTGCCACGGTTCCACTATTATAGGGACAAGGCGAGAATACTGGAAAGGGCGAGGACTCTAAGGGACATACAATATGACAACTCCAGGGTGGCAATCTATCAAGACCTGTCCGCTCTCACGCTGCAAATGCGGAAAAAGTTTGGAGCAATCACCAGATGGCTGCAGGAAAAGGGAATCAGATACTGCTGGGGCCACCCATTCTATCTGGCATTCGAATGGCAAGGGAAGAGTCACCAACTGGTGACGGAAGAAGACATCCTGAGGGCTACCGATGAGCTGGTTGGAACCCCACCAGAAACCTTGGGGACACAATCTGGGACAGACAGGGACCCAACCCGGACTCCGCGGGGCCCTGGCACAAACCAGGGAAAACATAAAGTGAAAGGCACGCGAAGATTTCAGAAAACCAGACACCCCTCTGCAGGCCATCGTGGGCCAGCAGGATCATGAGGAGGGGGTGGGGGAATGGTGAAGAAAGTCGATGACCATTTTCACAGCGCAATTGTTTGCATGGCCCTCAGGGGCCCCCCCGGGCTGGGGTCAATCGTATGTTAACTGTTGAAGTAGCCACTGTTGGCTAGGTTTAAGTTTGGGTCTTGTTACAGAAACCCGGAAGCCCGGCGCGGGGTTCATCGGAGAGGGATTGCCCTCTCTGGAGGCTCTATGGGCTGGGCCCCTGAAGTTGCTGTGCACCCCCCCGGCCTTGTTCCAAAAGTTAATGTATGATGGGGCTTGCAATATATGGGATGCAACCTAGTCTGCTGATGACGGGGGGGGAGAACCGAATTGGGGACCCTAGATGAAGGCCTGAATCCTAACTGAAGTTTTGGGGGGAAAAAGTCCTTTAGTAAAAGTAACAGAGGATGTGTTCCATATTGTTCATCATTCCGGGGCCTGGGTAGCGGCCCTGGTGGTTCGTCTTACCAACCCTGATGTATGTTGGGCGACAGAGACAAACGCCTCACGAAACGGCTAAGGGAAACGGGGATCAGGGGAAGGGAGGGTGGAGGGTCAAGGGAAACAGGGACACCACACCATGGGACTGGGGCTTAAACACGCGAATGACGCGGGGGGAACCCACAGAAACTCTAAGGGGCAAAGACAATAATGAATATGGCTGAGGGACGGATTGGTTCACTCAATGTTAAGGGCCTCAACTCACAAAGCAAGCGGTCCCTTACTAGCAACATGTTCCGTAAACACAAATTGACAGTCCTTTTCCTACAAGAAACTCACTACAGGAGGGGGGCAGAATCAACGATAAAGGGAAAAGAAATAGGTAGCAATTTCTGGGCCTCACACAAATCCTCAAAGAAGGAGGGGGTAGGTATCATCCTGGGCAAATCATTGTACCTTACCGACATTGAAACCAAAAGGGGATTTGGTGGTAGATTTCTGGGGATCAAGGGCTGGTCCCAGGGTATGCGTGTCACATTTGCTACCTTGTACGCGCCCAATGTTGGTCAAATTAAGTTTATTCGTAAGGTCCTTAGAGTCATGGATGAATGGGCAGAAGGCGCTAAGATTTTGGGTGGGGATTTCAATCTTATCGCCGACCCCCGACTGGACTGGTGGTCTGCCAGGCGGGTAGGGCCGAAAGCCCCCACAAAAGATAACCTAGCTATGAGGGACCTGTTACGGGAATACTAGTGGGTGGATGTATGGCGGAAATGCTGGCAGACGCCGGGGGGCTACACGTTCTTCTCCCCTCCTCATCAAACATATACCAGAATTGATCTAGTTTTGATATCGTAAGAGGGAGGCGGAGAGGTCGGTAGCCCCACGGTTGAATCAGTGACTTGGTCAGACCATGAACTACTAACCATGGACTGGTGACTGCAGGACGCCCCAAAGTCATACAGGTGGTGCTGTAACGACACTCTAATGAGGGACCAAGTGTTTAGGGAATTCCTACGGAAGGAAATGGAAGCCTTTTTTGCAATTAATGACACAGGGGAGGTCCCAATGGCCACTGTCTGTGAGGCGGCAAAGGCCACCTTCAGGGTCTCCTTATCGCAGAAGGCGCCAGTAAGAAAAGGGAGAAGCGCTAATAGAATCTAAACTCTGCGGGGAACTACGGGACATGAGGGCACAGCTCACTAGTGGCAACGTAGATCAAGAAAAACTCCTGGGCGAAATGAGAGACAAGAGACAGCCTCTGCACAGACTCCTAATGGGTGAAGTGGTAAAGAATATGAGATACACAAAACAGCGATATTACAAGAGGGGGGATAGGGTGAGAACTCTCTTGGCCCATAGGCTGAGGGGAAGCAGAGCTGCTAGGCGGATAGAGCGGGTTAAAGATGGGACAGGCAACATCCAGACATCAACTAAATATATAGCTGAATCTTTTGCAAGTTTTTACAAAGAGCTTTATGCCAAACAAAAGGACAAATCATCAGTAGATATTCAGAGATATCTTGAAGACCATCCCCTGCCCAGGCTTACAGACCCCGAGAGGGAGGCCATGGAAAGGGACATAACGGAGGAAGAGGTGGAGGGAGCTATCAAAAAACTGAAGGTAGGCAAGACACCGGGGGGAGACGGCTACACAGCTGATTTTTACAAACAATACCAATCGGTACTAATAAAACCGCTGACCAAACTCTTTAATCAAATCAGAACCTCAGAAACCATCCCACCGACATTCCTGCAGGCCATGATCATAGTGATTCCTAAGCCAGGCAAAGATCTGGTGGAGTGCGGTTCGTACAGACCCATCTCACTTTTGAACATGGACGCAAAGATCTTTACAAGGATCCTGGCAACACGCCTAGAAAAATGCCTTCCCAGACTAATCCACCCCGATCAGGTCGGCTTTGTATTGGACAGTCAGGAGGCCGATGGCATGCGTAAATCCCTGCATATATTGAGCTCAAGAGGAGTCCGAATGGAAGGTGCTCTTCTCCTGTCCCTAGACGCGGAGAAGGCGTTTGATAGGGTGAGCTGGGCCTTTATGGAGGGGGTCATGTCATCCCTGCGGATGGGACCTAAATGGCGAGGATGGATTTCGGCTCTGTACTCTCACCCCTCTGCAAAAGTGGTAGTTAACGGAAGCAAGTCTGAAGCCCTTCCACTGGGCAGGAGTACAAGGCAGGGGTGCCCGCTATCCCCCCTCATATACGCGCTTGTGATGGAACCCTGGGCCGTAGCCATCAGAGGAAACGATAAGATCCAGGGCATTAAAATGGGAGATACCAACCATAAAGTTACCCTCTTTGCCGATGATGTCCTATTATATCTTTCTAACCCGTCCCAATCAGTCCCCGAGGTGCTACATAGCCTAGAGCAATATGGGGCCCTCGCAGGTTATAGAGTAAACCTAGGCAAGTCAGTCGCGTTCCCAGCGGGCCAACTCAAGGACTCAGAGAAGCGATATGTTGAAGATCTCTCATTTTGTAAACAACCCGGGGGATTTTGTACCTGGGGATTCAAATACCAACAGACCTGGCGGACCTCTTCAAGGTGAATTACCCCCTCTTTGGTCAGCGATCAGACGAGACCTTGAACGCTGGGCAAAATCCGGCCTCTCATGGATGGCACGCCTTAATTCCATAAAGATAGTGGTCCTCCCCAAATTTCTATATTTATTCCAAATGCTCCCAACCCAGATACCAAAGCCCTTCCTCCTAGAGATCAAGTGGACCCTTCTCCGCTACCTCTGGGTGGGAAAATCCCATAGAATTGCCTATGACACCTTAGTAAGACCCAAGGACGAGGGCAGAGTTAACTACCCAGACTTAGACACCTACTATAAGGCATCACAGCTGCGAATCCTGGTGGATCACTTGGTGATGGGCCCAAAGAAGCAGTGGGTGGGCCTGGATAACTTGCTATTTTCCCCCGTCAAACTAGATGAATGGTTTTGGGTTCCCAGGGCGAGTATCCCGAGGAGAGTTTTGAACCATCCAGTACTGGGAGTGTTATGGACAATATGGAGGGAGGGGGGCTACCTTCGGTGGCTCACAACGTGGCCTTCGCCCCTGAGCTGCATTCGGGCTCCCCCACTCTGGGAGGGAATCAATGAGCCCCTAGCCTTCCAACAATGGTACGAGGTAGGCCTTTGTAGAGCTGGACAGTTATGGTTGGAAGGGGTGTTTATATCATTAGGGGATCTGCAAGAGGCCTTGGGTCTCCCCAATCTCTCCCCCTTTCATTACCTACAACTCAAAGGGGCCCTCACTGAAGGCAGGTGGAGAGATACCCTTAGGCGTGATCTAACAGACTTTGAGAAGTTTCTTATCACACACAAAGGGACCAAAGGGGTAATATCATGGCTGTACAGCTTTTTATTGTTTACCACCCCATGGGAACCCCCATCCTCCCAAGTACAATGGGAGAAAGATCTGGGCACTCCCATCACCGAAAAGAGATGGACCAAGATATGTAGACAGGCCAATCGTTCCACGGCTGCACCCCAATACCGCCATCAGGCCCTTAAGCTGATCCACAGGTGGCACTATCCCCCTCAGAGGATAGCCAACATGAGAAGGGGCTACGATCCACATTGCTGGAAATGTCACACTGAAAAAGGGGACTACATACATATGTGGTGGAAGTGCTGTGTGGTACAAACATTTTGGAATTAGGTCCTTTCTTGGATCAAAGAGGTAGACGGGATGGAAAGGACCCTGTCCCCCTGGTTGGTGTTGTTTGACATTGAAGTGGAAGGGGGACCAAAGGTGAAACATGACCACATGCTGCATGTGATGCTTGTAGCAGCAAGGTGTTGTTGGGCCCAAAAGTGGAAATCGCCTCAACCCCAGGAGAGAGAGAATGGGTCTCTAAAGTACGAGCAATCTATGACATGGAATTCTTAACTCATTTGATAGACAAATCTAGGTCCAATATTGAGGGCCTGTGGCTTCCCTTCTTTGATAAATATGGAAGATTGGCATAAGACTCGAGCAACACCTGGAATGGCCTGCTTGGACTCAAATGTTTCTGTCTAAATTAAACCTCCCCGAGTGTGAAGGGACAGACTGGTGCGGGAGATGATGTTGCCAGGCCATGGCCCTTGCCTTTCGAGCGACCACACCCCTATTCTGAACTTAACTTGTACCGGTGATATGTCTTTGTGAAGATAACGTGTTGAACCGTGTGGTTATTATTATTTATTATCGTGCCATGGTGTGGGAGAGGGAGGGGGGAGGCAGTGGGTGGTAGGGAGGGAGTGGGAGGGAAAGGGGGGACATAAAAGTTGTGATTGTTCATGTTCACTTATCCTGCCGATTGTACTATTGAATTGCCTATGTTATAATCACAAAACCCTAATAAAAATTCAATTTTCAAAAAAAAAAGATGATGAGATTATCTATGTCATAGAAGCATAATGTAGATTGAAGCACAATAACAACTTGAGAAAGAGAGAGGGTCACAAAAGCCCTGCATACCATCATTGGCTGATGTGAGAGATAGAGAGGGTGTAGAGAAAAGACTTTGGGATTTATATAGGCAAATGAGGGACAAAGAAGGGTATAAATCCCAAGAGAACATAGAAGGATCTTTGTCTAGGGAAACTGAAGGTAGGTCAGATAACATCATAACAGACTAGCATAGAGGGCTGTTTTTATGCAGACTAGATATTGATGATGCGAAATAGGATAACAGCCATACAAGCTCGGGCATAATAATGTCAGATGAAGAAAGGGAATAAAATGAGAAAGTGTGAAGGGAGAGCGCATGCAGATTTTCAAAAGAATCGAGTGTAGAAAAAGGGGTAAAATGGACAGATTTAGAAGACCCCAATGAAAGAACACCAGAATCGACACCATACACTGAGTGCCCAGAAGCACGACTGTGCAGTGCAGGAGATACATCGCCGCCTTATGTAAGCAGATTAATGGCACTACCAGAACGAAGACAAACAGGAAAGATTAGCCCCGCCTGTAAGAGAAGAAGTGTAGGCAGGTATGATTATTGACCAGGATATTCACAATTCCCATTATTAAAGAAAGGGGGGGAGGATAACCACAATATATACTGTGGCCAAAGATGGATAAAGACCATTTAAGATGTAAACTACCGAGTTTAACTTCTGGTGCTGTAATATTGATTTATGAGCTATAGAGAATGACATCTGATTTGACGTTAGCCATAGGTGACAAGAAAGGCTTGCTTGCAGCTATCACAGTTAGAGCGCTGACGACATTTGGAAATGTGCAGGATATGTAGGTGTGACTGCACAAAACACAACAACCGATGGAGCACCATTTAATAATTTGTAGAGAAGCAGATGTACATATCCGCAGGAGATACTACCCCCCTACCGCCCCTGTTTTGGAGCCTTGAGACCATGCCCTGTCTAACACCAGCTATTGCACCAATACCGCAGCAAGCATATTGAAGACGGTATCCATTAAGACAACCATATTGAATGTACCCTCGAGTTGATGACATCCTACAAGAGCTGGGTGCATCACAGGTGAATAATGTACAGCCAGTGGATCAAAGTGGGTATGGGTTTTGGCCACAAGGTAGAGGTGGAGGATTTAGAGAAAGAGGAGGTTGATTTCAGAACACCCAAGGTGGATTTCAAAATGCCCAGGGTGGAAGTCAGAACACTAAGGAAGGATATAATGGTGGGTTTTCCAGAGGGCCACCCCCATTGTTTTGGAATTGTGGCAAAGCAAGGCATATTACGCGTGTATGTAGAAACCGAGGAAAAATACAACACAATTGACAAGATTCAAGAGAAGGGACAGGTTATCCACCGCCATGCAGCACACAAACACAAGAGGGTTTTGCCCAAGATCACACATCCTATCAGACACAGGTGCCACAAGCACAGCAGGGGTAATTGCAAATGCACCCACCAGAAAGGCAATCGCAACAGGCACCTATGCAGAAACAATGAAATGTGAACACAGGGCAAACACTAGCAGCTAGGATAGGGGGTGTCACTGTGATAGGAGGTAATACTTTTACAGGGACAGGGACAGGGATGAATGTGTACCCTCAATAGGACAGCTCACAGGGTGACTTGATGTGTTCAGTACTATCAGTAACACCAGACACCCAAGGGGAACCAAGGGTCGATGTGATGATAGGAGACACATATTTTTCTTTTCTTGTAGACACTGGGGCGACTCAGTCTTATAAGGGAGGGAAAATACCCAATGTCACATATTGACATGAATGCTCAAGGGTTCTCTGGAGCTACAAATTTAGTTCATGTTACTGATAAATTAACTGTTTCTATAGGGGAATGTGACATATCTGTCCCATTGTTATATTTGCAACAAACGCAAGTTAACATTTTGGGTAGAGATTTGATGACGAAACTTAAGATGATGATTTCATTCACTGATCAAGGAATAGTGTGCTCCACTCCCGGAATACACTATTTAAATTATACTGGCATTTAAAGGACAAAAGGCTCTATGAGGTGTCCCAGTAGATCCGGAAGTCTTCATGTATGGAGAGAACATTTTATTAACATGGCTAGGGAAAGTTGTGAGGATACCTGATGAATTTTTATTTAGACCACAGGTACCTATGGATGAGGTAGAAGGGCAGACTATTCCTATAGAATTGGAAGCAGCTATAGTACGAGGGGAAATAGCAATGCTTGGAAAGATGCTTCCTTAAAACTCGAACTCCATCTAATCATTCTGCCCACCTCAACCCCCACCACTGTCTATCTCCTTTCCCCCTTCTACTCTTTCTATCTCCCCTACTGCACCCAATCTTGGTCTTTATCTGGACTCAAATCTGTGTTTTACTTATCATATTTCCCTCACGTTCCGGTCCTGCTGCTTTCATCTTCATAATATTCATAAAGTTTGCTCTTCTCTCACTTTCCATGGGACTAAACTTCTTATCTCTTATCTTCTCTCAACTCTTCTAAAGCTCTGTCACACTTTTTGGTCTTTCATCCTCTCGCCTTGCTGCTTTTAAATCATTCTAACCTTCGTCTGTTCGTGTACTCTGTCTTCTTTCCTACCGTAATTCTATCTCAGCATCACTTGCCTCTCTTGGATTGTTACCTTTCCATTCCCAAATTAAATTTCATTTTCTATGCCTAGTCTTTAAATCTCTTTATGGGCTGGCTCCTGATTATCTTGCTGCTCTTCTGTCCTTTTATATTCCTTCATGTTCTCTTTCAACCTCCTGTCTCTTTAGGTTGACAGATCCCTGTGCCCCCTGCGGCCAGTCCCATTTTCGTTCCTTCCAGCTTCTTGCTCCTCTTCATTGGAACACCCTTGCCCTATCTCTTTGGTCTATCACTGTCTACTCTCACTTTCCGGTCTCTCTGAAAAATTATCTTCTTCACTGTCCTTGATTGGTCGCTAGCAGAATTGATGTTTGATTTACTTTATTGATCATTATTTTGTACCACTCGTTTTTAACTTTGTTCAGCGTATAAGATTCAATAAAATACAAATAGATGACGAAGGCAGACCATGAAGAACAGATTTACTTATATAACAGATGAGGATATATTCAGAGATGAATGTCTAGAAGATGAGGTAGTGTTTTTCATAAGCATTACATATTGGCTAAAGATTGAGAAAAGGGAAGTCCCACAGCAAATGGCACTAATCCGGCCAGGATCAGATTTCCTCCAAGAAGACATAGGAAAGGTGAAAAGTGTGAAGATGGGCCCATATGATGTTGGCTTATTGCAGTGAATAGGAGAGGTTACAATATATCTCAAGCCAGGAGCAATTTTACCCTGAGCAAAACAGTATCTCATGCCTCAAGAAGCTGATGAAGGCATATTTGAAACTATCTGAGCGTTCATGAAACAGGGAATCCTAGTGCCATTGGAGTCCTTGTGCAATATTGTGGTGTATCTAATAACACAATCTAAAGGAAGGTCATGGAGATGTACCCAGGACTTGCACCCTCTTAATCCGATTTTAGAAGTAGAGTTTCCATTAGTTCTAAATCCTGCAACAATATTGTGTAGCATCCCAGTTGAAGCTAAGTACTTTACAGTGATCGATTTGAAAAATGTGTTTTTATCGATCCCGTTGCACAAAGACTCAAGACTTTACTTCGTTTACGTTCAGACAAAAGAGACTAAAACATATTCGATTGTCTCAAGGGTACTGTGAGTCCCCGTTGATTTTTAATAGGGTCGTGGAGATGGATTTAGGTAACATTGAACAGAAAAGTGCGGAAATTCAGTATGTAGATGACATATTAATCTGTAGTGAAACAGAGGATGAATGTAGGCAGGACTCTGCTCAGTTAATGACAATATGGCAGACAAAGAGTACAATGTAGATAAGGAGAAATAACATTATTGCCAATAGGTCAGTTAATTTCACATGATGGAAAGAAAGTGACACCTGAGAGAGCTGAAGATATCATGAAAAAACCAAAGCCAAATACAATGAGGCAAGTGCAGCAGTTTCTGGGCCTAAGCAATTATTGTAGGGACTGGGTGTTCGACTACAGAACATATACAAAACCACTTTTGCAAGCACTTAAGAAAGCACAAGTTGGTAAGGGAAAGATACAATGGACTGAAGAAACAGAGGAAGGATTTGAGGAATTAAAAAGAGCAATCTGTACAGCTCCAGTTTTGAGAATCCTCAATTATAGTGAAGAATTGTGTTTGTTTTTGCATACCAATGGATCAGTAATGATAGCAGTACTAATACAAAGAACAACACTAGGGTATAAGCCTTTGGCGTATTACAGTGGGATTTTAGATCCAGTCATGAGAGGACATTTTCCATGTGACTAATCTTTGGCTGCTGCCGCATTTGTGATTCTGAAGTTCACACGTATTACCATGGGCTGTGCAATGACGCTATATGAGGAGCACGCCTTATTGGTCATTTTAGAGAAACCCAAAAGTACATTGACAACACAATGCATATGAAATAATGATTTCTAACTAATTGTGAGATGCAAAATAGTGAACCCAGCCATGTCTGTGGATGAACCTATAGAAGAAGGTTTTGATGTACACAATTGAACTAACTATGTTGAATGTTATGAAGAAATACCTTGTGTGAAAGAAAATGCTTTAGCGAAAGGGGAGATTTTCCTTATTGATGGTTCTTCAAAAATAGATCAAACTAATGGGGAGAGGCATTTAGGATCTGCAGTTGTAAGACACAGATTAAATGATGACTCTGCCTAAGTGACGTCAACTGTACATGCAGGGCTGTCACACTGGGAGAGGAGGGGTTATCTCTGTGCAGATGACACTCCAGTGCAACATGTGTCTTTCTAGGACAGGCCCATTAAGGTACTACAACTCCCAGTGGCCATAGCGGTCCTAAAATGTGCAGCGCATACTAAACAAACAGACTTTATTTGTCGTGGAAATGAAGCCACAGACTTAGAAGCCAAAAGGGTTGCATATTCTTTCGAAATTTTGAGTTTCAAAACTGAAAATGTTAAAGAAGTGTTGAATAGAAGCATGCTGGTACGAGGGGAATTTAATATGCTGTCAATTATGCAACTAATAGAGATGCAGGTTAGAGCCCTGCAAGAAGAGCAGGAGCTAAGGAGACGTAGGTAGGAGGTTTTGTTTATCCCCACGGAAGCACTATGGAGACAGGAAAGCACTGGAAAGCTAGTGATGCTAGCAGCGTTACTGAAAGTTGCACTCGAGCAGCTGCATCACCCCTTGCATATAATGCGAGAAAGTCTTGCTGCCACCATTGCAGAGGACTGGTGTGTTCCCAATCTATTGGAAGACATTGCACAGGTCATTGGGCCTCATTACGACCCAGGCGGTAAGTTACCGCCTGGGTCGTACCTTTACCACCATGGCGTAAACTACGTTTACGCCATGGTGGTTGGCGGACTTACCGCCCCATTCCGAGGTGAGTGGGGCGGTAAGTCCCCATTAACCCATTTACCCTTCCCCATTCCCATTTTTGCCCCATAGGGCATAATGGGAGTGGGGAAGGCGTTAATTACGCCACCGTAAATTACGGTGGCGTAATTAACAACAAGGTCCCTTAGCGCCATGGATTTTAACACCTGCCAAAAGCAGGTGTTAAAACCTCCATGGCGCTAAGGGACCTCGGAATCAGGCGGTAAGGGTCGGCGCTGTTTACGCCGCCGTAAACCCCTTACCGCCTGGGTCCTAATGAGGCCCATTGTGATTTGCATTGCGTCTCAGAAGTTTACAGCTGGGTATACACTAAGAACAATCAGAGGAGTAATACCCCGTCCAGATGGGCTGTTACAACATTTGCATATTGAGTATGTCGATATGCTGCAGACATGTAATGGATATAGGTATCTATTAGTGGTGGTGTGTCCCTTTTCTGTTCTCGATGGATCAAAGCCGGTCCCTGTACACATCCTGATGCCACCTGCACAAAGTATTTCTGAGATGGAGTGTGTGTTTGAAGTATTAAGATCTGATAATGGGCCACACTTTGTCAATTAGCTGTTTGTACAAATAGGGTTTTTATTGAGCATAAAGCATATGTTTTCTTCTGCTTATCACCCCCAAGCAAACAGGATATGTGAGAGGCTCAACAGCGTCCTTAAGGAAAGAATAGCAAAGATCAGATTAACTTTGAAAAAGGGATGGCTATTTTGCCTACCCCTATGCCCTTGGAAATCAGCCAGGTTCAGATCATTATCTTACACCCGGAACACCCAGGAACTGGGGAGGAGTATGTTCCGTTGTACTCATACATTTTCCAGCCTTAGTGATTCCTCAGAGTGACCTGAAGATCGAGAAATCTCCAAAAGTGGATGAGCACGTGAGGAGAATAAGGTCACTTGTACTCCAGCAGGTGAAAAGAGAGAATTATTTCTCATCAAAATCAATAAAGGCTTATGAGGACATTCCTGGTGAGCACAAGTTGTTCAGCAAGACTGCTATCATAATTACATCTATATTCATGCCTGGACTCCAAGCAGCAGTGAATGCCAAATGACTGCAGATTACCAGATGGGAGCTGCTGCAGACAATCAATGCTACTATAAAAGGATTTAATGCCATAAAGGAAGAGTTGAAGGCCATAAGGTTAATGATCCTCCAGTACAGGTATGTCCTTGACATGATTACAGAAAAGGAAGGAGGTGTTTGCGCCAAGGTCGGGCCTTCTTGCTGCACTTTCATTCCATCTCATGACGATGAGAACAGGACTCTGATGGATGCTATAACCATGTTGACAGAATTGCACATGAAAATGGAGGTGGAGAAAGACGCTATTAGAGATGACGATTAGTTCTGAAACCTGTTTGCGTGGATTCCGGACTGGATGGCAAGTATATTCAAGTTCCTTGGAGAAATATTGGTGATGAGAATGTTTGGATTCTGTACTATAAGGCTAATAATTGGACAATGCCAGAAAACAGCAAAGAACACAGCGGGGATGAAGATCATAATTGATGTGAACGATCAGTAGAATAGCAGGTTGTTTGAGCTGCATTGGGAGGCTGTCTGGCCTGAAGTCAAGAACTGAGAAGCTGAGGTCAGCTACCTACACTGAAGAGGAAAATGTGTGTTGAGGATGAATCCTCTCAAATTAAGGTGCAAGAAAGAACACAAAGGATGCCAAGTCTTAATTAATTTAAAGATTTAAAAGCTTGCAGAATGAACAGAATCCTGGTCTCTTGTCACGCGAGTTAAGGTTAAAAATAGGGCTTGAACTTGGAGTTCCAGACACGATAGCGAGTTCCCTCACTCCTGTTGCATTCCTAGGACAAGAATACTCTGCAAGGTCAAGTACAAAGAGAATTGCATGGCAGAAGGCATGGGTGATGAGTGATGTTGTGCTAATTGGGTGGTAGGGCAGCTTCATGTCCTATCTCCTTGCACTGGGGTCTTGGCTTACATGCTGCTAATTGAACTGAATGATCCAGAAATGGCACAAGTGTGCCAAACCAATTGTATTAGTCTGTAAAACGAAGGACCGTATAGCTTGAGAAACTAATGAAACGCTGTGTAACTGATTTTTCTTAAAATGAAATGTTTGAAGAGGTAGGCATGAGTTGTCCACCTTATATCAGACAGCCAATAATAAACCTAGCTCCTATATTATTGCATATCTAGATGAGTCCCTTAACCAATACCGACCCTTGATAGGTTTCTCACTATTGCCATGTAGTATGACATCATTCTGACGCATAAAAAGATATATGATTGTATTTTCTATGAAAATCACTGAGAGAAGGAGGGTACGTCCATTGATGTTCGCTGTAACCTCCCTGTTTTAGATAATTGCGTAATAAAACAGCAACTTGCCATCTTCTTGAGTTTGTCTAGTTATTTGGACTCAGAATTATTCTGGTGTGTTCCCAATCAGTAACAGATGCACGTTCCAAGGGCCATAAGCTCAAATTACAGAGCAGATGGATGGCGTGCGCCCAGAGTACAATAGCCTGATAGATCAGACATGGGTGCGATTATGACTAGGGAAATGTAGGACGATGAAGACCCTGTTACTTATATTCAAGATATTCAAGACAGATGATGTTAGGAGACGCGTGGACCATGGGATAAAACGGTAGCATTATTTTAGCACATTTTGTGTCCAGGACTGTCCGAGCCAGTGCAACGGCAACAGAAGAAACAGATGGGAATGGAAACGAAGCCATGGCCAGAAATACAATTGACGATTGTGCACCACTGCCTATTATTGCAGTAGAAAAATAAAAAGAAAGCTGAGTATAGAAAGCAGAGGAATCAAAGTTAGTTCAGAAGAAGTTGTCAAAAATAGCCATAGAGGCAGCAGTGTTGACAAGTAATGAAGGATGGGTGACACAGGAGATGCAATCAGTGCAGAAAAACAACATAGGGTATCCCACAGATCAGAGTGGGTACAACTTTCGGCCAAGAGGAAGAGGAAATGGGCCTAGAGGAGTAGGATGAGGTGGATTTGTGGAAGACTAGGACATGTATTTAGAGCATGCAGAAGCAGAGGATAGATGCTGCAAAATTGGCAAGCTGCAAGAGGGGGAATGGGCCATGTTCCGCAATATAATACAGAACCGCAGGAATATTATGCCCAAGATCACACACAGGTTCAGACATATGAGCCGCAACCACAGCAAATGCAGCAAGTAGCATTACAAATGCAATTGCCACAAGGGCAATTACAGCAATTACCTATACGAGCAAAACATTTAAAAATGCAGCAAACACTGACACAGCAGGCTATGGTACCACAATGGAATATGACTACAGGAGCCCAGCAAGCACCTGCATCCAAATTGGGGAGTGTGACTGTGGTAGAAGGAAATCCTTTCACAGGTACAGGGATGAGCATATATCCACAATAGGACAATGAATAGACCGGCCTGATGAGTTCAGTACTATCAGTGTCACCAGAACCCCAAGAGGAACCAAGGGACAAGGTGACGATAGAAGGCAAGACATTTTCATTTCTTGTAGACACCGGAGCTACTTGTTCCTGTGTCCGTAAGGGAAAATATTCAATGACATGCATTGCAATGAATGCACAGGGATTCTATGGGGTGATGAATTTAGTTCCTTTTACAGACGAATTGCCAATCTCTATAGGCAAACACAACATGCATATGCCATTATTATATTCTAGACAAATGACAGTTAACATATTAGAGCGTGACTTAATGACAAAACTCAACATGACAATGGCCCTCATTACGACCCTGGCGGAGATCGTGGTGCTAAATGCACCATGGAGCACGGCGGAAAGCTGCCGATACCGCCATGGGGGTTGGCGGATTTACCGCCCCATTCCGACCTTGGCGGGGCGGTAAATCCCCAATCCCCATTTTACCCTTCCCCATTCCCATTTTTGCCCCATAGCGTATAATGGGAGTGGGGAAGGAGTTAATTACGCCACCGTAAAATACGGCGGCGTAATTAACGACGAGGTCCCGTAGCGCCATGGTTTTTTCCGCCCGGAAAAAACGGGCGGAAAACTCACCATGGCGCTACGGGATCTCGTAGTAGGGCGGACGGGTCCGCCGCGAATAACGCTGGCGTAGACCCACTCCGCCAGGGTCGTAATGAGGGCCAATATCTTTTACTGATGAAGGAATAGCATGTTCCACTCCAGAGATGTGAGAGAGTTTATATTAGCCTTTACAGGCCAGAAAGCATTACGAGGGGTCTCTTTGGACCCACATGTATTTTTGTATGAAGTGACTGTTTTATTATTGTGGTTGCCAAGATTGATAGATAAATTACTAGGAATGCTTGATGAGCTTTTCTTCAGACCAGAAGTCCCTATGGATGATGAAGAAGGGTAGATTTTCCCCTTAGAGCTAGAAGTAGCAGTGGTTAGAGAGGAAAGGAGGTTCTTCATGGGACAGATGATGAGGGAAGAGGATGGAGAACAGTGATAGCCCCCAGTGAAGGATGCAGGCTGACAGATTTTATAGATGAGGAGTTGTTTAAGGATGAGTATTCAGATGATGAATTAGTATTTTTCATAAGTCTCGCTTATTGGATAAAAGTAGAGGATAGAGAAATACAGCAGAGAATTGCATTGGTAAAAAAGACTGTCATTTTTCCAGGAAGATTCAGAGAAAGTGCAAAAGATTTTATGGAGAAAATCGACAGGCGGTCATTCAGATTTATTCAAGACCTTCGCCCTCTAAACAATATAGTCGAGGCTCAGTTTCCTTTAGTTCCAAACCCTGTGACAATATTATGCAATATTCCATCTAAGGCCAAATATTTTACAGTCTTAGATTTAAAAAATGTGTTCTTTTCAATTCCCCTTCACGTAGACTCACAGGATTTGATTTCCTTTTTGTATGAAACGATCTGCCTGAAACATATTTGATTACTCCAGGTGTACTGTGAGTCCCCTTCAATCTTTATAGAGTCCTTCAGATGGACTTAGGCAAGTTTCAGCTTCAAAGTGCAATAGTTCAATATTTGGATGACATTTTGGTGTGCAGTGAGACAGAAGAAATATGTAGTGAAGATTCTATTAAGCCTATGGTTATCCTCTCAGAGAAAGGACATAAAGTGGACAAAAGGAAGTTACTATACTCTGAGGAAGAGGTCTTGTATATAGGATAGTTGATTTCTTACGAAGGGAGGAAAGTGATGCCTGATAGAGCAGAAACAATTATGAAGACAACAGAACCTAAAACAGTGAGGGAAATTCAACAATGTTTAGGCCTATGCACCTATTGCAAGGCCTGGGATTTCGATTACAGTAGTTATATTCAACCACTTTTAAAAGGGCTTAAAGTAGCAGAGGTGGGCAAGAGCAAAATAATATGGACAGATGAAATGACTGAAGGATCTGAAGAATTAAAAAAGGTGATCACTACAACATCTGTGTTGGGAATTCCAGATTATCATGAACAATTGTATTTATTTTCTCATTCAAATGGAAAAGTCATGACAGCAATCCTTACACAAAAGAAAACATTAGGACATGGACACAAACCATAAGCCTATTATAGTGGAATTTTATATCTAGTCACCAAATAGGTGATTATCCTTGTGATCAGTGTTTAGATGCTGTTGCATTTGCAATTGAAAAAGCTTCAAGTATAACAATGTGGTATTCAGTAACATTATTTGTTGAGCATACATTATTTGGAATTTTAGAGAAACCCAAAAGTATGTTGACCAGACAGAGAGCATCTGGATACAAGGTAATAACATTGAATCCTGAAATTAAAATTGTTAGATGTAAGACAGTGAACCCAGCAATGTTTATAGCTGAACCGGTAGGAGAGGATATTATGTAAATTTATTGCACAATGTATAATGAGAACCATAGGGAAATTCCTCAAGCTAGAGAAAATGCCCCCGGGAGGGGGTGGGGGGTTGTTTTTATTGTTGGTTAAATTGATCAAACGACTGGCAAAAGGCATCCTGCATCAGCAGTAGTCAAGCTGTACAGAGAGGTTGAATTTGAAGTACTAGGCAAAGACTGCAGAATTAGTGTCTCTTGTCACCACGCTTCAGAGATTCGAAGATGAGGAAGTGACAGTGCACTCTGACTCTGTCTACGTGGCGTCAGCCATTCATGCAGGTCCATCACACTGGAAAAGGATGGGATTCCTCCATGCAGATGGCACTCCAGTGCAACATGCAGCCCTAATGGATAAACCTATGGAAGTACTAGCACTCCCACTGACTGTACCAGTTGTAAAATGAGCAGCACATTCTAAAAAGGGCAGATTTAATTAATCGTGGAAATAAAGTTGCAGTATTAGAAGCCAAAAAGATAGCCTATTTTCTAACAATTTCTAATTTTTAAATAGAAAGTGTTAAACAGATGGCAGGATGATGCATATAGGTAAAGGAGGGCTTTAACATGCTGTCTTTTGTTCAGTAAATTAAGATACACAGTCAATCTACACAAGAAGAACAGGATTTATGGAGGAAGTGTGGATTTTCTTTATCACCCATGGAGGCAATTTGGAGGCAGGATATCACTGGAAAGCCAGTTATGCCTCTAGCATTATTGGGGTAGCGCTGGAGCAGCTTTACTATACTGCACATACAACTCAAGAGAGTCTTGCTGCAACCATTGCAAAAGATTGTTTTTTGCCAAATATGTTGGCGCATGTAGCACAGTGTATTGTAAATTGCATTGTGTGCCAGAAATGTACCGCAGGGCACACTTTGTGAACAGCAAGAGGAGCAATTCCTAGACAAAATGGCCATTTCATCATCTAAATGTATATTATGTAGATGTGCTGCAGACATGCAATGGTTAGAGATATATGCTGGTCGTGGTATGTCCTTTTTCTAGCTGGATTGAGGCAGGTCCATGCACATACCCTGATGCCAGATGTGCTGCAAAGTTCCTTGTGTGTGAAGTGTTCCCAAGATGGGGTGTGTGTGTGAGATTTTGCGGTCTGACAATGGACCACATTCTTTTAATGTGCTGTTTGAGCAAATATTTCATCTATTAGGCATTAAGGATACATTAGCTTCTGCTTATCACCCGCAGGTGAATGGTCTCTGTTAAACGGTTAAACGGATTATTGAAGGAAAGGATTGCAAAGATAAAGATAGCTTGGAAGAAGGGATGGCTACATTGCCTACCACTAGCCTTATGCGATCTAAGGAACCAGCCTGGCTCATTTCGCCATTTGACGCCACATGGGAACTTCCCTTGCTCATTCAACTAGGTTAAAAACTGATGCACATAGTGTAGCTAAGACATTAGGTGACGAGGTGCAAGATTATCTAACAACAATGACTGCAAGTGTTTCTTTCATGTCTCAACAGGTCAAGAATTGAAGGGAGGGGTCAAAGAGAAGTGACAAACACAATCAACCCATTTAAGCAGAGGATTTGTTAAAACAACCACGTCTATACCCAGGAGACCAGGTGCTGGTGCGCAAATTCATATGCACTTAGAGCACTGCTCGTTTTGAAGGTCATTACGAGGTGGAAGAAGTCATACCCACAGCAGCTAAGCTAAAAGGATGAAGAGCCTGCCTTCATTTTCATGACATCAAGCCACATAAAGGAGAAAACTTTGAGCCCTCCTGCAACTACCCACAGTCAAGCAAAAGAAGAGTTTCTGTGTAACCAGACTCATTCCATGGCCAAGTGTAAAAATCAAGAAAGTGAAGAACACAGCAGCACCCTAGACTAAAGGCCGATATCTTTTAACATTTGACAAGGAGTAAATAAACTTGCAGTTATCCTGGAACATTTTAGATAGGCTCAAAAGACTATGCATTGAAGCTGAAAGAAGAAAACACACTTCAACTTTATATCACCTATTGCAGTAACATTTCACTCATTTTTGAATGCAGTTTTTACCTACATACTACAGTGTTATCCAGCTCTAATAAGAAGGTACGTTAATGTCATAACATTTTGTTGAAATCCTAATAACAATTATATTATTTTTAGGCTAATTGTTGCAATCATCATGCAGTTCTTGATATAAAGGAGAAATTCATAGGGATTTACAGAGTTACATATGGAAAGTTTGAGCAAAAATTTGGAGGTTCCATGATATTAGAGGCTCATTTCCATCAAGAAAATTGATGAGTTTCCCTAGAATAATAATAGTGTTTTTTTTAATTATGATTTGTGTTTTCCTCCTGATTATTATGACATTTACACAAGTTATAAGAAACAATACAGAGATGGTGAATGACAATGAAGCATTTACTGTTGCCCCTGATGAAATCATGAACAGCATCTTTTATAATCTTACTAGGCATTTATTTCGAATTTAAGGGGGGAAAATCATGAAGCTGCAAATATGTATCTTGACAGTTCGGCTCATTTCAAGAATAACCTATGGTATCAGCACATGAAAAAGATGGGAAGGAGACATCAAATGAAAGCTGCTACGTGTGTTCCCTTATACATTATGCTTTGGAAACCTTTAAAATATTCCTAGCAACAGAAGTATCAGTGAAAAGGCACATTGTCTGACACATCTTTCACTTTGCCTAACGAGAGGACAGTTCAAAGGCAGAACAGCATCCATAGTGTGGATGAATAAGTTACATCTCAAAGAGAAGACAACTATGTACAAGATATGAAGTCAAGAGGGAAGTCAGAAACAATGCATCAAATAATAACATACGGGCAGCCTGGAATAAATGGAGCTGGAATCAAGATTGAAGAAAATAAGTTGCTACAATGCAAGGATAAGAAAGGTAAGGAAATACAAGAATGCTGGGAAAGAGGTCCATTACAAATTAAAGGAACAGTGCTTACTCCTGAAGGATAGGCTGAAGGATTGGTTGTCTACAAAGCAACAGCATTAACTGGACAATGGGACGTAGTTGTGGCAAATGCAAAAAAGGAATGCAAAAAGCAATGGCTTAAGATTGCAAGATTGTTGAAATGGGTCGGCGATGAGGGACGACCATTGCAGATATTACACCTGAAGAATGCGTCTTTATGCTTCAGAAATAATGGTATGGTGAAAGTTGGAGAGAACCGCAAGTATGGCAGCGTTTTCGAAATACCGGGCATGAAGGAAGGAACAGCAGTCATGATGGACTATTATTGGGCCTGTGGATCAATAGCATATGTAAAGTTGTCAGCAAAATGGGAAGGCATTTGTTCATTGGTGCTTATAAGCATACCAGCCTTAGTAGTACCACAAAAAGTGACCTGCAGATTACAGACTTTCCAGAGATGGACACACAGCATAGGAAGAAAAGATTGTTTTACCGAAGCAGACAGAGGAGAAGCAATTACTTAGAGAAAAATCAATAGAAGCCTATTATGACATTCTATATGAGCGTACATTGTTCAGCAGAACACCAGTGATATTTACCTCAATATTCCTGCCAGGAATTCAGACTGCAGTGAACACCAAGTGGCTGCAAATAACCAGATAGGAGTTGCTACAAATGATCAAAACAACAATAAAAGGAGAGTTAAGTGCAATGAGGCTTATGGCCCGCCAGAACAGGAATATCCTGAACTTAATGTCATGCGCTGCACAGGTTGGCGCATATGGGGCCGCTGGCGCTCTCGCCGCCATTGATTTGTCCCATCATGTTTCCTTCTGCACCGCACCTGCGGTCTAGTCTTTTCCGGCATGGCCGCCGCCGGGAGGTTCATATACCGCGCCCTTGCGCTGGTCAGTGCGTTGCAACCCATAGCTTAGGTTTCTCCTTTGGTGTCATGTTTTGTATGGCAGATTCTTATCCCGGGAAGTATTCGAACATGGTCGCCATATCTGGCGATCATTGCAAACACAACAGTCTAGATGTTCTATCCCAGAACACACTGCAGCTCACTGATGTCACATCCTCCCAAGCAGTTTATCAACAGAATCCTCCAAGAGTCCAGTGCGTTGCTACTCTCTTAGGAGTATACAATCGTTACTTGAGTTAATTTGTTGCAATTTACCTATCCTTGCTTCCTTACTCCTTACTCCTGACTCCTTCTGGCACTCTCTTTACCTCGCTAATTCTCCCTTCTATTCTTGATCTGCAGACCGCTACGGAAGTACGAGAGAAGACGTTACCCGATCTCGGACGAGTTAAACCACGCCCCTTAGGAGCGCGGTTCCAGCCCAGTTTCACTTTTGTTCAGTATTCAGATCCTTGCTTTCCACGAGGTATTCCATTGCGCTTTATATTAATCCTCCTTCCATCGGCAGTCTAGGGTATTCCGTAATCGGTTGTTCCCTTTTCATGTTTTCATTCTAGCGCGGTTTCCTACCACAACATCCCAGGCTTACAGCCACTCCCCCGTGAGCAGTCACCGGGAGGCTTCATTTGTTTACAAACTGGTAGGCTTTATATTTTGTTTAGTAGCCCCTTTGTTACTATTGTTTTATGATCTTTTAGCTATTTCTCATTCTACCCTGTTTTGTATTCATACTGTTCTCCTTAGCCCATCTATTCAGTATTTCTGGGAACTCCAGGTGACCTCCCCTTTCCTTCTTATCGATTACCCAGGACGCCTCTCTTCCTACAAACTGGGGGTAAGACACAGAACAGAAGATTAAAAGGGGGTCTGACAAATTGATAGACAAGGAAATTATATCCTACTCTAACCTACTCTAACCTTTATCTTCGTAGCCAGACCTTAGTCTCATTTGCTAAGAAGCCTCCAACCACAGAAGGCAGAATTGCATCTCGTGCTGGAAAATCTCGGGGAGACAACGCTCTCTAGCAGCTCTCCGCAGGGTTTTTTCCCCCGTGAGGGTTTCCCTGGGAACCTCCCGGGGATCAAGCCTTTGAGCAGGACTCCAGAGGGGTTTTCAGGGGAATTTCTAATTACTGCAGGGAAAGTCATAGAGAGATTCATTCCAGGAAATCACCAGGCCACAGGACATTTCTCTTCGTCAATTCAGTCCAGGTAGGTGATTTTCTGTTTTCCTTATCTGTTCACCTGGAGCAAATGACATTTATATCTAACAAAGTATAATCTCTGACAGTTAGCAACGCCAAAAAAAAAAGTAGTCAGCAGTTGCTGACTAGCTCCAAGTGATTAGAGTTGGTTCCAGAGAACCCCCTAAGATGGATCCTCAGCAACAGCAGATCCAGCAGCTAATAGCTGTGGTACAATCATTAACTACTGAGGTGCAACAACTTAAGCAGGAGAATAATAACCTACGACAGCACCAACAACAGGCAGCCCAACAGGCAGCTCAGCAAGTAGCCCAGCAGGCTGTAGCCTCTCGCTTACCTCATTGTTCAGAGGTCCCTCCTGGTCCTTTACCAGGTGGCCAGTTTGATGGGAACCCACATAAGGTCAAAGAATTGCTAGACTCTTGTGCCGTACAGTTCAGGTTCAAGGGGGCATTTTTTCATACCGATCGAGACCGTGTGGGTTACATGGTTTCACAAATGACATGGCCTGCCTTAGCCTGGGCAACCCATTTGATTACTAGTAATAATCCCATCCTGGACTCTCATACGGCCTTTTGTAACAGCATTCGCACCATGTTCGGCCGACAAGAGATCCGGGTGGCCTCCCAAGAACACCTCCTTGATTTCAAACAAGGAAATCTAGATATACTGACCTATATTACTAAATTTAAGCAGATGGCGAGTGAGACCACCTGGTCCGATGATGCACAGGTTACGATCTTTAGGAGAGGGCTATCAGAAGAGCTTAAGGACGAAGTGTCCAGAGTACCACGGCCCACCAATCTAACAGAATTCATTGCTCTAGTTCGACAGTTAGATTACCGTATGAAGGAGAGACTGTTAGATGGGAGAAGAGGCCGGACTCCTCGATTCGATTTTTAACTTTCCTCACTCGCCCAGGACTCAGGCTACAGAAGAACCTATGCAGTTAGGGTCAACATCAAGAGGGCCTCTATCGCCAGAAGAACGGAATCGCAGAAAGACCTTAGGCTTGTGTATGTACTGTGGTGACAATACACATACTGTACAAGACTGCCCGATCACACCACCTAGGCGCTCGGGAAACGCCAGCGCCCGGTCGTAAGAGGAACCACGATCTGGGATCCCACTCTTCAACCGGGTTCCTCACAGTCTTTTCATTCTTCAATGTGTACCAGTCATTCTGATACCAACATGGTAGTGTTAAGGATTTCATTTTCCTTTGGAGATAGAATTTTACAGGACATTCCAGCACTTATCGACAGAGGAGCTACAGGGAACTTCATTGACGATCACTGGGCCGCTTCGCATGGTATCCCATGTTCCTCAAAGGCAGAATCCATACCAGTGGAAAGCATAGATGGGAGCCCATTAGTGTCAGGACCTATCAAAGACCATACCAGCCCTCTGTTGATGTCCATTGCATCTCATCGGGAGAGTCTCACCCTGGATATCATTCGAGCGGCTCATCATCCCATCATCTTGGGTATACCTTGGCTCAAAAAGTACAATCCATTCATAAACTGGACCGCAGGATCTTTTTTCTTAGGGTCAGAATATTGTCTGACACATTGCATAGGGGATCAACAGAAAGTTCTGGTAGACTCAATGTCCACTCTCCAGGGATCACCAGGGGTTACAACCCTAAACAAGATTGCAGGTCTCCCAGAAGCATACCAACAGTACCGAGAGGTATTTTCCGCTACTGAATACAATCAATTACCTCCTCACAGAAGAGATGATTGTTTGATTGAGCTGATTCCAAATCAACCTTTACCTTTTGGTCGGATGTACATCCTGTTAAATAACCGAAAGGAGGTTTTACGAGACTACCTTAGAACCAATTTAATGAATGGATTGATCACAGAGTCAACCTCACCTGCAGCCACTTCCCTGTTCTTTGTTTCAAAAAAGAACACTGCTGAGCTCCGTCCTTGCATAGACTTTCGGAGACTGAATAAGATCACAGTCCCCGACAAGTATCCGATGCCCTTAATCCCTGACATCTTGGAGGCTGTTAAAGGGGCCACCATCTATTCAAAACTAGACTTGAAAGGAGCTTATCACCTAATTCGAGTAAAATCAGGGGACGAGTGGAAAACGGCATTTCAAACCCCTTTTGGCCACTTCCAATATAGAGTGATGCCTTTTGGCCTCTCAAACGCTCCTGCTATTTTCCAACGATTTATGGATCATCTGTTCGCCGACCTCCTCCTTCATAATGTCGTTGTCTATTTAGATGACATTTTAGTCTATTCCAACACAGCCCAGGAACATGAGAAACATGTTGAAGAGGTTCTACGGCGACTCCAGCAGAATCATTTATACTGCAAGCTGGAAAAGTGCTCTTTCCACTAGCCCCAGGTTACTTATTTGGGGTACGTTCTATCCGTTCTATACGTTCTATTCCCTACAAAGGGAATAGCTATGGACCCGGAGAAGGTGTCCGCTGTTCAGGACTGGCCAACGCCTGTCTCTTGCAAAGACATTCAACGTTTTGTGGGGTTTTCAAACTTCTACCGACGATTTATACCTGAATTCTCCAGACTAACACAGCCTTTGACGAATCTTCTGAAGAAAGGAGTCCCTTTTCTTTGGACAGAAACCACAGATAAAGCTTTTAAAAGGCTTAAGGAGCTCTTTACCTCAGCACCAGTGTTGTTAGCCTCTGATCAGAACCGTCGGTTTATTGTGGAAACCAACGCCTCACAATATGCTCTAGGGGCTGTCTTGCTTCAAATAGACAACTCAGATCTTGAACGACCTGTAGCGTACCTATCCAAAACCCTTGCTCCAGCAGAGCTAAATTATACAGTACTGGAGAAAGAGTTATTGGCAACCAAACGTGCATTCGAAGAATGGCGCCATCTACTACTGGGAGCCAAATTTCCAGTAGAAGTCCGGACAGATCATCATAACCTCAGGATCCTACAATATGCCCAAACATGTAACAGCCGTCAAGCCAGATGGGCTCACTTCTTTTCACCATTCCGAATCACGTTCACATTCATCCCAGGAAAGGAAAATCTAAAGGCTGATGCTCTATCCCGTAAGGAATAGCTTCCAAACAACCCTTTCAGGTCTGAACCCATCTTTCCTTGTATGGGTCTGGGACTGCACACTGTGCCCGATTTTCTCTCACGTCTGAAATCACAATCCAGTCCAACAGCAAAAAAAGAACTACCACGGTCTACACAACTGGCATTAACTTTGGAAGACGGTTGCTATTTCTTTGGACACAGGGCGTTTATTCCGACACGAACACTTCAGGAAGAAGTTCTCAATATGTGCCACAGTTCAAAATCAGCTGGACACAGGGGCTTTGCCTCCACCCAAGAATTGGTTTCTCGTTTCTTTTGGTGGCCATCATTGAGAAAGGACATAAAAGAATATGTTAGATCATGCCCCATATGTCTCCAAACTAAAACGTCTCGGCAAGCCCCTCTAGGACTTCTTGTCAAGATGCCTTTGCCCACACGACCGTGGCAAATAATATCCACAGACTTCATAGTGGACCTACCACCATCACAAGGATGCTCTGCCATAATGGTAACAATAGATACTTTTACTAAGATGGCACATTTCATCCCACTGGCCGGAGTGCCTTCTGCTGCCTTGATGGCTCACATCTTCATCAACCACATATTCACCCTACATGGCTTACAAGAGACAATAATTTCGGATAGAGGTTCACAATATACTTCAAAGTATTGGAAACTTGTCTGCCGTTATCTTGGAATCTCATGGGCTCTCAGTTCAGGCTATCATCCCCAATCGAACGGCCAGACAGAAAGGCTCAACCAAACCTTGGAAGGATACCTCAGGAGCTATGTCTCCGCGGCTCAGGATGATTGGAAGGATCTATTACCTTTAGTCGAGTTCGCTTATAACAACTCTTTTCACTCGGCTATCTGTACTTCTCCATTCCATTGCTCCTATGGGTTCAACCCATCATCCTTTCCCACCTTGAAGAAGTCTGAGTCCAAATTCCCAGATGTTGATTGCCTGATGGACCAAATCCGGCAGTGTCATCGCACAGCTATCACTGCGCTTCGACAGTCCCAGGAAAGAACGAAACATTTTGCAGACCGTCACCGGTCTCCAGCCCAGATAATCAAACCAGGAGATTGGGTTTGGCTGTCATCGCGCTTTCTCCCTCGGCATCTAGTCCCATCCAAACTTTCTCCCTGATATTTTGGGCCATTCCAGGTGATCGCTGCGATAGGATCAGTTTACTTCAAACTCTGTCTACCGAGCACCTGGGCTGCATCCATCCGGTGTTTCACGTATCTCAACTAAAACCATACAATCGGAGTTCCTTTCACCCAAAAACTTCTACTCGTCCTCCACCAGTGATGGTCGCATCCGGACCAGAATTCGAGGTGAAAGAGATATGTGACTCACGGTATCATCGGGGTCACCTACAATATCTTATAGACTGGAAAGGCTACACACCCGTGGATCGGAGCTGGGAACCTGAATCTGATGTACACGTGCCCGATTTAGTAAAGAAGTTTCATCTATTGCACCCGGACAAGCCAGGAGGGAGCGGCCCTAAGAAGGGGCATACTGTCATGTTTTGTATGGCAGATTCTTATCCCGGGAAGTATTCCAACATGGCCGCCATATCTGGCGATCATTGCAAACACAACAGTCTAGATGTTCTATCCCAAAACACACTGCAGCTCATTGATGTCACATCCTCCCAAGCAGTTTATCAACAGGATACTCCAAGAGTCCAGTGCGTTGCTACTCTCTTAGGAGTATACAACCACTACGTGAGTTAGTTTGTTGCAATTAACCTATCCTTGCTTCCTTACTCCTTACTCCTGACTCCTTCTGGCACTCTCTTTACCTCGCTAATTCTCCCTTCTATTCTTGATCTGCAGACCGCTACGGAAGTACGAAAGAAGACGTTACCCGATCTCGGACAAGTTAAACCACGCCCCTTAGGAGCGTGGTTCCAGCCCAGTTTCACTTTTGTTCGGTATTCAGATCCTCGCTTTCCACGAGGTATTCCATTGCGCTTTATATTAATCCTCCTTCCATCGGCAGTCTAGGGTATTCCGTAATCGGTTGTTCCCTTTTCATGTTTTCATTCTAGCGTGGTTTCCTACCACAACATCCCAGGCTTACAGCCACTCCCCCGTGAGCAGTCTCCGGGAGGCTTCCTTTGTTTACAAACTGGTAGGCTTTATATTTTGCTTAGTAGCCCCTTTGTTACTATTGTTTTATGATCTTTTAGCTATTTCTCATTCTACCCTGTTTTGTATTCATACTGTTCTCCTTAGCCCATCTACTCAGTATTTCTGGGAACTCCAGGTGACCTCCCCTTTCCTTCTTATCGATTACCCAGGACGCCTCTCTTCCTACAAACTGGGGGTAAGACATAGAACAGAAGATTAAAAGGGGGTCTGACAAATTGATAGACAAGGAAATTATATCCTATTCTAACCTACTCTAACCTTTATCTTCGTAGCCAGACCTTAGTCTCATTTGCTAAGAAGCCTCCAACCACAGAAGGCGGATTTGCATCTCGCGCTGGAACATCTCGGGGAGACAACGCTCTCTAGCAGCTCTCCACGGGGCTTTTCCGCGTGAGGGTTTCCCTGGGAACCTCCCGGGGATCAAGCCTTTGAGTAGGACTCCGGAGGGGTTTTCAGGGGAATTTCTAATTACTGCAGGGAAAGTCATAGAGAAATTCATTCCAGGAAATCACCAGGCCACAGGACATTTCTCTTCGTCAATTTAGTCCAGGTAGGTGATTTTCTGTTTTCCTTTTCTGTTCACCTGGAGCAAATGACATTTATATCTAACAAAGTATAATCTCTGACATTTGGGTCTACACAATGTTTTCCTCTTTTTGTACTCTGCTGAGCCATCCTGATTTTGTTCGCTCGCCGTGTTCCCCCACGGCTTCCTCCTCTCTTGCGCTCCCCTATGGTTCGGTCCAACTCCGCCACAACCTCGCTGGAGCACTCTCCCTCTTGTTCCAGACCTTTTCTCTGTTTCTCCCCTTCTCTGTCTTCCCTTTTGGGCCTCCTCTCTCTCTTTCGGGTTTGCTGCCTGTCTGTTGTGGGTTCCCACCTTGTCCCTTCTTACCTCAGAGCTTCTAGGCTCGCTGTCCAGCATCTGCTTGGATACTTACCCTCGCTGCATCCCGCTGGGCTTGTTCTCATTCCCCGTGGGAAGCTATTTTGGAACAATCCATTCCCGTTTACCTCATCTTGAACATCAGACGTGGAATCCAGTCTCTTCCTCGGGGGGCCTGATCTCTGAAGCCATCCCTCCACTTTATCCTGGATCACAAGTTACTACCATACCAGATACCGACAAAGAACACACTACACCTGCAAAGGAACAAGGTTTTCTTTGTGCCTTTCTTGGCTTTTTCCCCTACCTGGCTGTCTCAGGAGTGAGTCCAGTGGCCTGCTTGCCAATCAAGCAACCACTGTGGTGTCTTCCCGATGCAGACCCTAACTACATAAAAAAGGCTATCTAACAAGTGGAAAAAATAAGACTCTGCAGCAAGACACCAGCAGTTCAGGTGAGGAGTTGGTGGAATTCACATACTTGATAGACGAGACCTGCAAGGTTGACACTTAATTACAGCAATGGAAGGAGGTGAGTGTTGTACATTTTTTACCTGCCCATGAGGAAGACAATGGAACTTGGACAGAAGCAATAGCGATGCTGTCAACCCTGCATACAAAAATTGAGGATGAAGTTGACAGGATTGAGGATGATGGCTGGTTTTCCTCCATGTTTTCATGGATTCCATCTTGGTTGTCATAGACCTTCAAATTACATGGAGCAGTATAGTGTTGGTATTGCTAGGATTTTGTCTCTTAATGATCATCTTGGGACAATGCCAGAAGACAGCCGAGAAGGCTATTGAGATGAAGATCATGATTGATATAGATGCTGGAAATGGTGAGCCGATGCAAAATTAAGAAAGTACCTGTGAGAATGTAAATAAAAGTGCCTGTGCACCTCCAGGAACAAAGTTCTACTATCTTAAGGAGCATAGGATAGCGTAGGATGGAGGATATTATGTCCACTATCAGGAGATTGCTGCCACATGACATATGTGGATGAACATGTAAATAATGCAGGTTACCTAGGGTGGTGACAAAGATATGGTTCCCCAAGAAACAAAGTATTAAGAGATGATAAAGGAGAATGAAAAAAGGTATTTGGTCAAGGACTTGACCAGAGGGGGGTATGCAGAGGAACAGGTGTGCATATTTTCCCTAACTCCCGCCCCCTCACCACCATCATACTGGAACAGCAGGAGAAGGGACCTGCGTGACACTCTATGTGTTAAGCCTATACTTCATTGAGTGTATGAGAGAAGATATTCACTAAGACAACCATATCGAACGTACCCTTGCAATGAAAGTGTGGAAGAATGCGATATGGAAGGATGTCAGCCTGCACCATTAGACATCATGGAGCACTGATTGAAATCTGACGAGGACAGAGTGTTCTCCTGGAGATGATGTACAAAACCATGCTGAAATGATATGAAAATACTTAAGAGTGATGTTGTAACTGAAGCGATAAGAGAAACATGTACGAAACGGTAAAGTAATTATGAATGTAAAAGTAGATAAAGTAACTTGATGACCAGTAATGCAAGGTAGAAAGGATACATAGAAGCTTGTTATAGAGGAATATATGATGTGGCAAGGACGGCCATAGTTGGAAAATGGACACCGGCTGTGTAAATATTCAATTCAGCTGCCTCACGACCAGCTTTGTGTTCACAACAAAGAGGAATCAATGTTGGGTTGTGATCAAGGATGGTATTTTTAAGGAGTAACTGTAAAGCACCAAGGTAGCCTGATGGATGAGTCATGGGCGTAAGATATATTTCTCTGAGATTAAAGAAGAAAACATTTGCCAGTACCAAACATTGGACAATTAAAAGTGGATAACGTCCATACAAGGTAGAGTGAGCAAGTCACTAGAGACCAAGAGGTGCAATGACAACCAGTATAATTAAATGAAATAGCTATACAGTAAAGAAGAGGCTGAAATGAACAAATGTGTAGTCTCTTCAAATGTGACGCAGAAGTTGAAAACAAAGGCTATTTATTAAGAATTGAATGAAGATAGTGATGTGCTTTCATGGCCTTAAATGTCCTAGAACAGAGAACAGGCTACACGTTCAACTACAGATGGGAAACTGTGTCTCATGGCCGGTCTGATGAGAGATGATGGACTAATTGGGAAAGTGGGGAGTCACCTGATGTGATCCAAGCACCTGGGTTTCTGTTTCCTTAGGTGCTGCTAGCCGAGTCGTATGTCTAAAGAATGCCAACCACTCAGTGGGTCTATGGGGCAACCTGCTATACAATGTTGCATAGACCAATCTGCTGCCATTTTGTTCACTATAGTCAGTATTATACGTATTTAGAGATAGTTTGAGGGTTGTCTTACAGATAAGAGATAGCCAATGAAGTACTAAGCTGTATATTTTCTATAAGAAGATATGTTCCCCTAACTAATCCTTCCCGCTAATAGGTTTTATGATTTTCCATGTAGGATAACATCCTAGATGACGAATATTGGGGTATAAGACCTCTGTGTATTCAAGTTGGTGTGTGAGTACGGAAGCATCAGTCCTATGTTTGCCAGTTGACCCTGCTTTATTAACTTGAGAATAAAGTAGTACTTTGCCATTTTCCTTGAGTCTGTCTGGATATTTGGTCTGAGATTTTCATTGGTAATTTTCACTAGCATGTGCTGCTACCACATGTTATTAATTAAATGGGCTGTATTATCAAGTTATAAATTTATATCCTCATGATCTTCACCAGCATCTTCTTAAATCAGATAATTTGTTTGGAAATATAAGGGAAAATATCACGTGTGCTTTTGTTGGGCATAGAAATGGATGTCTCATTTCTAAACACTCCATTATAAAACATCATTTGGCAAAATGTTATAAGCATTAGAAAGTAAAGTGAACACATTGTGCAAAATGTAACTACAAGAAGTATTGCAAGTATGTCCATGTGTCGAATTATATCCTGTACAGTAGGCGGTCTTCTTGCTAGCAATGTATATCTGATATAATGGAAGATTGCCATTCTCTTTAATTCCATTGCTCAGTTTCTGTTACCTTTGTTAACCACGCATTTATAACAAACATGTTAATATTATTGCAATGAAGATCCTACAAATAATATAACAGTTTTTAGGATTTCTAAAAAATGTGACAACATCAACGTGCCGTCTTACTAAGACTGGATAAGATCGAAGTATGTACACATAAAGAACATGCAGAAAACAACTCTATAGTCACCATTTTTATTCGAGTGTAAGGAACAAGGGGTACCCTCATGCAGCATCCAGTCACCAACTCATGAGGAGTTAAGTGGTGATCTGAGCCAGGCTGATTTCTCAGGGCAAACAGAGCAAGGGGTAGGTGATGTAGCCATCCCTTCTTCAGGGTTATTTTGATTTGTTTGTTTGTTTGTTTGTTTGTTTATTTGGTATAGCGCAGAACCAAACCCGAAGGGGTAGCTGGGCGCAAACAGTACAAGATTACTTAAGAACTTAGTTACAGGAGAAATACAATTTATGCAGTTCGCAGTTAAATCAAGAAAAGTGCAGTTTATACAGTTCACGTTAGATCAAAGGTAAGTATAGAAGGAAAGCAGAAGGAAAAGAAGAAAAAATGCGGAACTACGGTTCAGTCTAGTTGATCGGATGTCATTCAGCTGGTTGCAGACGTCTATGTGGGAGGGGAAGGTCAAGCTAAGTGTCATTGGCATGGATCCAAGTGAGGACTTTTCGCCTGAAACTAGAGTAAGGTTGGTCCATTCTGAGATCCAAAGGGAGTTTGTTCCAAGTTTGCGCAGCTATGATTGGGAAACTAGAGCCGCCGGCTGTACTCTTTTTGTATCTAGGCATCACTAAGGTGAAGGCGTTGGTCAGTCTAGTGGGACGGTTTGAGGTTCTCCTGTGGATTCTATTGGCCAGATAAGGGGGGGCAATGTTGTTAAGACATTTGGATGTGAGGGAGAGTATTTTGAGGGTGATCCTGTCTTTGATTTTTAGCCAATGGATATTTTTCCTAAAGGTGGAGATGTGGGCTCTGTTAGGAATATTTAAAGCTACTCTGATAGCGTTATTTTGGAGAGTTTGTAGTTTGTCAAGGATATACTTGTTAGAGCCTGCATAGAGGGCATTGCAGTAATCCAGCTTGGATATGATGAGAGCATTGGCTAATGTGATGCAGCTAGTCTCAGTTAGAAAAGGTCTACATGCTCGGATCAATTTGCAAGTATATGCCGTGGAGGATGCTAGAGAGTTCGTTTGTTTTTTGAAGGTGAGCGTTGAGTCAAGATAAACCCCAAGGGTTTTGACTGCAGGCATCACTTTGATGACGTTATTGTCGATGTTAAATGAGGCATAGTTAGGGTCAAGTTTTTTGATAGCCAACGCTGAGCCAATGATCAGTAGCTCAGTCTTGTCGTCGTTCAGGCAGAGGCCATGGGATGCCATCCAAGCCTGAATGAGGAGATATATCTTATTTACTAAGTCTGTGTCTTCCAAGAAGTTACCCGAAAGGGGGATTAGAAACTGAGTGTCATCTGCGTAATTAGTGTAGACAACACCCAGTCTGTCCAGCTTATCAAACAGGGGCTTAGTAAAGATGTTATACATCGTCGGAGAAACACATGATCCTTGGGGGACACCGAATGAAACTTGTATGGGATCAGCGGCTGTTGAGGGGGAGAAGACTCTCATTGTCCGGTTTGCAAGGAAGGATTGTACCCAGGTTATGGCATCACTTGAGAAATGAGCGGCTGAGCTTAGGTGATTGCATAAGACTGCATGATCTACCAAGTCGAAGGCCACAGATAGGTCAAGGAGGAGTAGCATCGCTGTTTTACCATTGTCCTTCAACTCGTCAATTTGGGTCTTGAGGTCAATCAAGGCTGTTTCAGTGCCATGAAGGGGACGGAAGCCAGATTGCCGTGATCCTAGTAAATTGTTAGTTTCTAAGTAGTCCTGGATTTGCAGGTATGCTACTCTGTCTATAATTTTAAGTAAGAAAGGGACAGTAGTGATGGGTCTGTAGTTAGTTGGTATAGCAGGGTCAAGTGTTTGTTTTTTTAGCAAGGGAAGCACCCAGGATTGTTTGAGGTTGTTAGGTACTAGATTAGACCTAAAGGATGCATTAATGAGTTTCGAAATGAAGGGTGCTAGGTCTCGAGCTGCATCTTTTATAATTTGGGCCGGACAGTTGTCACCTTTACAGTTGGAGGGTTTTAGAGATAGTATGATTTTTTCTGTCTCCAATATGGATATTTTTCTGAAGCTAAATGGGTGAGGGGTGTTAGATTGGTTTGGGAGGAGCTGAGGTTGCAATATGGGTTCTGTAGGCAGGAGCAAGGAAGCTTTTTTGTTAGCAATTTTAGATTGGAGCAAGCTGATTTTACCCGCCAGGGCATTTTGTATATTAGTGCACCAGAGCTTGTTTTTAGGAATGTTGTCAGGTGGGGTTATGGGTGTTTCCATTTCACGGAGGATGGAAAATAGCTCCTTAGTGTCTGATTTGGCTTTGGAGATTCTGTCATTGAAGGTGTTTCTTTTAGTACTTATGATTTCCTTTTTATACTGTTTGGCGAGGGTGGCTAATTTGGTTTTGTTCTCCTCAGTGGGTGAGTGTTGCCAGATAGACTGCAACTTTCTTTTTTGGATTCTAAGGTCTTTCAGGTATGGCGTGAACCAGTTGTTAAGGTGACAGAGTTGTTTGCTTTTGCGCAGCTTGGTAGGGGCAATCGAGTCAAGTGCCTTGATCATAGAGCTGTTGTAAGCTTCTACAAGCGACGTAGGGTCTGTGATGTTGTCTAAGTTATTGAGAGTAGGGAGAAGGTGGGGTAGGAGTTGTTCTGATGTGATGTCTTTTTTACTTCTGGTGGGAAGTGGCGGGGCCATGAGTATAGGTTTGGGCCGGATAAGGTCTAGTGAGGCATTGAATACAATTAAGTGGTGGTCAGTCCAGGATTGTGGTATTATGTTGGTAATGCTGATGTTACAGTTCCGATCAGCAACCCAGTCTAGGGTTCTACCTTTGGCATGAGTAGGAGAGGAGACTTTTTGAGATAGGGCGTAGTCATTCAGGAGTGAGGCGACAGATAGGGCATGTTTGTCATTGCTGTCATTAAAGCCCAGGTTAAAGTCTCCCAGTAATAGTATTTGAGCATGGTCTTTAGTATTGTTGGTTATGATACTAGTTATGTCGTCTTCAAAGGTTCCCAATGGTCCAGGAGGTCTGTAGATAACATGCAAGGTGAGAGTCCGGTTGCAAGAGAGGTGCAATTTGGCAGTAAGGAGTTCACAAGATGAGAATATCAGGGTAGTAGCTAGTTTGATAGGTAAGGTAGCTTTATGAATGATGGCTAGGCCGCCACCTTTAGTGTTAGGTCTATCGACTCTTAGTAGTTGGTAGCCGTCTGGTATAGCTAGCATGATGGCAGGGCCAGCCACATCATGGAGCCATGTTTCGGTTATGACTAATAGGTCTAAGTTTTCATTAGTTAGGGTGTCCGAGATCTCAGTAGCATGGGCGACCATGGATCTTGCATTAATGAGAGATCCAATTATTGATAAGGTACTAGTTGGTTGAGTCGAGGGGGGTTGTTTATTTTTAGTGGGGGCAACTCTTTGTGACGGTGGCTGGTTAGTAGATATAGGAACAGGGCGAGGGGTGGTAGGTTTGGGGTATTGCGAACGTTTGTTTGCTAGATCGATATATCCTCTGTGATTGTGGTAGGAAGATGGTTCATGAAGACAGGACAGTCTTGCCCTCAGTCTCATGTTTCTGTCTTTAGCAGGGTGTGAGTCCGCGGTTGCAAATGCCATGGTGGTAAGGAGGCTCAGAACAATGTGTAGAGATTGGTAATGGGTGATTTTCATTCTGGTAGTGGACAGGGATGAGAGGGTGGGCAAGTCCAGGTTCAAACTAAGGGCGTGGACTAGGTTGCATGCAAGGGCGTGTAGCTAGTGGTTCGGTGCCAGAGAGGTCTGAGCAGTCTGTAAAGAGACCTGTATATTGGCAGTTAGGTGATCTAGGCGAGAACCAGGCTAGGTTCTATGTGGGCAAAGCGGTGGCAAAATAGGCAAGTGTAGAAGGCTAGCTAGGTAGTGTGTCACCTAAGTGTGTCAGGGCGACTAGAAGCACATTGAAGTATATAAAGTGGCTAGGGCAGTGTTATACCTAATGACAACCATAGGGCAGGGGCACAAGTCAGGTGAAGTACTATCTGCAGCAGCACAGATTAAGGCAAAGGTCAACTGTAGTCTATTGGCGACTATAAGGCACAACACAAATTGAGGCACAAATCAGGTAAAGTCTAATGGCAACCATAGGGTACAGCGCAGATTGAGGCACAGGTCAATTGTAGTCTATTGGCGACTATAAGGCACAACACAAATTGAGGCACAAATCAGGTAAAGTCTAATGGCAACCATAGGGTACAGCACAGATTGAGGCACAGGTCAATTGTAGTCTATTGGCGACTATAAGGCACAACACAAATTGAGGCACAAATCAGGTAAAGTCTAATGGCAACCATAGGGTACAGCACAGATTGAGGCACAGGTCAATTGTAGTCTATTGGCGACTATAAGGCACAACACAAATTGAGGCACAAATTAGGTAAAGTCTAATGGCAACCATAGGGTACAGCACAGATTGAGGCACAGGTCAATTGTAGTCTATTGGCGACTATAAGGCACAACACAAATTGAGGCACAAATCAGGTAAAGTCTAATGGCAACCATAGGGTACAGCACAGATTGAGGCACAGGTCAATTGTAGTCTATTGGTGACTATAAGGCACAACACGAATTGAGTCACAAATCAGGTGAGGTCTGATGTCAGGTTAACCTTGTGCAATAGAGCTGCAAGGTAGAGGGAAGGGGTTAAACAGCCCAACTACCGAAGTACAACAGGGGTTGCATAGGGGCCTTTGTTAGAGAGTGCCAAATAAGTCTAAAGCATGCAGTTTTCTGGGTTCCAGCCAGAGGTGCCGGAAAAGAGCCCTCGGGCTTACCGTGGTTGTGTGGGTCCGTCCTTGCAGAAGGCAGGGTTCCTTGCAGGATATCTTCGGGAGGGAGGGACAAGGGGGTAGGCCGCGCCGCGCCTTCGAAGCCCCGAACAGGGCGCAAAACAGGGCCTTTGTATGGCCTTCGGATGCGCCGGCGTATCCGCCTGCCGGCGGATGTACAATTCAGATATTGCCGCGGTTAGCGAGGCTCAGCCTCGTTATGGCGCCGTAATGCGCCTGGCATGCCCAGGTCAGGCACAATGAAAGGACAAGGTCAGGCGAGCCCTGCACCTTGTGCATTCGTAGCTCGTAGGCAGCGGTGGTGTCTGAGATGTGGCTTCTGCGGGGGGGGAGGGCTCCTGCCCTCTGCCCTTGCCGTGGGGGTGCTGGAATGGGGTCCAGGGCGCAAAACAGGGCCTTTGTATGGCCTTCGGATGCGCCGGCGTATCCGCCTGCCGGCGGATGTACAATTCAGATATTGCCGTGGTTAGCGAGGGTCAGCCTCGTTATGGCGCCGTAATGCGCCCGGCATGCCCAGGTCAGGCACAATGAAAGGACAAGGTCAGGCGAGCCCTGCACCTTGTGCATTCGTAGCTCGTAGGCAGCGGTGGTGTCTGAGATGTGGCTTCTGCGGGGGGGGGGGCTCCTGCCCTCTGCCCTTGCCGTGGGGGTGCTGGAATGGGGTCCAGGGCGCAAAACAGGGCCTTTGTATGGCCTTTGGATGCGCCGGCGTATCCGCCTGCCGGCGGATGTACAATTCAGATATTGCCGCGGTTAGCGAGGCTCAGCCTCGTTATGGCGCCGTAATGCGCCCGGCATGCCCAGGTCAGGCACAATGAAAGGACAAGGTCAGGCGAGCCCTGCACCTTGTGCATTCGTAGCTCGTAGGCAGCGGTGGTGTCTGAGATGTGGCTTCTGCGGGGGGGGAGGGCTCCTGCCTTCTGCCCTTGCCGTGGGGGTGCTGGAATGGGGTCCAGGGCGCAAAACAGGGCCTTTGTATGGCCTTCAGATGCACCGGCGTATCCGCCTGCCGGCGGATGTACAATTCAGATATTGCCGCGGTTAGCGAGGCTCAGCCTCGTTATGGCGCCGTAATGCTATTTGGCTATCCTTTCTTTAAGTCAGTTTAGCCTCTCACAAAAACATTTGCCTGGGCATTATAGGCAGATGAAAACGTGTGCATTATGCCTAATTGAAGAGAATGCGATCCATTATCAGACTGCAGGACTTTCTTACACACCCCATATAGGAAACACCTCAAGTACATGGAATTTGGCAGAACATGTGGCGTCGGGGTGTGTACAGTGACCTGCCTCAATCCATCTGGAAAAGGGACATACTACCACTAACATGTATCTGTTGCCATTGCATGTTTGCAACATATCGCATAATCTACATGTCGATGCTGAAAAGGAACCCGTCTAGGGATTGCTCCTCTCACTGTTCACAAGATATGCCCTGCTGTGAACTTCTGGCAAACAATGCAATTCACATTAAACTGTGCAATGTGTTCTAATAAATTTGGTGAAAACCAGTCTTCGGCAAACATGGCAGCAAGATTCTTTCTGTGTGTGCAGGATAGCGAAGCTGATCCAGGGCAACTTTCAATAATACCAGAGGCAACACTGGCTTTCTTATGGTAAAGAACACCCCATCTCTTCCATTAATCCTGCTCTTTCTGTAAAGCTTGACCTTGCAGCTCAATTAACTGTACAATGGATAAAATATTAAAACTTTCTTTTATAAGTATGCAACGTTTTGAAATTCGCTTTACATCTTCTACTTCAAAATTTTAAATATTTGGAAACTATAATGCTCTTTTGTCTTCAGCATTTGCAGCTTTGTTACTGCGAGAAAATCAGGTCTGCCCTCTTAGTATGGGTTGTGTATTTCACCACAGTGATAGACAATGGGAGCTTTAGTACTTTAACAAACTTGTCCAATATAGACTCATGTTGAACTGATGTGACTTCTCTGCGGAGGAAGCCCCTCCTTTTCCAATGCGACAACCCTGCATGAACGGTTGACGTCACATAGGCAGGGTTAGAATACACTCTCACTTCCTTATCGTCATATCTCTCGAGTGTGGCGATAAGCAGCACTAATTCTGCAGCCTGTGCTGAGCAATATGAAGGCAGTCTTGCACTTGTCACTACTTCAAATTCACCATCACACTTTAACTTTATAACTCCTGATCCTGTATCTATTTTGTCTGTCGTTCAATCCATTTTTGAAGAATTGTCAATTAATAGAATTTCACCCCCTCCGAGACCATTCTCTCTAACATGGGTAATATTGTTCTAAATCTCAGTATACATTGTGCAGTCATGTACATAGTCTTCCTTCCCTACTGGTTCTTCTATGAATGTTGCTGGATTCAGTATTCTGCATTTAACAATTTTGATTGCTCCGTTTGAAATAATCACTTCATACCCTAATGCCCTTTGCAGATTCAATGTTCTTTTGGATTTCTCCAAAATCGGGAACAAGGAATGCTCGACAAATAAGATCATTGAACACCCCATTGTAATATTTGTAGATCTTTCAATCACTAAAGCAGCAGCAGCTAATGCATGTTCGTAATGCTAATACCCTTTCATTACTGGGTTTAAAATCCCACTATAGTAGTCTAATGGTTTATGTCCAAGTCCTAGTGTCATTTTCTGTGTGAGTAATGCTGTCGTCACTTCTTCCTTTAGAATGTGAGAATAAGTTAAACTCCTCGTTGTAATCTGCAATTCCTAATGCAGGGGGTGTGCACATCGCCCTTTTTAATTCTTTGAATCCTACAGCCATCTCATCTATCCATGTTATTTTGCTTTTAACTTTCTGTGCTTCCTTGAGTCCTTTTAAAGGAATATATATGTACTGAAATCAAAAACCCAGGTCCTGCAATATTTGCACAGGCCCAAAAACTGATGCATTTTCCTTACTGTCTGAGGTGTTCGGGTTTTCATGATTGATTCTGCTCTTTAGGTGTCACCTTTCTCCCCTCTTGAGAGATTAACTGTCCTATTTACAGGACCTCTTCCGGGCAATACTGTAATGTCTCTTTTTCTACCTTGTATCTTTTCTCTGCTATTACTGTCATTAGTCAAAATGAATATTCTCCGCATCTTTCCTCTGTCTCACTGCACGCTAATATGTCATCTACGTACTGAATTGTGCTCTCAAGGTGTACGTTACATAGGTCCAACTGAATAACCCTATTAAAGATTGATGGGCACTCAGAGTAACCCTGAGGTAATCTTGTATGTTTCCAGTGCTGGTTTCTATATGAAAACAAAGTCAAATCTTCACGAAGGGGGATTGTAAAGAACACATTTTTGAAATCTATGACTGTAAAATATTTGTTGTAGCTGGATTCAAAACCAGTGGAAACTCTTCTTCAACAATATTGTTTAGAGGGCGTAGATCCTGAATACATCTTCATGACCACCCATGCTGCTTTCGGTACTGGGTACACAGACCTGTTACATAGGCATTCTGATGGTACCAATATTCCCTGCTTTATTAAACTGGCAATGGTTTCAAATATGCCTTCATCTGCTTCTCTGGACATGGTATACTGTTTTGCTTGTGGCAAAATTGCTCCTGGTTTGAGTTTTATTTTAATTGTTCCTGCTCCATTGAATAGACACACGTCATATGAAGTACTGGTCCAGAAGATGCTTGGCACCTTTTATAAATCATCATGGAAGAATTACAGTTTCTTTTTCACCAATGTCATTCTCTGTGGTATCTCCCTACTCTCAACTTTAATCCAATAAGTGAGACTTATGGAAAATATTAATTCATCATCTGAATAAGCATCTCTGAAGAATTCCTCATCTGTCAAATCTGTTAATATGTATCCTTCACTAAACCTATCACTGCTCTCCATCCTTTCCCCTCACCATCTGTTCCATGAACAACCACCCTTTCCTCTTTTACCACTGCTGCTATGGAGATAACCTGCTCTTCCTCGTCATCCATAGGTATTTCTGGCCAAAACAGAAATTCATCAGGGTATGGTAAACAATATCTTCATATTCATGGTTTGTCTTTCTAGAATGCACACCTGAACATTTGAGAGAGCAAGGAAACTCTGTAAATCTCTGCAGAGAACGGTGTCCAGTCATTTGGTCGAATGACATTTGGTCGACGCAATTTGGTCGAAAACCAAATGGTCGAATTTTTTTTTTATTTATATATTTATTTTTTGGGTTTTCGTTTTTTAAAAAAAGGGGTTTTTAGAGAAAAAAAGGGGGTTGGGGGGGACCCCCCAAAAAAATAAAAAAGGGGTGAAAATAAAAAAAAAAAATTCGACCATTTGGTTTTCGACCAAATTGGTTCGACCATTTGTCTGGTCGACCAATTTTTTTCGACCAAATGTCTGGTAACCGCACAGAACTATATACCTGCTCTCCCAATAGACCTATGATCATAAGCAACAGGAAGGTTCAGCTGTCTTCTCATTACCCGATCACGCATATATCTTAAGCTCCCATCAACATCTGTTACTCTGTACTGGTAAGTCATCTGATACCGGTCCACCACCCATTGGGGGCTATCTCCCCCCACCAAAGCTTTGCATCATTTCCTCAGACAGGGTTACGGAGGAGAGGGCCGAACATCCCAGGAATCACCCTTATGGCTGCATGCTTCAGAGATTCCACTGCAGAGCACACTGAACATGCTGACAGTGGTGTGCAATGCTATGCAGAAACCCTTAAATGAATCACAATGAGTGATGTTATTTACCATGCATTCTCGTATATAATCTCTCCATTGGGTATCATGATTGAATATTTATGAAACTTTGTTAAAGGGACGTTATAGTTACAAGTAAAACCTAAAAACCTCATAAATTCACCAGTTATGGTACGCTAAGCACCATAACTCGCGCCACCACTGTGCACTGCTAAGACTTACTCCCAGGAAATCAAAGATGTCATCACAAATGTCATTGATGACATCAATGATGACATCACATATCTGGGCCACTTGTTTTTGTTCGCTGACATATCTAGGCCAGGTAGTTTTGTTCACTGACAGTCAAAATATTAAAATGCAAAAGGTGCTATATGTATAGACATTAACCTTGTTGTATGTTCTTAAAGTACTTTCCTTGGGGTTTGGTCTCAGCTCATGGTGCACATACATGAGGCAATAAGCAGGCCCCAAACACAAAATGTATGTGTGTAAATGAAGATGAACGTTAATGTTATTAACATTTTCTGGTGATGCTGATTTTTTCTACCTTCCTTTCTTTAGTTTCCCTGTATGTGCCTCTGATTTGTATACATTGTGGGTCTTCATATCTATTGTTTGTAGTAGCACAAGTGCGTAGTAAGTCTTGAATTGTTAGCTAGTTATTACATGTTGAACATTACTCAAAACTCGGATAAGGTAGCATTCATTATTTTACTATCCAAAATTACAAGATTAGAAATATTGTACTTCTATGGTGCATGCTGCAGCCATTGCCTATGTTTATGTCTGATTAGGTTCTTGTATTAACAACAACACTCAAAAACTCTTTATTTATATGAGTAAATTCTTTAATAGCTTAAGTAGTTCATGATAGGTCTCCCGATCACCCCACCATTTTATTACCAACATTATAAACACAACCCCTCCTTTTCATCAAAATAAATTTCATATGTGATGTCATCAATGACATTAGTGATGTCATTTTTGATGTCCTAGGTGTTAATCTTAGCAGTGCACGGTAGTGCACGGTAGTGGCACGAGTTATGGTTGCTTAGCTTACCATACTGGCAAATTTCCGAGGTTTTTTGGTTTTACCTGTAACCATAGCGTCCCTTTAACAATGTTTTTTCATTGAATTTCATAGGTTTTTATTAGTGCAATTTAACCATAATATCCCTTTAGCAAAGTTTTTTCAGTGAATTTCAAAGTTTTTGTTAATGCAACTTAGCCATAACATCCCTTTCGCAAAGGTTTTCCAGTGAATTTCATGGGTTTTTATTAGTGCAACTTAACAATAGCATCCCTTTAACAACGTTTTGTTCCGTGAATTTCATGGGTTTTTACAGTGCATTCTAATTTCCTAAAACTTATTAATATCATACTTACCCCAATATAGCAAATGTTTGTCCAATTTACAAGGTGTCAGCTTAAAACTCTTTTTGTGTCCGTCGCTGTTCGCTTACGTCTGACGTCATTGTGGGCTTTCTGCACAGTGTCACGTGACCACACTCACACGCGCATCATGATGACGTGTTTGCGAACAAGTCCACACTTTGCAATCGGTCCTTGCATCGTGGACATTTCAGAACTGCACTTTCTACTGATCTAGGAACTTTGAAGCTTAAAATATTTCCCATGCACAGCTCCTAGACCTATTCTTACTCATTATCCATTAACAATCTAGTACAGATCACATACTTGGAAGAATATTAGTAAACTGCTATTTATCTTATAAATGACATCAGCTTTTGCCATCCCTCCTCCCCAAGAGCCACCACCACCAACACAGTAGCTGTAGGACCTACACAACACAGTACTTCTGAAGACAATGAAGAGGACCAAGAAGAAGAGGTAGAGGAAGTGCCTACCTCTAGCACCAAGAGAGAATCATGGGTTTGGCAGTTATTTACCACTGTAGGGAATGTACCAAAGGCTAAAGCTACCAAAGTGAAATGCACTGAGTGCAACATTGTACTCAGTCGCGGACTACCTGGACAGTACACCTACAGTGTGCGACCTGTAAAACAATTCCCTATTCATGGTCTAGCCCTCCTGGGCAACCATGCACCGGTCTTGGACAATCTTAGACAATCTCCCAGGGGGGGTGTGGATCACTATACCACCCCCCCTGCTTTTGTATCTCAGCGCCTACGTGCACTGTGTTACTTCTAGATTACTTCTAACAACATATCCTATCATACTCCTATGGACACAATAACATAAGACACAAAGAAAACACATGAATCGATTCAATTATAACAATAGAATACATTTATTTATGCACAGCAAAGCATGATGCAAACAATACTAAAACTATTGCAAATATCTAAATTGCACCTTTTATGCTTCTGGTGCAAATCTACCATGCAGTGGATAACTATAAGCCTTACAGGCTTCCAATGCAAGCTATCAGTGTCTGATGCAATATACATATGGCAAGTGTCAAATCAGCATTCCTCTCCATTCCACACCATACTTCACACTCACTCTCTAAGACAAACCCTGTCTGATTTCCCCTTTCCTAAACCCAAAGCTCTTTGTGTGAGTGTCTGTTCTAATCAATCAGTTTAGGCCATAAACCATACTTCCCATTTGCATGTGCCTCTCTCCCCTCTCCGGCTCTGTCTTTGTCAAGTCTCTCCTCTCCCGCTACTCTGCAACCATCCAGTCAGTTTCAGGGCCAGGCCTCGGTCTCTGTCTGCCAGATCGATCTCATCAAGGCCTCATCAGATTCTGCTGCACCAAGTCACCTCTCACTAATCAAACTCCATCAACATCTAAAAACTCCAACAACTACTAAAAACTCCCCTCTCTTCACCTCTGGTTATACTATTCTATGGCGCACTCAAATCCCTATGGTTACATTCGTTCTCTACTAAGAATGTCTCTTTCTCTGTCAGCAAATTCTGTATTCAGGCAGCGCCTGAATGTCTGTGTACTTTCACTCCGTGTTCTTGTCGTGTTCTTTGTCAATGTGACATTGGACATCATATCTCTATCATGGTCTATCTGTCTGCAGTGCCTGCCTCCTATTTCTCCATTTATACCCATTCACTCCACTGTTGGCTTCACAAAATCCTCTTTCCGTGCCTGTGTGCAAAGGCTCTCCTTACCTGCAAAGGCTCCTCTCCCATCTCCCCATGTAGCGCTGCCTCCCACCTTTTCTGTCTCTGCGAAACACACAAGCCCCTGCTGATAAGACTTCCTTCGCCTTCCACTCGGACAAGGTGACCTCTTATCAACCAAACTGTTTACAAATTCCTTTCTTTCAGTGTACCATAACAACTCAGCACAGAACCAAATGGTGCTTCTCTGTCCCATTCAGTGGAATGGCTTTATAATGCCAGCTAAATGCTTTCTAGCGTTTACGCTTTCTCTCGCAATGGCAAGCGCTACCTATATGCAAACTCATTCTAAGTGCACACTCAATGCGTGGTGTCTCTACAATGCATACATGTGTACATGTAACTACACAACATAACAATGTGTCATTCTAAATGGCTCTACATGGTATTTCAAATATGACAGTGTGTCATTCTAAATGCAAATTGCAAATGCATACAAAGTGGCAGTCTAATAATGTGGATAGTGTCTAATTCAGCAATGATAGCTTAAACAGGATGCAATAATGGAATGATTCCATAGCAAAGAGTAATGATTGGGTAATGGTTCTGTAACAAAGAGTAATGATTCTCTAATGATAACAAATCCAGACTCCTCATTTTATCAGATTCGACAACAGGACCACCCCATGTGCCGCCACACCCAATCCAACCACTGCAATGCTCTCAGAAAGGCTGTTCCTTTCTTAGAAAGTGGTAGGCTGTCTTCCTCCAGCTCATCTTCCTCAACCAGTACTGTAAGCACACAGCCTACTTCTATGGGATAAAAAATCCCACCAGCTACCTTGCAAGCACAAAAAGAGGCTGTCGATCCATATCTTTTGAAGACAGCTGTCCTCAGTTTATACTGCAACACACCACTCTGCAGGGGGGATCAATTTTGAAGTGCTTTTGAAGCTGTAATCAAGGAGCATGAGAAACACTGCCCCTACCTTAGATGTAACACACGTGCAACATCTTCCCCTGTCCACCTGGCCTTCCATATTAGTGCTTGGTGCCTGTTCCCTCATTTCCCTCCCCACCTTATGTTCTAACCTCTCCAACAAAAAATAAGGTTCTTTTAGGAACCACCTTTCACTGTTAAAAAATAGAACTAAAAAAAATCTTATAGACTCCATCTACTTTACATTTCTCAGTAAAGTACATAGACTCAATTAGATTTTCCAACATTTCCATAAGAATTTTGTGTTATGCTAATGGTAATAATGTAGCGTCCTTGGAACGGGGGATATTGGCCCATCAGCCAAAGTTATCGGCCCAAGTGAAGCAAGGGCAGATAACGAGGGCTCCAGAGAGTTAGCCCCCATTTCAGCCCCTGCAATGGGAGATGAAGGCCATTAGCACCCCTGGTTGCCAAAGCGGTAATGAGGGGTGCTAATTTTTTTTAATTTTTCTTCCTACACCGGGACGCGCACAGCGTTTCACTGTAGGAAGGAAAATACTTTTCCAAGATTGTCACCAGGGAAAGGGAAGGCGGGGCTCCGTACAGAGCCCCTCTTCCCTTTCCATGGTGGCCTGCAGAAGGCGAAGAGAGAACCCTATGACCATATCACCACAAGCACATTTTGTTCCCTTTCAATCCTGTCCCAATTTAAAAATCCTTTACCACACAGCTAGTCCCTGCTGAACATAGCCACTTTATCCCCATTGGTCGTCCCTCGTGGTTATGGCCAGTAGCCAGATTGTCCGGGTCATGACCTTATGCCATAACCCGGACAATCTGGCCATTGCCCATGACCATAGGCTAAACCGCAGTCACCAAAGGTATATCACTATTTTTTGTACCTACATTGTGTCACTTGTCAAAAAATAAAACATGGACACATTTGCAAAACCATGCTTTCAGGTCCTTGCCAATGCTCCTTACACAAAAAGCCGTCCGTGTTTAATTATATCAAAAGTATAAAAATGTATGTACATACAATAGTGATATAACTTAGCCCCCACTTGACAAAATCCATTCAGAATTTGCAGAAACATTCAAGGTTGGGTTTCTAATCTTTCTGAAAACCTTTGCCAACATTGGACAAACGGCAACAAAGTTATAAGCCATCTAAAAATGTTGAAACCCCCATCTAATTTAGCCCCCTCTTGACAAAATCCCACCAAACTTTGCAAAAACAGTTACATCTAGATCTAAAAGCCATTTGCAAACATTTGTGCAGATGTGCGAAATGGCACCACATTTATAAGCCTTTACAATATTTTGAGACACCCCTCTAATTTTGACTCCTCTTGACAAAATCCCACCAAACTATGCAGAAACATGTATATCTAGATCTAAAATCTGTTTACAAACATTTGTGCAGATTTGTCAAATGGCACCACACTCATAAGCCTTTACAATATTTTGGGATGCCCATCTAGATTTGTTCCCTCTTGACAAAACAGCCCCACACTTTTCAAAACCATTCAGAATCAGGTCTAGAATGAAATTCTCGAATATCATACAATTTCATTGAGTGGCACCAAAGTTATAAGCCATCCAAAAACTGCTTTTCCCCAACCTTGTAATCCATAAATAAGCATAAAATCCACCAAACATCTAATATGTTTGCAGACATCACAGGACTGCCCGGATTGTTCACAGACATCAGGAAGAAAAACAAGAGTTTTTATTGCTTTTTACGGCCATATCCCATCCCAACCTCATCACCCGTCACCTCCCCAGAGATTGTTTCATTCGTTTGACAAGTGCAATGTTGTGTTTGTTAATATATTTTTACTGCGCTGTCTGCGGACACTGGCGGATGTCCACGAATCCAACATGGCAGGCGTTTCCAAAAATTTGCCGCACCTCACATTTTTTATTGACCAATCAGTGGGTGAGTCCGATATCCGTGGACATCACGTCGCCCGCTGGACCAATCGGAGACCCGTCAAGGGACCGAACCCAGATAACACACATTTTTTATTACCTACTTTTTGGTCATTCTAAAAAAATGACTAGACGGATTTACACCAAATCTACAAACGCATGCATTCTGGACCAAGCCGCCGTTCTTGCTGCAAATTTGGTGAAAATCTGTCCAGCAGTTTGGGCTCTAGGCATGAGAAAAACCACATATTTTGGTACCCGGCCCTATAACTTTGCTCCCTCTTGACGAACCCTCACCAAACGTCGCAGGATCGATTTGACAGGGCCATATACTATGTTTTGTGAGTATTGCTTCGGGGGGCAAAGTTATAAACCGCCCAAAAAGTGCTCTTCCTATGGGTTGAGGAACTTAAACATAACTACAGGGCCACTACCGCAGGCCCTGTCATTTTTACTCTGATGCATGTTTATTTCTATATTGGTGTCCTGTCCCAGAGGAGAAGGATTCCCATTGCAAGCTACTTGCCAGTCATAATAAGTAATTAGCCTCCTCAATTCTACAGATACACACATCACATTACTCACTAAGAGTCAATTATCACTAGACAATTGCTAGTGGTGAGTGCACATGTTGAGCCCTGTCTTGGCCCATTCTATACTTTGTAGAAGGATATTAAACTTTAATACCTGTTGTGACAGCTATGGCTTCCCCCTTTACTCCCTACGAGAAGACACCAACCTGCACTTTCATTATTCAAATTATTCTTGCCTTACTTTTCTTTCACATCGACTGCTATTGTTCCCCACACGGGTAGATTGGCATTCATGGCTATTTGGAAAAAGGATGGGGCACCACATCCTCAGCACTTCCAGATACCCACATCTGGAATCTGGGGCTGTAAATGTACATAAGGACTACCTGCTCTTAACAGCAGGTGGCAGACCAAGAGGCGGAGGTCAGAGCAGAGGATGTTTTCCAGCTACCATACTCTATCATCACACACAAGCATCCCGACCCACATACCTCTTTCAGTGCATGTTGCAAACTGCGGTAGTGGCTGAAGGGCGGTGGGTGTGGATGAAAAGGCTTGTGAGTGTACTTCCTGGTGCCACTTTCAGACCAACCCAAAGGCTTTCCATCTTTTTCCACTGAGGCTCAAGTGCACTGCAGCTGATATTAGGTCTAGAAGCTGGTGCAGCACCATGATTGATATGTTGCTCATTCCTAGTAAGAGTGTCATTACCTGTTGACCACTATTGCTGCTGTCACTCTCCAGCAAATATTCTTTGCTGATAAATGTTCAGCAGCTCTTCATGGATCAATCAATCCGTTTGGGTGAATATTGAGCTGATCACTAAGCAGAGTATTATTTTTTTGAGAAAACACTGCTAGGTGTAATCCACTGAGCTCAAGCCACTACTATAAGGGAGATATGGGCACAAAACACTGCTGAGTGTTTTCTTTGTGCTGGTTGCAAGCTGACACTTGGGGGCTTACTTTCCAGGCTTCGTAAACTCTTTAAAATCCCACGAGATCTGCAGGGTGAGTTATTACATACGTAAAGAAATGCACTCACCCCATGGTGACCCGTAGTGAAGCGTGACAAAATATTTACCCATGCTTTCTGTAGAATGGTGCATGTCACCATAAGCACACTACATATTTGGAGCAGTGCTGCCACCCAAGGGCCAGACATGCACAGTGAAACCCTTGCTTGCAATTTACTGCAAATAAAGTTGGTTTGAAGTCAATGTCAAATAGAATTTCAGACATCCCCCATACTTGCCAGCATGGTCTAGTACCATACAAATGATACTCACCCTTCATAAAATCTCATTGCCAATGCAAGTGGGCTAGAGGATTTTGTAAGCACTGTATTGTTTGTTTGAGGTTTTTCTGTCTGAAAACAATTCTTAAAGGCAAAATGATTTGGGGAATACCGGGTTCATTTTGGCAAATTTATTAGGTAAAGTGTCTTACACAAAGTTGCTTTACCTTCAGAGAAATCTTTGAGAATGTCTCACTCATTGTCAGAGTTAATGTTTTCTTTAACCACAATGTACAATAATTGAGATGTTTCTTGTTTACCATGTTAGGAGGGGAGGGGAGGGGGGCTATTTTTCTGATCTACCTCCTAATTGCAATTTATTGGTTGAAACTTTCATTGAAATGTCTACATTGTATTTAACAAACTTTAACAAAACACTATCTCATGAAAGTATGTATTTAGTATAAACTGTGATAGAATTAATCAAATCCCACAACCACTCGCAACACTTACCAAGGCACAAGGACAACATCATATTAAATGACACCATATGCTGTTGGCATTTTACCCAACTATTCAACTGACTTCCTTAACCAAACACTAGTAGAATCCTTTGCTAGATTTATGCTATTTATAAACTTTATGCCATAATGTGTGTTACAAATGTATGAAAACTAGCACAAGTTCCTTCTGGTTGTCCTATCTGAACAGTCACTATGGAAACACTGAAAATAAATACAAATCATGAAAGGTACTGAGCCGCCTATATATGTTTTTTGTTTCCTTTTCTATCTCCACTTTGGCTCCAGACTCCAGCAGCAGGTTTTCCTTGTTCTCCTGGTGGTCATTGTCTGTGCTTAAATTAGAGTTTTGCAACTTCCTGCCCCACCTTTTCCATTTTCTCTTAAACTATTTTAATCTGAATTGAGCTGGGTTCTCTTACAGTCCCACCTACACTTCTGCATTGATTCAGACAAGATTTTCAAGTGGGAGTGTTTTACTGCCTAATTTTTAAAGTTGGGAGCCCTTTATGCTTTATGGCGTAGAAAAGTAAGTCCCACTCCTAATGGGAGTATTTTATAAGCAACTAAAAATAAGAATTTGTTGGGGGTGATTAATATTTCTTTGCACTTAGCTCAAGGTTTACCTCTTTAGATCAGGCAGTAGCAATACTAATTTCTTCCTGTGGCACTATTGATCCAAACAGATCCATGGAACTTTGTGGGTCAAAGCAGGGAGAAACGCTTCTATGAGTCAATTGCCTATTTTTTTTATTGGGAGCATTTTTAGTCCCTATATTTTTTGGTTGTTCAGTTTTTGCCAAGTTTTAGAGAGCAACATTGATCGATACGGCCCTTATCTGTAGGGCTGCCCTACTACTATTCTTGAGTCTTGTCCCATAGGTGTGTCCCTCCATTATTCACCCAATGTATGTATGGACCATGCAGAACCTTTTTTATTTAGTTTACCTTTTCTCAAGCTTTAGTATCTGTTCTGGCTTTGTGTTGTTCCCTCTCGTACTATTTTCTGTAAGGTCGCTTAATTTTTATCGTTCAGTCCATTTCTTCCACAGGCTGTTTCTCGAGAGACTACCTTTTCAATGGCTGCCTATCGGAAAATAGCCATGTGTTGCAGGACCAGGCGGGATCAGGAAGCAACATATGTGTGGCAAGAAGGGGAATGGATTATGAGGGTGGGTGGAATGATAGGGTGTTATGCCAGAGAAGAGAGGGAGGGGCATAGATGGTGTTGTGGGGGTTGCAGGGGGTAGCCCACACTGTAATGTGGTGGTGATCAATGGTGGCAGGAGTGTCTCCCTCACTCTAGTAGGGACTGGGCAAGATGAGCAGGGGTTGCCTGGGTGCATCTCGCTCGAAGCAGCATGTCGCATGGTGGTGGTGGGGGAAGGGGTCCAAAGTTCATTCCTGCAGCTCGAAAGTGGGGCTGTGAAAATGAGCTTCGGCAAATGCGGTGCACTCTGATTTCTCCGGGGTAAATATTGTTTTTATGTATGCAGCACTCTTACACATCTGAAGAGATATTATGTCACTTACAAACAAATCCAGATTGCTTTAACCGTACACTGAGGAACCATGCGAGCCAAGGAACCACTGTAGTCTATCCAGGTCTTTGGACAAAAGAAAACTGCTAATGCTGTTGCTCAATGCAAGTAGGTCAATGGCCTCATTAAAGTAAATGGGATACCTCTTGGAAATGATTGAACCGAGGACTCATCAGTACAAACTTCTTGAGGTGGGACTTCTCCTAAGAAAGAACACTTTGCTAGGGTTGACTGACATCGGGTGAAGGGTCGTGGCCATGTTGCACAAGTGTACATGACACGCCAGTCTATTTCCAAGGCAAAGGTGGCTTACTATCAAATGTATGTTGTTGAAAAATCCAAAAAGGAAATCAAGGACATTCTGATCCAGTATGACCAGACACTGTTTGTGACAGATCCTCATCGGTGAAAGTCCAAGTAATTTGGTGGACCTGCAGCTCGCTGCCAGAAATTCTTGTGTTAAATATTTTACACTTGCAATAAATCAAATGTGAGAACTAAAATTAGAAAATACATGGTACTATGGTAGAGGAAAAGAGAGAGTCTGACATTGTCCCACACGACCAGCAGTTTTGGACCTCTGTGTGGCAGTATGAGAACAACTGACAATCCAGTCCCACCTATTTTGAAGGAGGCAGAACTAATGTCCTAGAGAATAGCTTGGATCTGTAAAGTCATCATCCCAGTGAACCACTGATATAACTCAAAGTAGAGTGTGGTGACAGGTGGACTGGTTAAAGGAGGGACTCTGAGGGATCCCAAAGTCCTTCCTATATGCTAAACAGAACGTTCTTCAGCACCACCAGTTGTTGACATGGTTAGTCAGGAAAGGTCCTAATTATGAAGAGGGGTTCAGGTTGCACACGCCATATTTGTGACTGTGGAGGGGACAAAATGGGTGTGATGTTGCAATTTCCTTTGTATCCGGTGTAGTTAAATGTGAATGAGAAATGTGACTATAAGTGTAACTTTGTGCTCAAAGTTGATAGATGTTAGATTTGCACGTGTGTAGTAAGATAAATGCCAAAACTGGCAAATTAAATATAAACAGGATCCAGACATGGTGTGCAGCGAAGTACTTAGAAGTTGGGCAATGAAAAGTTTCATAATGTGCATGCGAAGAAGGGGATTTGTCATAGAGAACCCACTGTAAAGAACAGACAGTATTTATTAAACATGAAAGCACACTGAGGTACATACACAAGGAAATTATAAATCTACATGTAGTGGGCTTTTATAAATGTATTAGACTTTGCAGTCAGGAGTACACAAGGAAGGTGAATTTTAAGTAGATAGGAAAATCCAGTTCTGCTGGGTTGGAAGCCAGACGAGGAGTAATGAGGATTAACCAAGCAGCTGGTCAGCTAGCAAACTGACAAGGGGTTTATAGCCTGGTAGTTTCGCAGAAAAGCAGACATAATCTCTTTTAGGTGCATGGGAGCTTGCAAAAGGGATACAGCCATTTGATTTTGATCAGTGGAAAATGTCGGGTAAAGTGACGCTTGTGGCGAGAGTGACGGATATTCATGAATTTTCATTGTTTTCTCCGGATGTGCCATGCATGCAGAAATGGTAGTCATTTAGATTAGAATGTTCTGGAGACTACAGCAGGATATGGTAAGTGAAATACTATCTTATTTCCTAGGAATTGTAGGTGATGCAGGTGTTACCTATGTCTATCTCGCCATCACTGGGGTGGCCACTGGGAAAAATTGAGGTGCGAACTCTGGGTCTGTAATACTCGTCTGCGGGCGATAAAGGATAGTACCCATTTGAAGGTGGTGTCGAAGGAATTCTCTTGACAGTTCTAAGAGAACCTGTTTTTGTCTGCCTCTCCTCATGATTGTTTGAAGTATTTATGCAAACTATGTACAATTATTTTTAGGCTGAGAAGTTTCATACCAGCTGTGCCTTGTAGTAAATTATGTTTGTATATGAATTTTTAACCATGTGATGATGTCATGACCTACCACAAACAAATCCCAGGAAGGGGTGCACTGTACACGTGAGCTAAAGATGGTAGTTATGATAATAACAATCGGAATAAAGGATTCGATTTCTTTGTGTAGGTTTTGGCAAATCATGTATGGGGTGAATTGTAATAAAATATATGGAAGTGTTTTAACTATTACAAAAATGTATATGATGTGTCAACGTATGAGGTTCATGGAGGCTTGGTTTAATTTGACTCCACTGCGTTCTCTAGATCCTCCCTGGAAAATTGTACAATAAACTTGCTGCACGTCCAAACATGCACTCGTTTCTTAAGTGGTGGACCCACTTTGAGTTAAGGTGATTGGGGACCATCCACACATTTGGCGCCACAAAGAGACCCCAGGCTTTCAGAAGCGTTGGACGTCTCCTGTCCACACAACTTGGCTGCGACGCCTCTCTGTTGGGAACAGTCTTCTGTGACTTGAGAAAAGGGGGTTAAAACCCTGTCTGTTCCCTCGAAGTGTGGTACTGTGTTCCAGCTGTGCAGGACGAATTGACAGAGCACCACTTCGGAGCAGATTGGGATCACAAGTGCACTTTTGGGGGATAAAGCAAGAGGGGAAATAGGGGGAAAAGTAGGATGTTCCTTTTATTTAAGGGGTTTGGTAAAGGCAGAATCGAAGTGCGTGTGGAGTTAGTCGAAGTTACGGAGATTGAAAGGGTGAATACTTTGAAGGAATGAATGACTGTTTTACATTGTAAGTACTTTGTATATATTTTTACCTAGTTTGTTATTGTTGAGGTGTGAGTTGGTATACTATCCAGCACACCCATTGTGAGGTTTATCTTGATACCTTTCAGTCTGCTTTTATGGTTGGCTGGAGCCCTCATCTATGGGTGAGGTGGCATCACCCGTAGATATCTTCCTGAAGTAAACCCTTGTCATACTTCATTCTGTATTGACTGTGCGGGCAGAGCTCTCGCCTCACTTTTCTTGTTTTTTTGAAGTAGTGAAGACTGTACTAATGAACAAGAGAGCGAGAGCAGCAGTGTATTAGTGGAAAACATTGCACTCCTATGCTCGAGTGAAAGAGATATCTAAGAGGTATTGGCTGGCATGTGGTTTTTGATAGGATTCTGTCTTTTGTGTAATTGAAGGGAATAGCTAGGATAGGTGAGTGCAGTGAAAACGATTAAGGTGAATGAGTGTGGTGAACAACTAAGAAACTTGGAAGGGAAAAAAGGATGGTTCTTTGGGGGAAGTTTTGAGCTGAAGGTGCAGCTTTGGTGTTATTTTTTGGTGAGATTATTTTGGGTAAATTGGGTTGGAGTATGGAGACTCAGCTGAATCATTTGTGTCAGGTACTTCCTGGCTAGGAGATGAAGATTCTAAAATACCATAGGGAATGGCTGCAGGAAACTAAGGCTAAAATGCTCAATTATTGCTCTACTTAGGGGACCTATGATAAGGGGATATTGGAGAAACTGCATAAATTTTTAGCTACAAGGCACAAAGGCTCAAAGTTAGCGATGGGTTAAACATCTTAAAGCTATGGAGGATGCATGAAAATGGCAGGAAGGCCTATACTGTTAAAGTTTCAGAAGAAGGGCTGAAAAAGGAGAGTGCGAGAATTCCTTCGACACCACCTTCAAATGGGTACTATCCTTTATCGCCCGCAGAAGAGTATTGCAGACCCAGAGTTTGCACCTCAATTTTTCCCAGTGGCCACCCCAGTGATGGCGAGACAGACACAAGTAACACCTCCATCAGCTACAATTCCTAGGAAATGAGATAGTAAGGAAAGCGGAAGGGTAAGCCCTTTAATAGTAAGGGCTGTAGAAAGGTTGAGAATGGAGAGGGGAAGGGAGTAGCTTCACCGACTGCTAGGTTAGAGGAAAAAAATAAGGTCGAGGAACAAGAGAGAGTGAGGCTGCTAGCCAAAAGAGTAGATGAAGGTTTGAGAACGAGGAGATTAGGCCTTTTTCTGCTATGATAGAGGATAGGTTGCGTAGGGTAGTAGAGAGACAGAAGCAGGAAAAAAATCAGAAGAAATGCCTATGCTATCTGAAGAAGAGGTAATGCTGTTATGACATCAGAGAAATGAAGAGCAGGAAGAAGTGAATGGACAGGCAAAGGATGTAAAGGAAGGAAGGTGGAGGCATGGGCAAGGTCTGGTTAGGTTTGATGAATTGATTCTTAAAGAGGAAAATTTGGACCTGTAGAACAGAAATGTTGGTTCAGGAATCAAGCAGGGAGAATGGGAGCTGAAAACCTACGGTAATGCTGAGTATGCTTCCATACCTGTAGAAGTATCAGGGGAAGTGTTAATAGGAGTAGTTGATGTAGGGGAATGGGAATCAGATGTTGAGCAGTGAGAGCAGGATGAAGCCGCACCACTGCCCACTCTAGGAGTAGTGACAGAGAATAAACCAGTCTTAGGATGCACAATGATACTCGCATGGCTGTAGTAAGTAGCAGGGAAGAGATAGGGTAAGCACCAGTAAAAGGGGGTGCAGTTCAGTTTCTGTTGCTCCAGTAGGGTCTGGCAAAGGCGTATTATCTCCCGTGGTCACACGTGGATCGGAATAACTTGATGAAGACACCCCCTTCACTCACAGCAGGGGCGGGAAGTGGATTTATGCATTAGAGAAACACACTCATGGTGTCATGATGTCCATAGGGGATATGAAAAGCGTATTCATGGCTCTAATGGGGGAATGGTCAGACAAGCTTCGAAAGAGAGGGGTATCTATGAGTTCAGTTTGAGACAAATACCCATGATGGAGCAGCTTTTTACAATTACAGGGCACAGGGATGGGGGGGCTTTCAGATTATGTATCATGATTTTCCAGAAATTCATACTGTGCATTTTTATGTAAAAAGAGGCAAGAAAAGGAAAATGAGAGTATAGAACAGGCACAAAAGGTAAATGCCAACCTTGTTCAGAAAAAGCAAGCAAAAATCTATTTTAAGGGGCATTGATTACTAGTTCCATGGAAGGACAAGAGGGACATGGTGAATCCGGTATCACACAAGGGTGGATGGATGGATATGTGGTGGATGGATGGATATGCTCCTGGTCCAAGGCAAATAAGAGGGTTTCTGAGTGGTAGGAGAGGATTTTCAAAGAGGAAGTGGGTCATTTGGCAGAAGGATAGGACACCTGTCACAAGATTATTAAGACAGATAACTGTATTTCTATGTGGGAGCTCGGCAATACAATCCCCAACCGTGACATATGCCCCAGGCTCTGTGCAATCACAGCAGGTATAGGTTGGACAAATCTCAGTGGCTCTGGCAGCACAGACCTCTGGGATCCCACTGGCCATGCCAGCATAGGCACTTGAACAGACATGGGAGAAAAATCCCTACTCCAAGGAACCATTGATCAGCGCACTGGATGGAGAAGGTTTTTGGAGGGAATCCTTTTTTTCTCCCTGGTGCTAATATGTACCGAGAGCAGAACAGCCCATGGGGATTTCTGATGTGCCCAGTCCTGTCCATTACTACAGATCCAGAAGAGTTACTCCGGATAGATGTGCAGGTTAGTGGCCAAACATTTCTATTCATGGTCGGTACACCAAACATTTTCATCAAAGAAGGTGAGTTTCCTTGGTCAGACAAAACGATGGACACAGAGGGATTCTCTGGGGCCATCCTGTCAGTTTCTTATACTGATGATCTATGTAGTAAGATAGGTATACAAAATATATCTACTCCTTTGTTGTATTGTACAGAAACCCCAGCAAATATCTTGGGCATAGATCTCTTAAGCATGCTTTGAGCATTGATTGCTTTCACAGAGGAAGGTATTGTATGCTCCACTCCAGGTTTGTATCTGGTAAGAGACGCAGCGTGTTTGCATGGATATTGTAGTGACAGTGTGATAAGTTGGGTGCCTGTACATTCAGCTTTGTTTTTTTATGGGGTAATGTTTTTGTTGAGTTGGGTTCAGGGACTAAGAAGTCAGATGTGGCGGGTGCCAATTGAATTCTTGTTTCCGCCTGCTGTGCTGCAGGAGGGAACACCACACACCAATGATATGATTCTCCTAGAGACAGTAGTCATCAAGAAGAACAGGGTGGTTCTCTCAGGCACCAATGAAGAAGGCAGAGAATGGCGCACAGTTCTGTGCATCGATCTGACCTTGTTGCTAAGGGACGTGGCCGACAAACAATTGTTCGAAGACACCAAAGGCACAGGAGAGATGGTTTTTGAGAGATATGGGTGCCTTGTCAGATAACGACAGGGCAAAGGGAAGTACCATAGACCATGCTTATCATTATAAATACATCACCACGTTGGAAGAAGGATTCAGAAAAAGAACCAGACTATTTAAGGATAAGCAATCCTCACGATGTGAGGCTGCTAAAAAGTGTTGGAGCAGTGTGAATAAAATGGAGTCCTGGTTTGCTATTAACATGGGTTAAGCAGTACCTCATGTCTAGAGAAGCAGACTAGGGATTTTATGAGACTATTATGGGGTTGTCCCCATGTAACACAGCCATCTACCCAGTGAAGATAGCAAAGGTGCCCAGTTGGGGGATGGTCCAGGATTTGTGCCAGATCAATAATATGGTTGAGGAGAATTTTCTGGTGGTACCAAATCCTGATTTGATTCTTTGTAATATCCCTACTCGGTCGACCCACTTCACAGTGATTGGTTTAAAATAAGAATTTTTCTTGGTTCCCTTATACACTGATTATTAGTACCTCACTGCGTTTACATATCGTAGTGACTATGCGATTGTTTTCAACAGGGTGGTTCAAATGGATTTGGAGAATGTACATGTGTCCAGTACAGTAATTCAGAATGTTGATGATTTGCTAGTCTGTAGCACTTCAGAAGATGAGTGTCAAGGAGATTCAATAACGCCACTTCCACAGCTTGCACAGAAGGGGTACAAAGTGGTCAAAGAAAAAGTGCAGTCCTGCCAGACAGAGGTAGTATATTTGGGGCAAGTGATATCGCCCACAGGCAGGAAGGTAATGCCAGCGATAACCACTGCAGTTCAGAATACGACTCTGCAGCAACGGTGAAACAAATGCTTCCGTTTTTGGGTCTCAGTAACTATTGTAGATTGTGGACCTTTGACTACTCTAGCTACATGAGGCCCTTAGTGCCAGGACCGAAGGAAGTGCAGAAGGTGAAGGTCTGATAGAATGGCCTGATGAAATGGTGACTTTCTTCCAGGAACTCATGGCTGTGATCAGCAATGCTCCAGTCTTGGCGACCCCGAATTACAAGAAACAATTTTATTTGTTTTACACTGGAACGGGCGGGTGATGACAGTGGTCCTGACCCAGCAAACATCACTAGGCCATAAACGTTTAGCATACTATAGTGCACACCTAGACCCAGTGATGCAGGGTTAGTTCCGTTATGAGCAAGCTTTAGCAGCAATGGTTTATGCAAGTCAAAAGTCTTCAACCAATACCATTGGTTGCCTGGTGACTTGTACGTAGAGCATGCAGTCTTTGCAATCTAGGAAAAGTCCAAATCAACTTTGACGACTCAAAGAGTTTGGGGGTACATGGTTATTTTATCAAATGCATCAATACATCTGTACAGTGCAATCTAGTCAATCCTGCAACATTTGTTGACAAGCCATAGAAACCTGATGACATCGTCCACGATTGTGCAACATACAAGGGAGATGAGGAAGAGAGGACATGTGTTAAGGAGGATGCTTTGGAGGGAGGTGAAGTACTTTTTGTTGATGGGTCCTTGACAATCAATCCGGACACTGGTGAAAAGCATACCAGTTCAGACTGAAAAAACGGTTGCCTTCTCATTACTCAGCACAAATGGCAGAACTAGTGGCACTAGTGGCACTTATAGAGGCACTACAAATGGGTAAGGAGAAGGTGGTCACCATTTTTTACTGACTCTGCGTATGTAACCTCCATTGTACATTCTCGGTTATCAGGGTGGCCGAAAAGAGGGTTTAGAAGATTGTTTGGGAGCCCTGTCCAGCATGCTGCGCTGCTATTCAGAATAATCAAAGCATTAACCCTGTCCACAGAGGTAGGCATTGTAAAATGTGCTGCACATACTAACCGTACTAACTGCATAGCACTTGGAAAAGATGCTGCAGACAGGGTGGTGAAAGAAGATGCTCATTTCCCATTTACAGATTCCCAGAAAATAGAAACTGTGGGCCAGCAGATACAGTTGCCAGCTCCACATATGGCAGTCCTGGTGTTTCAAATCATAGAAATGAAAGGCCAAGCACCTCAAGAGGAACAGGAGCTTTGGGCAAAGATGATGTGCCCTCTCGCCTATGGATTTGCTGTGGGGGCAGGAGCTGACGGGGAAGGTAGAACTGCTTCTTGTGGCTATAGAGCAACTACATTACCCATTGCAAACTTCTTGATGACAAATTGCAGCACAGCTCCAGGAGGAATGGTTTATACCATATATCCAGGAGCAGGTAAGTAGATTTGTAGGAAACTATATAGTTTGTAGGGAATTCAATCCTGGAAACAACATGAGGTCAGTAAGGGGAATTTTGCCTAGGCCCTCTGGGCCATTTTGAGAGCTTCACATAGATTATGTTGACATGATTGTGAAATTTAATAATTACTGGTACCTTACAATGGTAGTTTGCCCATTTTCAAGGTGGCTTGAGGTTGATCGCTGTGTACACCTGGATACTAAGTCCGCAGCAACATTTCTGATGAGGGAGGTTTTTCAAAAGTGGGGAATTTGTGAGATCTTGAAATCCGACAATGGAACCCACTTCTTTAATGCCTTGTTCTCAGAAATTACTTCGCTCTTGGGAATCAAGTGCACGTTGTTTGGTGCACCACCTGCAGGCCAACAGACTTGTAGAACATCTAAAAAGGGTTCTTGAGGTCCAGTTGGCTAAGATGGGTAATGATTTAAGTAAACCACAGATGTGCTGCCTGTCGTTGGTGCTATTTTATTTGAGGAATCAGCCAGGGAAGACCACCACCGCACCCCTCACAAGATTGTGACAGGGTGTAGATTACACAAACTGCTTTCACCTGCACACACTGCATCAGATGCATATAAGAATGCACAGGTGCTAGGTGAGGAGTATAAGGAGTACCTTAGGGCTTTAACCAAAAGTGTGAAGATTTTGGCTTCACAGGTTGTGTCTTCTCACCATCCGTCTGCAGGAGGAAGTGGCAAAGAATCACACAATCTACACAAGCCATTGTTGCTCCCCAGGTACTGGATTTGTGTCTGAACCTTCATACGGTGCTGGAATGAGTGGCGTATCCATGGGCTGCACTGTGTGATTTACGTGACTTCAACTGCTGTGAATGTGGATCGCAACAAGAGCTGGATCCACATCAGTGACATACAAAGGGATACCAGTACCCCTCCACCGGCATAGCTGCAGGCTCAAAGTTAAGTATGCCATAAGGATTCACAGTACATTCCATTGGAAAATGGGGGTGCAGATTGTAATCCAGGAAGTGACTTTCTTTGTTTTAAAAGGAAGAAATCTTTGAATGTATAATGTATTTCAGAATGATTGTTTATATGTTTTTTATGTTTCTTTTGTCATCTATACAGAGATGGCAAACAATGTGGATGTGAATGGTTTAAACATATCCAGTCTCATAGAATTTGAAGACATATTTGTTGATTTCCTGAATAGGGATAATGAAAATGTGAACCAAATAGTTGATGCACATGGTTTTGCAGCAGATAATGCATGATATAGCCACATGAAGAGGGTTGGGAGAGAGAGATCTGTAGGGTTGTGCTACATCTGCTCTCTCATTCCCCCATGCTTCTTTTGTACCAAGGGTGTTATCCCAAATTAAATAGAGTTAGCAGATGCACTGTGTCTAGTGCATCTAGCTTTGTACAAGGTCTGAGGGCAGTTTAAAGGGCAACGAGTCACAGCAACCATTTTACAGGTTGATGAAGAATATTCGGCTAGAGGGCTTAAGGAGCAGAAGAAGGTTCAGTGTACACAAAGAATCCAAATGAGGCTAAAAGGGGCTATTTTCACTAAAGACCGAAAGGAGCAAGGGGTGAAGAGTTGCAGAGATGGAGAGGTGAGGGATTCTCAGAAGGGGTGACAGGTGTAAATCAAGAATGTGGAAAGGTGTGGCAAAATTATCTACAACATCTGACATGGCTCTAGGAGCCAGAAAAAACCTATTAAGCTGCAGTGTTTTTCTCTGTGTTTTAAGGGCAATGGCACTGTGGCTGTTAGCACACATAGGAATAGTAGCCACACGCTTCACATCGCCGACCTTGCTGAAGGTACAGCTGCCCTTTTGGACATTTTCTGGACTTGCAGACCATAAGCCTACAATCAGTTAGCTCAGGCTTGGCAAGGTGTGTGCAGTTTCACCACATTTCATGTGCCTGTTCTTGTCATTCCCGAGGAACATTTGATTCACACCCATCCAATGCTCAAAGCCACACCTGTGCCCCATTTCTCTCCTGTGCACCTTGCATCTTCTTCACCATCACAGATGGACATATCAATGACTATCTGACTACAGAAAGGAGGAACTATTATGACCGACCAAGTGATCAAATTACATGTTGGCGACATCATCAGAAGCTACAAAGAACATTCCTGAACAGTACCAGCTATTTAGTAGCACTGAGACTTTTATTTGTCAGCCCTACTGGCAGCTGGAGTCCAAGCTGCAGAAAATGCCAATTGGCTCCAGTTGACCCAGTATGAAGTTTTACTGTTTTTTTTTTCTTATTATTTTCTGCTCTTGTCAAATGCTCTTACAACATTGTTCTGCCCAGGTACTAAAATCAGCTCCTAGGATGACTGTGACCCTGTCCAAAGCTAGAATCTCTATCATTTAATCTCAGATGGGTACTGAAACTGAAGCGGTCAATTGTCCTCCACCAAGTTGTGGTGACTGTGTGGAGAAGAGGGTAGATTGCGGAAATGGTGAGGAGACAAGTTGGGTTTGTCCAGCGCAGGAGTATGCCTATATTGGGACCAACATGAGAGGTGATTGTAGGGTTTTCCCACCCCGAAAAGATGGTTTTAAAAAATAGTAATATGATGTATTAAAGTATTAACTAAAGAGGGGAATTATGGGGTGGTCAGGAATAGCCCCAGTGATTAAGAGGGATTTACATTGCGCGCACCATATTTGTGACTGGAAGTGCTGCAAAAAAGGAGTGATGTTGCAATTTCATGTTTCCAGTGTAGTTAAATCTGAATGAAATGTGTTACTGTAAATGTTACTTTGTGTTCAAAGTTGATACATGTTAGATTTGCATGAGTGCAGTAAGACAAATGCCCAAACTGCCAAATTAAATATCAAAGTGCCTAGAAGTTGGGCGATGAGGAGTTTCACAATGAGCATGCGAGGAAGGGTCTTGTCACAGAGAACCCACTGTAAAGAAGAGACCTTATTTATTAAACATGCATGCCCATTGATGTACATACACTCTATATGTAGTGGGCTTTTATACATGTATTAGACTTTTTGCAGTCAGGAGTTTGCAAGGTGAATTTTAAGTGGTTGGGAAAATCCAGTTCTGCATGTTTGGGGGCCAGAGGAAGAGTAATGATTAACTAAGCAGATGGTCAGCTATTAAACTGGCATGGGGTTTATGGCCTGGTAGTTTTGCAGAAAGCAGATGTAATCTCTTAAGTGCATGGGAACTTGCAGAGAGGATCCAGCCATTTGCTTTTGATCAGCAATAAACAATGGGTGAAGTGATGCTCGAGGCCAGAGTGACCGATACTCATGAGTGTTCATTGTTTTCTCACGATGCGCCATGTGTGCCCAAATGTAAGTCATTTAGATCAGAATGTTCCAGAGACACCAGCAGGATGGGATTGGTGTGATGGTTATCGACAGTTCAAAGGGAACCTGTTTATCTTGCCTCCCTTCATGATTGCCTGAAGTATTTGTGCAAACCATGTGCAATTAAGTTTAGGGTTAGAAATTTCAGACCAGCTGTGACTTGTAGTAAATTATGTTTGTATATGAATGTGTATGATGTCATAACCTACCATGGACAAATCCCAGGAAGGGATGTGTTGTAAAAATGAGCTGAAGATGGTAGTCAAGATAACAACGGCCAATGGGAATGGAGGAATTGGTGAAAGATTGGATTTCTTTGTATAGGTTTTGACCAATCATGCATGGGGGCGGATTGGCATAAAATATATGGGACTGTTTTTACTGTTTTCAAAAATGTATATAATGTGTCAACATATGTGGTTTGGAGAGACCCGGGTTAGATTGACTCTACTGTATCATCTAGCTCTGCCCCTGATGATTGTACGATAAACTTGATTTATGTAAAAACATGCATTTGCTTCTTGAGTGGTGGGCCCACTTTGGGTTAAGGTGATTAGGGGTCCTTCTGCACAAGTTCATCAATGGAGTGCAGGAAGTAGGGGCACAGCAGGATGTGGCAGTGCAAGCTGCCTAGCACCTACAGAGTAAGTCCTGAAAAGAGTCTTCTCACTGTCTGTTGAAGACACGTAGATGGGATCAAAAGAAACACCCTCCATCATGCTGGTCTGAAAGAGGTCATGACATCACCTAGCTCATTGATATGTGGGGCGAGCTATGAAATGGTGACAGTAGTTAAGACAGCACTTACTTGAAACGCTCAGGTACCAAATGAAATGATAAGCTACTGTGTGTTTGCCTAAATAAACTCCCATATGAGTGGGTGTATACTACATAACTTAATACTGTTCCTGTTTTAGCAGAGGGGGCAAATTTAAGGTGAATTTCATTAACTGTAGATAACTTAAAATGTATGCCTTAACTATTAATGGGGGTCTATAAAGTTTCTTTCCCATCCACGGATTTGTGTGAATTCCTGACTATACAGGTACGGGAAACTTCAACGTTTTGTTGTTTCTTTTCAATTGCCCCAATAGGTTTTTCACTGCACACATGTTTTAATGGCTTAAATCTCTCGCCAATTACTGTGGCAGCCAAACATCAGAAACATGTAGGTGCTCATAAAGAAATCTTCTGAAAAAGAGTAAATGGTTTCACCAAAAACGAAGAAAGTGTTTTCCATTAAAAAAGAGGCACCCATGGCAGAATAAAGGGTGGAGTCAGAATATCTTCAAGTCATGAGAATATCCTTTTCTGCACTGTACAGCATTGTCATGACACAAAAACAAAAAGTAGTATATGCGAGTGCCAGGAGACTCTTAGGGGTAGTGTGCACTATTCAAGTGTCCTCAATAGGTGTGTACCGAACTTTGGCTTTGAATAAGTATTTGGCCGAATTCCGGCTGAAAAAAAGCTATTCGGCACCGGCCGAATAGTTTCTTGATATTCGGCTCTTGCCAAATACTTTGACATTCTCATTTCCATACAATGCAACATGAACTCAAACGGGCAAATATAGACTTCAGTTTGCAAAACTGAATGGAATTAGACCAGACAAATTGCTATCACACAGCTGTCAGCTGTAAAATATCGTATATTGTAATCTGCTCTTTAGGGCATGTTTTGTTACAGATTCTTAGACAAAAAAGGTGCTCATCTTTTATACTTAGCCTGCAACAATACAGGAACATCTTTTCTTTTGCAAATGTTTATATGCAATGTGCACTTTTTTCAGTTGGGAAAAACAAACTGAAAGAAATGTGCATAGATACTTTCAGTTCCTGTCATGCCACTTCCCATTGCATATGTCATAGTCACCCCTTTTCTTTTTTTAAGGACTTGAGTCCTGAGTTTAACATAATCTGATATTTTATCAGGAATTATAAATTGCATATGTTTCTGTATTGGCGAGGAGTGGCTAGAATAAGTGAAAAGTGAGCAGCATGTGTTTGGATGGGGTGAATAGTTGTGAGATGGAGTTCACACATTTTAGATTTCCTCTTGACTTGTGGCCTGCATGAGCCAACATGAACCATTTTATTGATTTATATGTGAGCTGCAAAGAAGTTTCGAAACTCGACCGCATCGACTTTGCAACTGGGTAGAGAATGCAATGCATTTGATTCACAATGGCAGTCCCTTTTCATTTGCGAAGCCTCCTACCTTAACTGGCACTGAATATGCAACAATCTTCTGTACATTTGTTCCCTTCATTTTGGTTAAACCTTCTTTATTTCTGGCTTTTATACTTTAAATAAAGATGCAACAAGAATTCAATGAAGAGAAATAAAAGTTTAGAATGCATTTAAAATGGTGCTTTATATATTTTTTTTAATAAGTGTGTTTTTTGAAGTTTGGAACATGATTTATTAAATAAAGCAACTATTTGGCTTCATATTTGGCTTCGGCCAAATATTTGTCAAACTATACAGTATTCGGCCGAATACTTAATATGCTATTCGGTACAGCCCTAGTCCTCACTCATAATTACTCTGGGAACCCTCTTCTCCTGGATGCGGCGGCCCGGGTACTAGAAGGGGGTGGTAATGAAGGAAGTGACCCAGGCCAAGTCGTAACACATTATTTCTACATGGTACCCAACCCTGGGGATTTGCATAAAAGCAAAGAGTATTTTGAGAACCTAAGAATGCCCATTATTTTAAATTTAAAACTTGTCTGTGATAGTGATTTAGCAAGAAACCGTTTTCAGCTTGTAATGGAAGTTGGACTCGGCTCTTTTAATTGATCACATTAGTCAACCTAACAAACACATTTTGTGAGTTACAAGACATGTATATATATATATATATATTACATGGACGCAGTAGCATCCATTTGGTTATAGTTAAGTTGGTGTATCCATACGAAGAGCACTTTTTGGGCGGCTATAACTTCGCTCCCCCTGGACGAATCCTCACCAAACTTTGCAAAAAAGTCTGAATTTTTTTACAAAGTTTGGTGAGGATTCATCCAGGGGGGGCAAAGTTATAGGGGGGTCCCAAAACTTTTGTTTTTTCCCATAGACATAATGGGAAAAAACTTTGTGCACGTCTACAGCCCAAACCGCTGGACGGATTTACACCAAATTTGCGGCAGGAGCGGGGGCTTGGTACCGAAAGCGTGTTTTTGCAAATTTGGTGTAAATCAGTCCAGTAGTTTTTATTTAAAATGACCAAAATGTAAGGCAAAAAAATTAGTGATATCTCCGTTCGCTCCGCGGACGGACTTCCCGGTTCGCTCCGCAGACAGTGCCCTGATTGGCCGAGCGGCTTGCGTGATGTCCGCGGACATGCGACGTGTTCGCTGATTGGACGGCGTGGTGCGTGAAGCGTGTCAGATTTTCTGTGGCGCCGCCATCTTGCATTCGCGGACGACTGTGGACAGCGCGGTGAAACTTGGATTAAAAATTGTATTTAGTGGAGTGTGCTGGTGTGTAAGAGTGTTTGGGGAGGGTGGGGGAGTATGAGATAGGTTCAATGTTCTGTTTTTTTTATATGCTAGACACTTTTGTTGTGTTCGATGTGTACTGCGAACAACACGGCTGTTCTGAAATGTTCTATATAAACTAAATGGTGGGGTGTTCTGAGGACAGAGAATGTGTCCGTTTTGTTCGCAAGCAAGCTAAAATTGAGCTAAGAACACTTGCAGTGTCCTTAAATGTTCGTACATAAACAAAATGGGGGTGTCCTGAGGATGCTGTCCGTATTGTACTCTGGCAAGTTGAATGTGTTCTAAGAACACTCGCGGTGTCCTGAAATGCTCTATTACTTACTGGTAATCTTCATTACTCCTAGTCCTACTCTTCCTCGTCGCAGTACTGACGACCCTCCTCACCCTCCCTGCGGGGAAGGTCCCATGCTCCGGCTTGGTAATATGAAACTGAGTGATGTGGATGTGGGGGAGGAGTTATAGGAATTTAAAGAAATAGAAGAAGGTCCTGTGTCGGAGGCAGGGGCCTCATGAAGTAAGTACTGGGAAGAGGAAGAGTGGACATGGAGGTAATGTTTGCAATTAAACAAAATGGGGGTGTTCTGAGAACGCTGATCATATTGTTCGTTGTCAGGTTGAAAGTGTTCTAAGAACCCTCCTTCAGTCCATTGACATTACAATTTCCTATGGCCCTTACCCGACTTTTTGTCCACTAAAAAAACGATAAATCAAGCTGCTGTGCAACAACATTATGTGATAATCCTATCACTTGCCCCATCGACCTGGCTGACCTGCTTTTGCGACACTAAATCATATCTCCAGCCCCTAAGCCTGACATTATCAAAGCATTCATATTCCCCGTCTCTCTCCGTGACGGTACAGGGTGCGTAGCCAAACGCGCCAAGTCGTCTCCCGTCCTACGCGACTTTACACAGAACACGGAAAACAACACAGATCATCTCACAACACAGCGTGCCACAATTCGGAATAGGAAACTGTGATTTAAAAGCAAACAGCAAGATTGTACATTTCGTAAAGTACTTTTATTTGACATCAAATGTTTAGAGAATATTAAGCGATTTGCATTTGTCTTTGCTGTCGATCCGCAAAAGTTCATCTTGAGTCACGCGCTGTTCCTTTGCGGTACACAGGGTGTTGGTTTATGATAAAAGAAGTACTATGGTCGCACTGATAATCGGAAGGCTGTACCAACAACGAGGCATTAGACCACCATAATGATTGGTATGTTGCTTCTAACCGCTAGTACCGCGTAAGGGCATATTGGTCCTTGGCAATTGTCCCATAAAATGATGAGGGTCATGAAGTTGTTTAGAAGTAGCTGCAGCTGGCAGTTAAAAAAATCAGTCGGCCGGGGTCTGAAAATCATGGCGTTGACAGTACGGAAGGACATACCTGTTTTAAAAAACATAAACTAGACTCACCAGCCGATCTTCATTAAAAATATTAATTTTATTTATTAGGGCGTGAAACTATTTGCTAGCGAGGATAGTGCAACGGAGTATGTTAACTTATTTCCATTAACCCACCCTCTGTCCTCTGCCTTTTTCAGAGCCCTCTAAGCAACAGGGTAAAAATTCGGCGGTGATAGTGCACGGTAGAAAACACTATGCCACATTGAACGAACAAGTACATCTTAACCGGGCTTTAACGCCACGCTATTGTTATTATATTCCGGCATAAAATAATCTAAAGGGTTACTTACATTATATTGGCATTTTCTATTGTCTAAGCGTAGTGCAGTCCCAAAATACGACTCCGTCTGTGCCAACGATCTTTCTCATAGTGATATAATATATAAAAGTGGTTTTGTTTCAGAAATTTCATCCTTATTGTGTCTTACGTTTTTGCAACACTCCTTCAAAAGAAGCCTTTTAGCATGATCCCTGTCTGTCAAGGTAAAAAAACAATAGAACCTTATAGTGCGAGTCGTGGGCCTCTCCGGCACGCGAGCAAAAAATGGAAGCAGCTGACCTTCACTGTAAAAGACCATAAATTCTTAGTTTGCAACATTCTGTGTACAGCCATCTCTGAGAAATTGCTTTTTACACTCCATCTTTGTATATTGTTTGCGTGCTAATAAAAACACTTTGTTAAAGGGACGTTATGGTTCCAAGTAAGACCAAAAAGCCCCTGAAATTTGCCAGTTATGGTAAGCTAAGCAACCATAACTCGCGCCACCACCGTGCACTGCTAAGACTAACACCCAGGACATCAAAGATGACATCACAAATGTCATTGATGACATCACTGATGACATCACATGTGTATGTACTTTTCATGAAATATGTGTACAAGGGATTCTTATTATAATGTTGTGAAAAAAGTGTCAAGGATCATTGCAATAAATATCATACCCTAATTAGTGCTTTGAACGATGCATTGATATAAATAGCATTCTTTTATGGGGTTCTATCTAGTATACTAAGCTACTAATGCAGAAACATAGCATTGTGTGCAGCGTACAAGTTGAATGTATAATATTCGTAATATTAATATGTTGAATAATGAAATGATAATTGTTTTCTTAATAGATTTTTGTGTACTGTGAAATATGTAATAAGTAGCTAATAAAACCCATGTATTACATAATTGCATTACTATAGAGAAAACAGAAAGAGACAAGAACACATAACAATATACATAGGGTAAATAGCAGCTTTGAAACAGAGAAATCCTCACTTATTTGCTTGAAAATAATGCTGTCTTTAAAGCTTGTGTCTTCCCCTATGTATATGTTTCATATGATGTGACTGGACTGTAAGGGAATTGCTATAAGAACCTACTTGTAGGATACGTCTACAAATAAAATACAATTTTTAGTTTCTGACTGTTACTGAAGAAAACCATGTGGCCTAGATATGTCAGCAAAAGAAAAAAGAGTGAGCCAGAAGAACACTCGCGGTGTCCTGAAATGTTCGTACATAAAGAAAATGGGGGTGTTCTGAGGACGTTGTCCGTATTGTTCGCTGGCAAGTTGCATGTGTTATAAGAACACTCGGGGAGTCCTGAAATGTTCGAAAATAAACAAAATGAGGGTGTTCTGAGGACGTTCTCCGTATTGTGTGACTGCTTAGCTGTATGCAATGAGGGAATGGCACAGAGAGTGAAGTGGAAATGGTAGAAGGGCTGTCCAAGAGTTACGCGGTCCGCGGACACCGCGGCTGTCCGTGGACAGGGAGTGCACTACATCCGGGGTTTTCCAGCAAATCCAGCATGGAAAGAAGACTGCAGGGATCAGCCAATCAGATGTTGAGGTTGTGGATGTGTGTTGAAAGAGACTGTGTGTAGTGAAGATGGCAGAAGTGGAGAAAGTCAGAGTGTTGGTGCTCAGAGATATGTTTGTGCATGGTTTACAACAGTATGCTCAATGCATGCATGTTGCTAAGAATTTTGATGTTAAAGGAGTGGAGGTCGTGTGGAGCACTGTGCCTGATTGCAATGTACAGGGAATTGTACACGTTTGTGTAGATATGGGCAGGATCAACAGTCCCCATGTGGTAGTTTTGAAGTATGGTGCTTTCCGTTTGGGCTATGTCAGTCCCCCTACTTTGTTGGCAGATTTGGAACACTTGGTTCAAGCAGTAATGAACATCCTTCCAAATGCCAAAGTCATTTTTTCTGGATTACTACCTAGGGCAATATGGGACAATAGTTCAGTTTTTTGTCCTCAGCAAAACAATGCTAGATGTGTAATCAACCGAGGCATGTGTGCCTTCATGCTTAGAGCTGGTATTTTCTTCTGTAATAATGATAATATTGATTCCAGTAATGCTGTTTATTTTAAAGAATATGGCATTTCCTTATCTTTTATGGGAAATGCCATGCTGTTTTGGAATGTAAGGGTTGCTTTGGAGAAGGTTATGTGAAGATTTTAAGAGTAAAGTAAGAAAAAAAGAAGAAAACAATACAAAATAACAGGTGTCTGTCAAGCATCTGCAAAAAAAACAAAAAAACGGCTCTTTTCAGAGCCAACCTCAAAGGAGAAATGGGGCGCACTATTTAGATTTACATTCACCACGCTCAGATTTTCGGTATGTCCGCGGACATGGCGGTAGTCCGCGGACATCGAAATCACTAGCTAGGGATTTCAGTATGTTCTATGTTACATGTATTTAAAGTCAGGGATATTATGGTTAAGTTGTGCTACTAAAAACCTATGAAATTCAGTAAAAAAACTTTGTTAAAGGGACGTTATGGTTAAGTTTCGCTACTAAAAACCTATGAAATTCAGTAAAAAACTTTGTTGAAGGGACGTTATGGTTAAGCTGCGCTACTAAAAACCTTTAAAATTCAGTGAAAAAACTTTGTTAAAGGGACGTTATGGTTCAAAGTAAAACCGAAAAACCCCATAAATTCGGCAGTTTTGGTAAGATAAGCAACCATAACTCGCGCCACCGTGCACTGCTAACACTAACACCCAGGGCATCAAAGATGACATCAAAAGAAAAAATCTGGTTACTGCAGGAGCAGAGCTATGATGGGGCCTGGGAATGGGCCTTGTCCCAAGCAGGCCACTGAAGAAATAACCGCAAACATGTAGTTCTATGATAGATCACTGTGTTGCGAGTTTGAATCTGCTCCAGCAAGTCCCAGGTCCGAATCCGCAGAAGGGTGAAAACCAATGCAGTGAACTGAAGTGGAGGCATTAACCTCTTCCCTACACTTTTATTTTAAAAAGAAACCACTCTGGAGCAGTTACTTTTTAAAATGAAAGTATAAGAACGGTGAAACATAATAAAAAAAATTAGAGGAGCACCTCAACCAACCACTCCAGCTCACATCGACCAGTGGGCTGCTTATGCTTGCGAGCTCAGCTTCAGAACTGATCTTGGAATTTCTTGGGTGTGGTGTTGTGCCTGACTCGCTAGGTTACATATGAGGACGGTGAGCCCGACCCCACGTGACTGGACGAGGAAGGGGTAAAGATGAGGAGAAATAAAGGCCTGCACACTCTTGAAATACCAACCTGTGTGCATATATATCATTCATGCTCCTCACTGCAGCCGAGGCCAATCACTAACCGCAGGACTCGGGCTGCAGGAAATCACAATGGTGATGAGGTGGAGCAAGACTCTCACGCGAGCAAGACTTTCTCCCCGTCCATGTTGCGCAGCTAACAAGGCAGTCACATAATCCCAGGCAGCAAGGCCCTGTCCCTCAGTCGCAGGAAGCAGACAGAGTCGAGAAGTGCATGGTGCCAAGGCCTGGCACTCATCAGTAGGAATGAGGAGCCCCTCCCTACAAGACCGCATCTCACATGCAATGCGAGCTGAGCCTGGTTCAGCCTGCACAGACTGCCGGCACAAGCACAGTGAAGTAGAACACCTCCCCCGACACCCGGTGGTGCACACTAACACCACGCTCAGCCACACGACATGGGCTGTAAGGGTCCTCAAGGACCAGGGCCCAAACCAAAGATGGGAGGCATAAAAGGAAGAGGGAGGAAAAGAATTTTTAAAAAAGAAACAAAACAACAACACCACACAATTCCCCTGACACTGCCTCTTGTTACAACAAACCATGGAAATCCCTTCAAGGAGCAACATCAAAGGGAAGACACCCATAAACATAAGAAGGGCTAACGCTGACCAAGAAGGTCCTATACCAAACCCATGCTCCACATGCGGAGCGCTTATGAGCCCATTTGACCCTTATGCTACAGGAGCAGCTCTACGATGGGAGTTATGGCTCCAACAATTTGAACTTTACATTAAATCAAAAAAAAATTCTGGAGGCAGAAGAACAGCAAATTTTGTTCATGCTCAACCTGGGCACGCTAGCCCTCCGGCTGTGCAACACACTACCAGACCGCAGGACAATCACCGACTACAAAGCTGGAAAAGTAGCGCTAAAAAGAAAGTTCAAGCCAGAACTGAGCCCAGACTATGAGCACTTCCAGATGTGCATGGTGAGACAGAGACCAAGAGAGGGAATTGATGACTTTCATGCACGCTTTCAAGAAATGGCCATAGGATGCGAAATCCCTGATGAGAAGTTTGCAGTGCGCCAACAAGTTATTCATGGGATCTTGTCAGAAAAGCTGCATAGGTCCATCCTGTCGGAAATCAACCTATTCCTCGACAGAATTCTGGACATGGGCCGACAGAAAGAATGGACAGACGAGCAGGCCATGGCAATGGAAGCTGCCATGAACCGACTACCCATCGATGACCCGAAGGACAGAGAGAGCATTGAAGCAGACAACTCATGACAAGAGCGAAAAAAATAACTCTGGCAGTCCTCCCTGCCCAGCAACCAAATGACAAGATACTTGCAAGTGGTGCAGAGGCATGTGGCACAAGGGGGAACCCTGCCCAGCCTTAGGTGTCACGTGTCGGAAATGCAAGAAGTTGAACCATTTGCAGCTGTCTGCCTAAACCCCTCACCAACAAAAGAAACAAGAGGGGACCCTAGCACCAAACCCAACAGACGAAGCAAAGGGAAAGCATGTGGAGTGGCAGAGAGCAAAGGAGCAACCAATGGGAGCAAAGAAGATGATGCCTCTAAAAACGTGACTCATCCCAAGACCGGTGAGGGAGACGGCCCAGGAAGAAAAACAAACAAGTACACCTAATCTCAGCAGTCAATCCAACGAACAAGTCAGCGAACAAAAGAAAGACTGTCCGATCCACATGCTTAGTTGTAGCAGATGAAACCCTTACGAAAGTTGTAATCGATACTGGGGCAACAGTGAATGTGATGCCATTAACAAGATTCAAAGAACTGAAGTCGCCTCTACAGTTACGAGACAAGAAGGTATAACTTTTTGCATATGGGTGCAAAAAGCTGTTAGCCATATTAGGCTCATTCAAGTCTGACCTGACACACAACGGCACTACGTGCAGAAGACGCATCTACGTAGTTGATGTCGGAATATAAACCCTTCTGAGATGCAAAACAGCAGAGAAACTCAACTCATACACTTCACATTCAGCATCAATTCTTCAACAAACTGCTGGAGAAACACACCAAGTTATTTAAGGGAATCGGATGACTAAAAGGGCGTACTGTAAAATTACACAGACCCCACTTTGAAGTCAAAGGCAATAAGGCACACATAGTCCCTTTTAACCTGAGAAGATGTCGAAGCAGAGCTAGAGAAGCTCGAAAAGCTAGGAATCATTGAAAAAACATCAGGCCACACCCCATGGGTATCCCCCATTATGGTAACATAAAAGCCCAAACAACTGAACCATGTGTATCGACATCATATATCAATAACCCAATGCTCCCAACTCAGTCTCAGAAGTCAGAAGCTTCTTGAGGGTGGCTACATATGGTGCCAGATTCATTCCAGAACTAGCCACGGTATCAGCCCTGCTATGAAGAAGTACACCCCTTGGAAATGGGGAGAAGAGCAAGAAGAAGTATTCCAATGAATCAAAGATTCACTCACCAAAGAGGCAAAGATGGCATTTTTCGATGTCAAGCGGAGCACCAAACCTCGATGCCAGCCCTGTTGGCCTTGGAGCTGTGCTAACCCAAGTTGACTCAAACAGAATCACATATCCCATTGCTTTCACCAGTGGAACACTTACAAAAGCCAAACAGAACTACGCACACATTGAGAAGGAGGCCCTAGCCATTCTGTGCGGCTTCCGCCACTTGCAAGTCTACCTCCTCGGCCAACCCGGCAAAGTGTTCACAGACCACAAACCACTAATACCCATCTTCTGAATGTCAGCGCCCCACCCTTCAGCTCAGCTCGAGAAGTGGATGCTGCAATTACAGCCATTCAACATAGATGTCATCTACCCGGCAAGAGCCGACAACCCTGCGGACTACAAATTGCGGCACCCCTCACCAGCAACACGACAGGAAGAACATGAAAAGGAAACCGAAGAACACGTATGCCAGGTAGTAGCATGGGCTCGCCCGAAGGCAATCACGATGGATGAAATAACAGAAGAGATGAGAAAAGACCAATGCCTTCAGTGAGTCAAAGCGCCCATACAATCAGGTGACCGGAAAAACATCCTGATGGGAGTATCAGGTCGAACATCAACGCCCCAAGAGAAACTCCAAGCCCTGTTCGGAGTACGCACTGAACTAACCATCTCCCAAGACGGAATCATCCTGAAAGGGCACAGCATTGTCCTGCCGACAACGCTAAAAGAACGAGTGCTGAGACTCGCTCACGAAGGACACCAGGGATTGGTAAACCAAGGCCTACCTGAAGTCGCGGGTCTGGATGCCTTGCATAAAATAGAGAGTCCTCAACATCCTTAAGACCAGTGTGATTTGCCAGGCCAAGCAGTGACAGCCTGTCCCTGAACCTATTGCCAATGACCTAGGGACTCACCAGAGGTGGGAGTCCATACGCATGGATTTGTGCACCATAGCAAACGAGGGGCCCCTGCTAGTTGTCATAGATGAGTTCAGCAGATACCCATAAGTTGAGCATATCAGATCCAATGAGGCGGCATCAACAATAACTGACCACTGCCAGTGAAACCCGCAGCGTGAAGGAAAGCCCCCATCGTGAAGCAAGCTCACCAGGAGTGCCTGAGAGAACAAGGGGAAAACAATACACCCTGAGAGAACGACCAAAACCCTCAACCCGGCTGAATGGTTATGTGCTGGTTAGCATCTACCATCGCCAAGATACACTGCAGTGAAAGAGACGACAGCCTGAGGGACCAAGAGAAGTTATGTTGTTGGTTTTGTTGCACCCCTGTTGAAGAACCACCTGTTGTTGTTTTCACAAATGCAGGTTTGGGAGGAATGTGGTGTTGTGCCTGACTCGCCAGGTCACGTGTGAGGAGGGGGAGCCCGACCCCAAGTGACAGGATGAAGAAGGGGTGGAGATAAAGAGAAATAAAGGCACGTGGGCTCCAGAAACAGGTAGTGAAATAACAACTTGTGTGCATGTGTATCACTCATGTTCTTCACTGCAGCCGAGGCCCATCACCATCCGCAGGACTTGGGCTGCAGGACATCACACTGGACTGTATTGTAGGGGAAAGCTGGACAGAGGACACTGGGCAATAATGTATATACAATAATAACATATTTATTAAGTATACATATACAGGGAAAAAAGGAGGGAGGCGGCTCATCCTGCATGAGCTGAAAAAGTGTTTAACTTCAAACAGGGTTCCAAATTCCATGGCACAATCCAATAGCTTGTGCTTACCCTACATCACAAGAGTAGAACATGTGAAGCCATAATATGACCAGGCATGTCTCTCCTCAGTCAGGCATATCTCCATTCCTGCAGCTGAGATGCTACACATCTCCCCTCCTTTGCAGCCAACAGGAATTGACAACAAAACAGTAGAATAAAAAAAGAAAAACAACTTAAAAACAAAACTGAACAACAGTCACAAAAAGTCCTCCATCTTTACTTGTGAGTAGCATCATACATAGTCCTCCATCCTTTTTGGTAAACAATATGATCTTCCACATCTTGACTTGCGACCAGTATCGCTAGAAGTAGTTAACAAGGAAACATTTCTTGATATGATTTTTCCCTTAACCATACTCCTCATCTTCCTTGCTCCAATATCATACCGACCACCATCACCTTCATCTCTCACAGCCAAACTCACTTTCTCACTACCACTACTGTCACACTTGCTATCCTCACATACCCAAATCCTCTCAGCATTCCAAATCCTTCCATCTTCCGTTCTGACAGCATGTCGAAATGTCTCTATGACCTTGATTGGACTGGACCACTTGCACGGTCCCACCCTGAGCGCAGGAGGGAGATGAATCCTAACAAACGTACCTATCACAGACGCCATATCATACTTGTCATTGCATCTACTCTTATCAGAATTGGTTTTGTTCTTCCTTTGCACTCCCCTGATCTTCTCACATACCGTGGCAATATCCTTCTCCACCCCAGTGCCCTTGTTATCTAACCAGAAAGGAGCTGGTTTGGTGTTGGCTTTCCTTCCTCTACTGAGTTCAAATGGAGAAAAACCTGTGCTAGAATGAGGTGTGAAGCAATGGGCAATCACCCTTTCCTTGACTGCTTCTTCCCAATTCTTACCATTGAACCAGGCCATTCTAAGGGTGTCTTTCAATAACTTGTTAAAACGTTCAACCATCTCATTAGTCTGGGGGTGGTAAATAGAACTTCTTTTATGCTCAATAGAGTATTGGCGACAAAAATCTGCCATCTCCTTGGATCTAAACTGTGTATCATTATCAGAAAGAATGCTCCTTGGGTATCCTTCCCTCTCACAAACTGCAGACAGAAAATCAGTCACAGTTTTCCAGTTATGCTAGGTGCAATCAAAACTTCCACCCACCTGTTGAGGAGGCCAATAACCACCAGACAGAACTTCTGCACTCCATTACTACTCACAGGACCCAGAACATCCATACCCACATCTTTCCATATCTTGCTCGGAATCTCAGTAAGCACCATCGATTGCTTTACACCCACACAGCTTTTCTCGCTATTACAACAAAGGATACAGTTCCTGATATAGCGTTTTATCTGCAGATCGCAGCCAGGCCACCAGAAATCATTTTTTATTCTTTGTTTGGTTTTTATAATACCCTGATGGCCTTCATGTCCAAGTTCAATGATCTTCTGGCGTAAACCCGACGGAGGAATTATCTTATCTCCTCTCATAATGAATTTATTATGCACATGCAGCTCGTCTGCAACTGACCAGAATGCCAACAAATTTGCATCTTCAAATTTTGACTTGTTGTAAGAGCCTTGACAACTGAGTAGTCCCTTCAAACTTTTGAAAGATTCATCTTCTTGTTCAGCATTTATTATCCTTTGCTGTAGTTTTTGTGTTGGGATGACCAAGGCATTGTCTTTGAACAAGTATCCATTTTTGGTTTTCAGTTTCCACTGGTTCTTGTCCTAGATATCTTTCCAGAGTTCCGGGATTGAGTCTGACTACAGACTTCATCGAGGAGGCTGGTCGCCTGGGCTACAATTATTGTGTGGGGAAACATCTTGGGAAATGTTCGGTCATCAGGAGGTTCATAGTCAGGGCACTGAGACAAGGCGTCAGCAATTACGTTTTGTGTTCCCGGAACATGATGAATCTGGAACTGGTATTGGGCAAAGAAGAACGCCCAATGGGCCTGACGGCTGTTCCTGCATTCCAGGGCCTGTAACACTTGGAGACTTCGATGGTCCTGGACAGGATGTTTAGCTCCTAGAAGTAAATGACGGCACTCGGTGAAGGCTTGACGGATGGCTAGAAGTTCCTTTTCTAAGACTGAGTAATGAGTTTCACTGGAGGTCAATGTCCGTGAAAGATAGGCAATAGGATGTTCTAGCCCGTCATCGAGTTCCTGTTTCAGAACTTCTCCGATGGCATAGTTAGAGGCATCTGTTTCCACTAGGCATGGTCGATTTATATCAGGTTGAACCAGGATGGGGGCTTGTGTAAATTCTGTTTTCAGGCATTGGAAGGCCTTCTTCTGGGCTGGGGTCCAATGATAGGGAGTATCTTTCTTCAACAAGGAGATGATCGGTTGAACAATCTCGGAGAAAGATGGTATAAACTTCCGATAGAAATTGGCCAAGCCCAGGAAAGAATGGATCTGTTTTACGGAGGTCGGAGTTGGCCAGGATAGTATGGCCTTAACCTTGGATTGATCCATGCCTATGCCATCTGGGCTAAGGACAAACCTAGATAGTGAACAGTGGAAACATGAAAAAGGCATTTCCCGGGTTTTGCTAGAAGCTTGTCTTCACAAAGCCGTTGTAACACTGATTTAACATGTTCTTCATGCTTGAGAGGATCCTTAGAGAATATCAAAATATCGTCCATGTAGACAATGATGAAAAGAAATAGCATATCCGAAAACACCTGGTCCATAAAGCGTTGGTCATGCCCTTTGGACTCTCTAATGCTCCGGCAATCTTCCAAGTATTCGTAATGACCAAAGTGTGTTCTGAAGGCTGTCTTCCATTCGTCACCTTCTCTAATACGAATCAAGTGATAAGCACCCCTGAGATCCAATTTGGTGAATATTACGGCTCCTCTTACAGCTTCCTGGATATCTTAAATCAAGGGTAATGGATAACGATCCTTAAGGGTGCACTGATTAAGACCTTGATAATCAAGACAAGGTCTGAGTTGCTTGGTGTCTTTTTTATGAACAAAAAATAATGAGGCTCCAGCCGGAGACTTAGATGGGCGTATGGTGCCGTTTTTTAGGTTAGTATCTAGGTATTCACGAAGGGCCTTTTTCTCTGGTTCAGACAGGATAAACATACTTCCAAAGGGAATAACGGCTGAAGGTTCAGTTTCAATAGAACAGTCCTCAGGCCTATGGGGTGGTAGGGCTTGGACAATAGCAGAAGAGAACACATCGGCATATTCCTGGTAGGTTTTAGGAACCTGGATGATGTTGGAGACCATAAGAGGATCTTGCTGAGTTGTTGAACGTTCTTCTGATGTTGTCGGTGAAGGATCCTGGAACAGACAATGGGACATGCAAAATTCGGAACCTAGGAACAGGAACCAGCTGTCCAATTGATGTATGGGTTGTGTTTTTGTAGCCAGGGCATTCCCAATACCATTGGGTAATGGGCAGATTTTATGATGTCAAACTTTATCCTTTTTCAGTGATGGTTTATAGAAAGCTCAATTTCCTTAGTCTGAAGGGTTATGGGTCCAGAAGAAAGGGGTTTTCCATCAATTGCTTCTTCAGGTTGCAGGACGTTCCGGGATTCTTAAGGAATATGATGTTTAAGGACCCATTCCTGATCTATGAATATTCCCATGGCCCCACAGTCCACTAGTGCCAGAATGGGGTAGGATTCCTTCTTGGATGATGATAGAAAAGCCTGTAAGACTACCAGGGAGTTTTGTCCAGGAGAGTTCAAGGATGGTATAGATGTGGAGCCTGCATCTCTCTCCCGAAACTGAGCTCCATCTAGGATCGAAAGCTGGCGTTTCCCGAACGCCGTGGAGGGGCTAATGGACATTCTCTGACTAAATGCTTGTACGAGGCACAGTACATGCATAAACCAGTATGGATCCTTCTCAGCCTTTCTTGGGGGGATATGGGTCCACGGAAGGCCCCTAGCTGCATGGGTTTGGGTTCATTTGTAGGAACAGGAGAATCATCGGATTTTGAAGGGCCCATAAGAGGATTTTTTTGGATGGCTGACTTGGTCTTCCTTTTCTCTGCCCTTCTTTCCTGGATGCGGAAATTAATCTGTAGAGCAAGATCCATAAGTGCCTGGTAAGAACTAGGACCTGCTACCCTGGCTAATTCATCCTTAACATCTTCATTTAGCCCTCTTCGAAAGAGGGTGAAACAAGCTTCAGAAGGCCAACCCGCTTCTTTAGCCAATTGCTTGAATCGAGTTACGTAGAGGAGCATGTCCTGAGAGCCTTGCTGGAAATCGAGTAAACTCTCTTGAGCACTAAAGACCTGTTCTGGGTGGTCAAACATAGTCTTTAGTGCTTGAATGAATCCATCATAATCATCCAAAAGGGAATCTCCGGTGTTAACTAATGGTGTGGCCCAGGCTAAGGCATTCCTGGAGAGGTGAGAAATAATAAAGCCCACTTTAGCCCTGGGGGTGGAAAAATAATAAGGTTTAAAGGTAAAGTGGACCAAACAAGAATCCAGGAATCCTCTGAGGGTTTTTGCACAGCCGTCACATTTGTCAAAAATGCTGTCAAATAGCACGCTGTCCTTTGAGGCAGAGTCACGTGAAAGTACCAATTGTTTCAGCGCGGCGTTCTCTGCTTTCAAGTTCTGTACTTCGGTCGATAGTTCTTGCATGCCACGCATAAGATCCTGGATGGCCGCCTCCATGTCTCTATCGACTTCGGTCAGGTGGCGTCTCAATCTGTCATAGGTTTCCCCCCTTCTCACCTGTCTATGTTGCCTGATGTCCTCTTTAGGTGGAGTCTTCTTTCGTATTGTTCGGGACTTAAATAAGCCCGCTCGGCCGTCCTCGGCTTCCAGATTACTTTCAGCTTTGATGTCCAGGATCGCGGGAAACTCCGGGAATATTCAATAAGGAGTAGGGGGGCAAGCGGAAGCGACGCAGGGATTCCGGGAAGTTAGGAAAGAGGGAAGAAGTCGGGAGAAGGGAATCCAGGGGCCAGGGGATAGCAAGTAGCACTAGAGAAGGTTCGGAGCACACGTCCGATCACAGCTAGTAGCAGCGTTGAGATGCGCAGGGCCGCGGGGGTGTGGCTTCTTTCTAGAGGACGCTGCGTAGAACATGAAGACTGGCGAGCAGCGTTCTGATCTTGCCGCCATGTTGGTAGTATTATGGAGTGTAAGGCCTGACGTGTCAGGGACCAGGAAACCCAGAAGGGGTGAGTTCGATGGTTCATGACAGGTTTATGGTCTGTACGGAATTCCACTTTGTTGCCCCATATAAAACTCCTGAACTTCTCTGCTGCCCATTTAATCGCCAAAGCTTCCTTTTCAATTGCAGCATATGACAGCTCAGCTCCTTTCAGTAATCTGGATGTGAATGCAATTAATCAATTAATACTTCACACCCTTTGTCTTCTTGCGTGACAACAGCCCCCAAACCAACATTGCTGGCATCAGTTGTGATGATTGTTTTCCTGCACTGCAGAAATTCTTCAAGGCTGGAGCTGATCCTATAGCACTCTTAATAAAACTGAACTCTTCTTCACAGTCATTATTCCACTCAAAACTCTTCCTTTTGAGTAACTCCCCTATTCCGCCATTCCAATAAACGTGCAGACTTCTTCCTTGTTGCAGGGTCTTGGCATCTTATTGATGGTATCAACTAACTGTGGCTTGGGAGATATTCCCTCAGCAGATATCTTGTGTCCCAAATACTCTATTTCAGAACAATTGATTTTTCACTTATCCTTACTTAAAGTCATGCCTGCTTTGTATATCTTCTCACACACATATCGTAATCTTTCATCGTGCAACTTTTGGTTATCAGCATGAACTAGGATGTCATCTTGAAAGCAGATCACACCAGCTGCACCCTCGAACAGGTTATGCATTACCTTCTGGAAAACAGACGCTGAGGACACCAATCCAAACGGCATCCTCTTGAACTGATACAGACCATCCGGTGTAATAAATGCGGTGAGATGCTTAGAACATTTGTGTAATTTAATTTGGTGATATGCGGATGACAAATCCAAGGTCGAAAAGAACTTCGACGGCCCAATCGTGGATATTATTTCTTGTATGTTCGGGAGAGGATGGCGATCAGGCACCACACATTTGTTCAATTCACGCATATCTACACAAATTCTGAGTTTCCCAGATTTTTTTTTTATCACTACAAGTGGCGAAACCCATTCACTAGCATCAATGCTTTCAATGATTCCCCGCTCTTCCATTATCCTTATCTCCTTTCTGACTTTGTCACACATAGACAACGGAACACTCCTCAATTTCTGAGCCACAGGATTATGATTGGGTCTCAATTGTATTTTATGTACATAACCCTGAAGACATCCTACACCATCACAAAAAACATCTTGCGTGAACCCCATGGTATCTTCTTTACTTGCAGTACGACCATTTACCAGTTTACTCCCATCATTGCTGATGGCAAAAACAGACTCTTCAACAGTGGAATCAAACTTTACTTGTAATTTGCTCTGATGAGTCCAACACAGAAGCGGCGTCTTGCCCACATTAGTAATATAGATTTTGCCTTTGGCTCTCCTATATTTAAATTTTAATTTCCCCCAAAGCCAACCTATGGTGTCAATCTTCACTCCACCATAAGCTCTCGGGTTGATATCAGTTTCATGTAGATATTCGTGCTTCTCCCTGTTACATAGATGTTGTGACAGCAACGTGTACTTTGCACCAGTGCCAATCATCATATATAAATCTAAACCATCAACAGAAACCATGGCTATGGGACTTTCCAGGACTTCTTCATCATCATCTCCAGATATGACACATACGCATTCTTCACCTTCTTCTCCACAAGTATGGCTACTGTCCGAATTACCTCCTATCCAATTTGTGGAATTATTCCGGAATCTGCAACACTTTGAATAATGAACATTACCTTTGCACATGCTGCATATGATCTTCAGAGCTGGGCAATCTGGGTCATGTGCCCAGTGGTTGACACTGTCACACCTGTAACACCGCCCTTGACGTCTCCTCCGTCGTGGCTTGCTTGTCAGGACTCACCTTCCTGGTTCGGTCATTGGCAGATCGTCTTTGATTAGATTTATATTTACCTTTGTCTGGTTGTGATGACCTATACTGTCTACTTGGCACCTTGCGTTTGACAGAGCTATTGTTAATCATAGATATGGACTCAGTTTCTTCAGTATTATTGCATGAAGCTTTGGCAGATTTAATATTACTAGTCTCCAACTGCATGTGTTTCACACTATTCTCCAATTCTTTCACACATTCTTCGGTGTGTTCTACTTCCTTTGCCACACGGAGCACAGTATCCAGAGGTGGGTCATTTTCTGACCAGAGTTTTTCTCTTACTTTATTACTCCGGCATTCCAGCATAAACTGGTCCCTTAGTCTCTCGTCGAGCTGTTCATTGAAATTGCACGTTTTGGCTAACTTCCTCAAGGCGGTAATGAATTTTTCAACACTCTCTCCCTCCTCTTGTGTTCTCTTCCCAAATTTGTATCTTTCTAAAATTATACTTATTTTCTTTTCAAAATGTTTATTAATTTTCTTGACAGCACGCTTGTATTCATTGATCTCTGCACTTTCCTCTATTGACAGATCAGGTAGTGTTTCATACTTCTCTTGACCAGCTGAACCCAAACAATGCAGTAGAAGTGACTTCCTCTTCTCCGCGCTGCAATTTGCACCACATACTACTCCGGCATAGTGCTCAAAATACTTAATCCATCTCTTCCACGGAATGCTCGGCTCACTAGTGTCAGGCATAAAAAATGCAGGTGGGGGAACGCTACTGAAAGCCATGCTAAAATGCTCTGCATGGGTAGTGTATTAGTTCAATGAGATGGGTAGTAAACCAAAATTGAAGCATATTGCTTGTTTGGCAGTTTCTGTGGCAGTCCTTTATTTCCCAAACCTCTTCATCAACACTGGTCATTTAATGTGGGTCAGTGCCACACCCAGTTGATATTGAGCAAAGAACTGTTGGATATGAACGGGTGCTTAAGTCAGCAGAAACTCCTTTAGTTCATAAAAGACAGTGAATTTAGTAATTAGTATCTTGTTGAATGTGGCTGTCACTATAAGGAAATTGCTGCATGCAGCTTGCGATGTTTTGTGGATGCTTTGTGGATATAGAAACACCTGAATTGACAGTATCACAAGTGCGCCGCTATTACAAGCATTATGGGCCACCCATGTGGATATTGATGTAATTGAAACGGAACGCGCATGGGCGTACCCAATTAGTCCAATGCTGGCCGTGCGCAACGGCGAACAGCGATTGAAGGCAAATTTCTCCCCCAGGCACCCCGGGAAGTTGCACTATTTGGATCCGAGTGGGGCAATGTATACGGCAGCCCACGTACCTTACGCAGCACAGTAAACAGCAAATGGGGCCGCTGCAATGCTCGGGCTTGAGCGGAGCGGCCTCACGTAACACGAACACGGACACGAACACGGTGCTGAAAGCAGGTACTGGAAATCCTCGTCGCCAATTGTAGTGTGGGGGAAGTCTGGACAGAGGACACTGGGCAATAATGTATATACAATAATAACGTATTTTTTTAAGTATACATATACAGGGAAAAAAGGAGGGAGGCGGCTCATCCTGCATGAGCTGAAAAAGTGTTTAACTTCGAACAGGGTTCTACATTCCATGGCACAATCCAATAGCTCGTGCTTTCCCTACATCACAAGAGTAGAACATGTGAAGCCATAATATGACCAGGCATGTCTCTCCTCAGTCAGGCATATCTCCTTTCCTGCAGCTGAGATACTACACACCCCAAGTGACAGAACGAGGAAGGGGTGGAGATAAAGAGAAATAAAGGCACGTGGGCACCAGAAACAGGTAGTGAAATAACAACTTGTGTGCATGTGTATCACTCATGTTCCTCACTGCAGCCGAGGCCCATTACCATCCCCAGGACTCGGGCTGCAGGATATCACACTGGACTAGACCCTGGGATTTGGGACTACCCTGCCCATGCCATCTCATTTTTAATTTTGACCTGGAAGTAACAGTTAATGATTTGTGGAATATAATTTCTGCAAGTCATGTTTTGCAGGATACATTCTTTGAACAGTATTGCCGGTGGAAAGTGTTAACACACGTTATGGGGGTTTGTTTTTGATTACTCCCCTGAGAATTGAGGAGCAAACGAACATAGATAATTATTGAAGCCCCGAACACAAGATGTTAAAAAGTCACACGAGTATGAAGACAGCATATTTATGATTTTCCTCCAGCCCTATTTACCCCACTAATCTATGGGCCTCATTACGACCCTGGCGCTAATGGGTAAACGGTGCCGTAAAGGGCTGCGGTGCGGTTAACCCATTAGCGCCTAATTACGAGGTCCCTTTGCGGGACCCGACCTTAACGGCTGGTCTAGACCAGCCGTTAAAGTAGGGACCCGCGAAGGGACCTTTGCGGTAAGTATGTACCGCAATTTGCGGTACCGTACTTAGCGCCTTCGCCATTCCCTTTATGCCCTATGGGGCAAAAATGGGAATGGGGAAGGGCCATGGGGAAATGGGGAAATACCGCCCCGCCAACCTTGGAATGGGGCGGTATTTCCCCATTTCACCATGGCAGACACGTTACGATACCGGCTCCAACCATGGTGCTAATAGCGCCATGATTTAGCGCCGGTATCATAATGAGGGCCTATAACACCGTCCAAAACACTTTTACAATTACATTTACCTTTCGGAAAACGTTACAAATTTGTCAAGTTAAGAACTTTTGAAACTAATATCACGAACGAGGTCCAGTACTTCTCACGTCCCTTTCACGCAAAATGTGACCTCGAGGACACTTTTTCTATCTGCAGGTACAAGCGCGTGCTCAAGCATGCAAGCAGCCTTTCCTGGGATACCATACCTCTCTGACTCTTGACCTAGACCGCGGCGGCAATTGTCGCACCCATACTTACCTGAGATGTCGGGCCACGTTTCTACTTTCCGTAAACAAATGGATAAGTATCGCATGATGCGTTAAGAGTGGATAAGTATCGCATGATGCGTTAAGAGCCGAGACAACAGAAGCCGTTGACTTGGAGCACGACCTCTCTTCCACTCCCTCGTGAATCACTCTGGCATTATCAGAGTTCAGGGAAGCAAAATAAAACAGGAGGGAGGCAAATCCTGTTAACTTGACCTGCCAGTGCACCGAACGTGGATATGGCATGTCCCTGGATTCCAGCCAGATGGGAGTAAAGGACCAACGCACTATGGCAATGAGGAATAATGATCACTATGGCAACGGGAAACCAACCCAAGCGGCCCTGCTCTTGAGCCGAGCCTGTCATTTGTCACTCCGCACCTGGGCTTGGCAGGCGGTAAAGGTGGGGGAATGTCGTGAAACCGCCAGGGCCGTTGCCACATCGCTCCTTCCTCAGGAGAGAAAACTGCGGGCGCAAATCCCTCCCGTCTGCTCCCCTCCCAAAAACGAAAACAGAAACCTGACTCCGTTTGCTTAAAAGAGCCCTTAAGACCTGCGGCCTGCAGCCTTTTCAGGGTGACTGAAGATGAACTGCCGGCAGATTACTGTCCTTTGCGTGGGGTGAGCGAGTGGGTGTGTGATGTGGGAGCTTGGGTGTCACCCTATGGGATGCTGGAATCCTGCTCTACCGGTGTGCCGGGCAGTTAGCCTAGAATCCCTGAATTGTAGCAAAGATCCACTGGTTCGTAAAGTGCACCGCCAGGGGTGGGATTCAAGGTACCAGCACGACAAAGCAGGGGGAACAGAACGTCCCTGTCACTGGGACAGAAAAAACAAACGAACTGGTCAATATGCCCCCAGCCATTCGGGCATACTACTCAGGTCCTGTTTTTTTTTTAGCATTTTAAGACTAGTTCTCGATTTGATATAGGGCATTTGAAGACTATGGGCCTCATACATTTGCTGTTAACCTGTAGGTAATTCTGGCGGGATACCGGCAAACTGACGTACTGTTTCCGCCACCTGACATCCCGGAATTTCTGTGATATTACAGGTGGTGGAAAGGGAGGTAAATCCCCATTTCACGGAGTCGCATAGGGCTCCATGGAGGGGATTGCCGGCATTACCAGCACATACTGGCAGTTTTCTGCAGGTGGGGGCCTGATTTACCTGCAGCTCTTGGTTGGAGGTAAATCAGTGACCCCCACCAGTAAAATTGTAGTTTTGCATTGCGGTAAAAGTGCTGGTCACAGTTTTACTGGCACTTTTACCACACCTCAAAACTTGTAATGAGGCCCTATAATCCCAGAATGCAAATTACAAACGAAGGCTAGAAAAATATATCCCAAATGGAATAGAGCATGTTGTCCTGTATGCACACAGCGAACCACAAACAGGGCGATTGCTCGAATGTAGTCCTTTGTGAAGTGCACCCGATTATGCCCGCTACCCTTGGAAGTGCTGCGCAGTTTCCAAACATAGATCACCAATGCTTCACGCAGTGTTATTTGTTCTGGAGAGTGGTAGTAGTACAGGGGATGCTCAGAATCAGTGGTGTCTCGGTCAAGTCCCCATGTCTATTCCCCATAACTGATTTGGATGCAGGTTTATATCGAGCAGGCTGGCACTAGGAATCTTCATCAGGGTGAGACTGGTTGGTGATCAAGGGGCCCAGCTTCCACTGGGTTTGGGTATAGTAGTACCCTAAACAAAGTGTTGCCCATGAGCTAGATTTCACAGAACCGTGATACAGCAAAACATTTGTTTTTTAAAAAGAGCCCCACCCAAATCAGTTATTTTTGCAAAAACACACCCACAAGATGGCTGTTTTAAAAAGAAATAGACAAGAAGGGCCAGGTTCTCCAAACCTTTTGGGGCGAGAAATAAAATGTGCTAGAAAATCTGATCATTTGTGCCAAATAAAGAAGCAGCCCAATCCACAATGTACATCTGAAAGGGTGCATTTTTGGAACAGAGGTCCAGAAAGCAGAGAGGGAGAGAAAAAAGGCAGCAAGCTTCAGATTTGGAGAAAGGGTGGTGGAAGAATGAGGAGGAGAAAGAGTGCACGATGCAGAAAGACAGAGAAAGAACAAAGGACTGTAGAATGCAGGAGGAACTGGGAAGCATAAGGTGTGAGTTGGGAGCATGGTTTTAAGTGTGTCTAGGTCTGGGGAGTGCCACAGAGTATGCGAGTGAGGCCCTGACTGGCAGAGTGAGAGCTTTGGGAGTGCTAGGTTTTGATGGTTAATTGGTGAGTGGGATGGGGTGTTGGTGAGTGGAGTTTGTGGGTGCTTGGGGGATTACAGAACCTAGAAGGGGAATATTCTCACCATTACAACTGATAATGATCAAAGAAGTTAATAATATAACATAGGTACGCATATACAATGATATGATATGATATGGCATTTGTAACGCGCCTATACAGAAGTGTTTCAAGGCGCGACGAGGCAGGGAGGGGGGAACAAAGGGGAGACAGACAATGATCCTACTAGGCCAGGTGTCATTCAGATCGCGCAAGTGCATGGGTAGAGGGGAAGGGAAAAGTGCACGGGGAAAGGGAGAGGGGAAAGTGCAGTACAGGGTTAGTAGAATACAAGATAAATAATAAGGGCCAGCTGGTGGCAAGTGCAAGGTAAGTGCAGACAAGTGCTGGGAAGGCGGGCTGTAGGGATACAGAGACAGTCCCGCAGTGCAGGAGTTGCCAGGGAGGCAGTGCAAGGGGAGAGTGGCTGGGCCAAGGACCGAGATCGGTGAGTGGCCCAGTTGCAGATTCAGGGCAGTTTCAGTAATTTAGCAGGGAGAGGGGGAGAGAAAGCAGAAGCAAAGAGGAAGGTTTTGAGGTGCTTCCGGAACCGGAGATGGTTCTCCTCAAGTTTCAGGGAGGCAGGAAGGCTGTTCCAGAGAGAGGCCTCTGCCGCGGAGAGAGATCTACCCCCAACTCGTTGCTTGGAGAAGCGGCTGACCCTGAGGGAGTTGGAGGCGGATGAGCGAAGAGCTCGAGAAGGAAGATATTTAGGAAGAGAGAGTTGAAGGTATTTTGGCCCCATGCCCCAAAAGGCGTTGTGGACAATGCAGAGGGTTTTTAACTTAATCCTCGCAGCCACTGGGAGCCAGTGTAGCGATTTCAGTCCTGGAGAGATACGGTCCCTGGGCTTGAGGCCAAGGACAAGTCTCGCAGTCCTGTTCTGGATGAGTTGCAGAGGGCGGAGAGTAGAGGCAGGCAGATTTAGATAGAGGCTGTTACAGAAGTCCAGCTTCTGTCAACAAATCAAAAAAGTAGAGTAAAACAAACACTGCTCGGTCAATCCAAGACATTTGGGCCTCTTCCTATGAAATTGATACAAAATGTGCAAATAAAGACAACATGGCTCTCATGTAGCCTCACATACTGCCTCTGTCTTGCAAGCTGCAAGTCCTACACCCTCCTGTCAATGAAAATTGTGCTGCAAGAATGCTCCAAAAAATACAATTGAGTACCGCAAGAATAGCTTTTTATGCCACTACATTATAAATTTCCTGCTGAAATATCCTGAAGGGTCTGTGCAGTGTTAAGGCGCATGACTCTCGCTGAAAAAAACAGCCCGGACAGGTTTTGCTGACACAGTGATTTGCACAGGATCACTCTGTTTTCTCTCTCCTTCCATTCCCTCAGCCCTTCCAAAATCATAAGCTCCCTAGCACCCCTTTCATCTTTAAGCATTTATTTAGCTTATTTTGGACTGATTAGCCTTATAGCAATATCAACAATGCATTAAAAATGACACTTAAAAACACAACAAATAGTTAATAATCATCAGATTATGCCTAGTCATTTGCTTGTTAAGTCAATATAACAATAATTCATACAAATGTGCAAACTTGACATAAAAACACAACACAACAGAAAAACCTCCCAGTATAAAGCATGAAAACATTTAAAAAATATGTAACATTTGGTCAGTTATCCTTACGTATTATTAATGTGTACATGTCTTGACTGTTCTCAATTATTGTGTTTACGTAGTTCATCTTTGCCCCATTATTAGGCTCGTATTTTGTATTTAAAAATAATTCTGCTACAAATAAAATACTATGTCAGCTAGATACATCATGCAATGTACTCTTAGAATGTGCACATGTTCAAATTTGTATTAGCAGCAATTTTTTTCCTAATTACCCATGCACGATATAGGAACTTAGTGTGTAGGTAATTACATCGCTGTTGGAGGATTAGCAGAGCTCTATTGCTTCTGATAATAAATGTATACAAAAGTGAAGCAGAATAGGTTTTTAATTACGCTTGCCTTACGTGCCTATACTTTGGGCAAAGTAACAAAAAGTGCACCACACTCTTGTTTTGCTTAAGGCACGATGAGCAAGTGTCATATCTCTTATTATCTAACAGTATTCAAGCTCTACCAACGGTAAGGTGCAAAATCAAACGCTCATGTAAAGTGAATGTGCATACCTGATCTCAATATTTTTCATATCCCCACTCCTGACTTATGACCAATATGCTGTCATTTGCCTCGACTGGGTAATATCGTCTGAGATCTGTTCTTTTTTCATTGTGGCAGATGCCATCCTAGTCTCCAGTTTATTGTTGCCTTTATTTTCTGTATTGCACTAGATTTCTTCAAGGCCTATCTCATGCAATTTTGCCTTAACAAATTTGTACCATAGTAGTTATTTTCATCCATCCTGTGTTAATATGTCAATCAAAGCTGTTTTATACTTCCCTAAATAGGGGGATGTCCACAGGCCGAGCCAATACATTAGCAGTCTTAAGCAATAGATTCTGTACAGTTTCCAGGAGGGTCAACGGTGGTGCAATATGTAAATTATCTGCTCCTAGATTCCCCTTCCTTGGAAGCATGTGAGGAAGACACGTTGGTTTTGCTGAAAGCACTCGCAGAGAAGGGCCACGAGGCATCTAAGGACAAATTACAGTTATGTCTGCCACAGTCTGATATCTGGGCCTTTGGATTTCTGCAGGGGAAAGACACTTGATCCAGGATCGGATTGCAGTGATCCAGAAGCCCTTAGCTGCAAACCAAGAAGCACATCAGAGGGTTCCTTGGGACAGTAAGTTTCTGCAGGCAATGGGTCCTGAGTAATCCCTTGTTTTGCAACTAACAAAGGGATTTGTTCAAGGTGTGTTCACTCAGTTGCATGTGACAAGCAGTGGCCTGTATCGTATCATAGTGTGGAGTTAGAGACAGTAGCCACATGACTCCCAGCTTGCCTGCGAGCCATCAGCGCTGCTGCACTATTGGTGGAATAAACAGACTCCCTGGTACAATGCCACCCTGTCACAGTTTCTGTGTGTCAAATTCCCATGTTACATGCTATGAGAAGTTGTGCATCCCTGCTGCCAATGTCACCCTCAATCGCTGTTCAGTTTTAAACCCTGCTTCACTCTCACCTACCCCTGAGGATGGGAAGTCCCATGACTGTCAGGTTGTAGTGGAAATACTCTGTTGTCTCAGGAGGATAGCTCGTCTTGGAAGCAAGACGATGCAGAGCAACACAGGTTCAATCCCTGGGTTTGCGCTTAGAAACCTCTGGGTATTAAGTGCATTATAAATAACCGATTACGATTACCATTTCTCAATCCTGATCTGGTTCTGTTTGTGGACGATTGTGCATTTGAGTGCCGGAAAGGGGTAATTGGTTGCAGGGTATTCTGTATGTATCCTCTATGCTGTACTAGAAGCATACCGACTAGCTGTGGCTAAATCTGCTCAAGTGGCTGAGCTTGTGGCTCTCACCTGCGCATATACACTGGCCCGGGGTAAATTGGCCATGCTCTATACCGATTCCAGGTACACCCATGGGGTGGTTTACAACTTTGGAGTTTTGTGGAACCAGCAAGGGTATTTAACATCCACAGGTACCCCAATCCTATATGAAAATATGTGTCAGTCTTACTAGAGGCATTGATACTGCCCGCAGCACTAGCTATCATGAAAACACAATCATTTACGGCCATTGGAAATTATTTGGGAGATAGTGCAGCTCATCCACTAATGGGTGTAAGAGAGAGGGGTCCTAAGTTTTGTCTTGAGACTCATTTGGTTATGACAAAAACTGAAGGATGGGTAAGAGAAGATTTTAGGTGGACAGGAATAATAAGATGGAAGAGTTTGTGAAATGCTGTTTACGTTCTGAGAGCAACTCAGTCCTTAACGCAAGTCGTTATAATCTAGTTGAGTTGCCTCAGATGCAGTGGGAGATCATAGAATTGGATGTGTTGTCACCTTGCGTTGTAGCATTGGATGTAGTAAGTAGTGCTGGGTGAATATGTTCAGTGATTCTAGAATCAACTGAGTTTTGGGTGTTTAGCTTCCTGCAATCATTCAGAACTTATAAAGATATTTGTTTTTGGAAGTTTGAGGACACCCGGGTACAGAAAATTGAGTCTGGGAGGGTCCTGCAGAGCTGTGAGACATGTTATTTATTTTTTTTACCATCGAAAAATTGTTTGTAAGTTTACTTGTAATTTTAAATGCTACTTTTAAATTGTTTACTTACTTTAGTAAGTAAGGTACAGCATACCTTACTATGGTTTGTGTAGTTTTAATACCATTTTACGGTCTGTGTTGACATCCACAACACTACAAATACCAGAATTAATTTGGGAAAGGCAATGATCACCGAACCTGCAAAGCTGGGGGTTCAGTGAGAATTGTGTTTTCCAAATGGATTGTGCTTTGTGCGCACAGTGCGGTTTCAGCTCTGTCACAAGGTTGTAGACCTTCAGCAAACCTAATTTGCTCTGTGCGAGCGCACTGTGCACACAGGCTCTGTGTGCACAGAGCGCTCTCACAGAGCACATTATATCACTGAGACGAACCAACAGGTTCGCTGAGGGTCTGCATTGGCTCCTGCTGTGACCTAGGTAGGGGGGCATAGCCAGAAGAGCGCTCATGGCGCCAAGGTGGTATGGGTGGCTCCACCCCCACTCCAAACCATAGCACTACAAGTGCTTTGGTTATGGTGTTCTTTGTTTAAAAAAATTAAAAAACCAGGGAGCGCTGTGGGGCTGAGGGTGGACGGATCCCGAGATCCTGCTACACATGTGATGCTGGATCTGGTGATAGCCGGCACATTGGCCAGTGCTGATTAGATGCACACTGGGCAGCTGAGACTTTGGGGTAGGAATTTCAGGAGTATTTGTGAGATTTGACAAAATGCATACAAGAATTTCCCTACAGTGCGCTCATAGAAGAGAAGAAACAGCTGCCACTCCTACAGTCAACCCGACATCTCTACAGGCACCTCGGATCTACTACAGAGACTTCATATATGTACACTAATTTGTGCAGAAATGGAACAACTCTAGGTTTCAAGGTCCCTTCATGGAAGTTATGCCACCCCGTCTGCAGGAGTGAAGGAGCTATGATATTGGATACATCTATTTGATGTCCGGAAAGCAACTGGTACAGCTCCACCTTATGCAGGCCCTCAAGAACAGTGATATGAAAAATGAATGTAGTTATATGGGTTATGTGAGCGTGTTGAAATGCAAAATGCAAAATGCATACATTTGTAACTGTTCTTTCCCTCAGTATGTTAAATAAAAAGTTTTTGAAAAAGGAAAACGCAGTGTAGTTACCTTTCTAGGGACATGTTTGCGACAGTTGCGCTCTTGCAGGCACCATAACACTATTTAAGAACTAGTGCAATGTATATTGTTATATTGTTATATATAGGATGTTTCTGTTTCCATCTTCTTTCTTTCCTTTATTTTAGGTAATTTTATATGGTGTGTGCATATGAAAGAGGGGTATAGGAATGACAATGACACAGAAACATTAACTTTGGGGATGGTAAGAAATACAAGGGGAACAGACAATTAAATTGAATACAATGACCATAAAGGTGCCATCTTAGATACAGTTGCTCATGTACACCACCCCGATATTGATAACCTGGTAAAACCACAGGACGGAGGTGGGAAGAGCGAAGTCAAATGAGAGATGCTACAAAGCCCATGCAACAGGCAAGACCATACTGTTTATTCAACGAGAAATGCCACTTTCTAGGGCCCAATGTCTAGTGACCCCTTGCCAAGTACAAAGTCTGTTTCAAAGACAAGTGGCTCAGGCAGTAATAATGGATGGAGATGAAAGGGAGTGAGACAAGAATAAAGAACAAGCACAATGGCAAAGCAGACCATTACTGACAGTGGAAGATGTGAGATTTTCCAATGACAGGTGGGTGAAAGGACTAGTGAGTTGTGTAGCTGGGGTCTACTAGGGTTCTCGGAGGATGTAGTGGCATGTGTCAACCAGAAATGTTCTAAAACTTGGAACACATGTGTGTCAAAACTAACCGGGATCGGACTGAATTACAATCCCACTAAGTTGCAAACACTGGCACTACACTCGTAGGAACAAATGAAATATGCAATAAGACTTTGTTTATTCCCTACCTGACTAATGGCACATCAGCATTAATGGACTTCTATTGGGTGTGCAGACAATACGCCTATCTCCACCTTCCCCCATCATGGAGAGGCGTCTATTTGCTTGTCACCTTGCAATCATCCGTTCTCATAGTGCCCGATTTGCATTTGACTGTCATAAATGTGCCAAACCCAGTAGCAACAGAACCCCCTCCCTATCAGCATGCTCATGGGGAGGATTGTCATGGAAAAGGAAGCTGGATTGAGTGCTGAAGAATGGTTTGATTCAATGTTTTCATGGGCCTCATCCTAGTTGGGGATAGCCATTAAGTTGCTTGTTCCTATTGTGGTATTTCTTCTTGTAATGGTTTTGTTCCTGCCAAATGATTCTACAGTGCTGCTCCAAGACAATGCCTAAAAGTATGATGATGATGTTGGTTTGTATAACAACAGGTGAAGCTGCTATACTCACTAAATGTGTCTGCACACAGGCCGATAAGTGGAATGGTGAAATAGAGCATAGGATTGTAATAGTAGAACAAACAGATGGGCCTCCAGGGATGCCTTTGTACCCCCCCACCCGATCCAAAAAATTGTGTGGAGCATTCAGTAACTTTGGCAGGGGATGGAGGATGTTGTTTTATGACATGTACCCAGAAGAATATTTCTGGATGAGGGAACGTTTAAGTCACGTGTGCAAAGTGTGGGTGCCCAAAGAGGATGATTATAGAAGGAGGGAAGCTGCTGAGTTAGTTAATGGAGTATTAACTAAAGGGGGGAATGTTGGGATGTAAGTGTGACATCCGAAGCAGATGAAAAGATTTTGACTGTGCAAAACATATTAGCATGTGGCCTAGTGCTAGCAGTTTTCACTGGGCATGGAAGAATGCACATGTATCCATTTGTAGTTAGCTTTGACACATATTAGAAACACCATATAGCAATACAGAAAGATCAACAATGTATTCACGGTGTGGTTGCAGAGGTTAAAGACAGTTGTCTTACTTCTGCTGAACGTGACTACTTTTCTGATCTTCTTCACATGCAATCTACTCACCCTAGACGTCTCTTTCAAACTTTAACACAGCTCCTTTCTCCCCCTTCTACTGATCACTCTATTAATTCTACTTAATCTGCTTCTGAGTTTTCTCATTTCTTTTTTCTAAAGTTCAGTCTCTTCGTCAAGACATTTTAAATTCCTCTTCACCAACTATTGTATCTGCTCCACATTCTGCTCCATCTGCTTTCATCTCTAATTGCTCTCATATCTCTGATTGATGTACTACTTCTGTTAGCTAAAGCACATCCTACTCCTACCCAATATCAATCCCATCTGCTCTTATTCCTAAAGTCTATCCTCTTCTCATACCTTATCTTGTTTCTTTTTCAACACCTGCTTTAGCACTTCTGTCTTTCCCACTTCTTTTAAACATGCTACAATTATTCCTATTCTGAAAAAGCCTACCGCCAACCCTCTTATTGTGTCTAATTTGTGGCCTATTTCTCTCTTACCATATCTTACTAAACTCCTTGAACATCTTGTTTATTCTCAGATTTGTATCTTTTGTCACTGACCTATCACTTCTTTCTTGTTTTCAGTCTGCTTTCCGTCCTCATCACTCCACTGAAACTGCTTTGATCTGTGTACTAAACTCTCTTCTATCAGCTTGTTACTCTAAACACTCCTTTTTTCCTTATTCTGCTCGACTTATCTGCTGCTTTTGACACTGTGGATCATACTTTGCTTTTGGAATCTCTTTCCTCTTTTGGTCTTAGGGGGACTGTTCTTTCTTGGTTCTCTTCCTATTTTTTTAATCAAACTTTTACTGTCTCCTGGGCAGTTCAGATCTCTTTACCCTCTCCCCTTGATCATGGGATTCTCGAAGGGTCAGTCTTGGGTCCTTTTCTTTTTTCTCTTTATACCTCTGAACTCTCACCTATAATTTTTTCTTTTGGTCTTTCTCATCACTTTTACGCTGATGACACACAACCTTTCCTATCTTTCTCCTCTTTTACTTATGAAATTCACCATACCCTCACAGCTTGTCTTGTCACGCTATCAAATCCTGGATGGCTTCCCATTTCCTCACCTTAAAAGCAGGGAAGACTGAGGTGGTAATCTTCTCTGCTAATACTATTCCGCCACATTCTCCACCTCCTTCCATATCTTTTCCACCCACTAGTCTTACGATTTCTCCCACTGCTCGCAATCTTGGTCTTTATCTTAACTCTAATCTTTCCTTTGTTTATCTGATTTTTTTCTTACTTCCCATTCCTGTCGCTTCCATCTATACAGTATTCGTGAGGTCCATTCTTTTCTCACCTTTCAGGCAACTAAACTTCTCATCTCCTCCCTAATCTTTTCACGACTCTTCTATTGCTCCAACACTCTCTTTGGCCTTCCAAGTTCCTGTCTTGCTCCTCTGAAATCAATCTATAACTCTTCTCTTAGTTTACTCTGCCATCTTTCCTATCGCAACTTAATTTCTTCATCACTTCCCTCACTTGGCTGGCTACCTTTCCATTCTCAGCTCAAATTCCAGTTTCTATGCTTAGTCTTCAAATCACTTTACCAGCTTGCACCTGACTATCTTGCTTCGTTTCTTTCATTTTACATTCCATCTTGCCTCTTATGTTCCTCCGGGCTTTTTCAACTGAATGTCCCACACCCGCCATACGCTCAGTCCTGTTTCCGCGCTTTCCAGCTTCTTGCCCCCCATCACTGGAATGCTCTTCCTGTGGCTATTTGCGCTATCACTGACTATCCTACCTTTTGCTCGTCTTTAAAATCTCACCTTTTACATTTTTCTTGATTGTCTGCATTGATGTTTTGATGGTTTTTTGACACTATTTTGTACTGCACTCTGTTTTTAACTGTACAGTGCTTTGGACAAAAGCGCTATATAAAACACGATAAAATACAATGATTTCTTTGCATTTAGAGGTACTATACAGTGTTATATTTTCAACAATGTGCTAGTAGGTAGACAAAGGTAGGCATTTGTGTTGGAGTCAGAGAAGTGTTCACATCAAAGGCGAGGTCCATGGGCTAAGGGTCCAGGAGTTCTGCCATGTTGGATTTCAGGCAACATAACAGGGTGAGTTTGTGAAAGTACAAGAAATAGCCGTAACGTGGAGCTGCAGCTCTGTCCAGTTGATCCAGAGAGAAGTCCCTCTGTCATGACCCACAGGATGCACCCAATTTGGTCTTCCTGGTCCTTATCGCAACGGGCCTTGCATTCCCTGACACTCCCAACATGGCCGTCCAACGTGACACGCCTTGCGCGGTCTATAAGTTGGATGTAACGCATTCTACTAATAAACCGCACCCCTGCGGCTCTGTGCGTCTCAATGCTAATGCCAAGTAGCGATCAGACGTGTGCTCCGTAGTTCGCTGTATTGCTTCCTGGTTCCTAGCTTTTCTACTTCCATTACTTGCCCCTTTCCCTTTCCTCTTGCTTCCTCGACTTGTGCGCCATCAGCACGTCTTCTTCGTTTTCCGGATCCCCGGATTGCTGCATCCCGGAATCTTAAACGCAGGCTGGAGTCGAAAGAGACTCGCTCTGCCTTATTCAAGTTGTCTGCAAGAAGACACTGCCCACGGAGTCCAGCAAGGATCGGTCTCAGGTGAGAAGGGGGGAACTCCGTGACACCCTCTTTCATCCCCCAGAGGGAAGTAATGCTGCCAAGGCCAAAAGCAGATGCGCTGTGTCGATAACAGTGAGTGCAGCTGCAAAGCTGGGAAAGGAATGATAGGTCCAGAGAGGAAGGGTGAGGATGCGTACTTTGAAGGTTAAATTGCGAAATTCAGACATAAGAGTGGTGCCCTTATCACGTCATTCATGGACACCAGGGTTCCCACAGAGATAAGGGGGGAGACATGCTAAGGCTGTACCATGATTTGGGATGGGAGGAGCAGAGGTGAAGCCAATGGATTTATCTACAAGGGCAGTGAGCTATCTGTGCGTGCCACAGTGTCTGGTATAACGAGGAGGGCCATTGTAGTATCCAAGCAGAGTTGGCCTCGCTATTCACACTTTGATCACGCTCCGAAAGAGGAGTGCACATCACGTGATGGTCAGGAATATATACTTGTTACAGAAATTTATGGTGGTAACAATGTGCCTGGAAACCAACCAACTTCTAAGTTTCGCAATGACGATGTAGTAGGTCAAGTGTTTAGGGGAATGTGTTTTAGATAATGTGTGACAAATAGCGTAATGGACTATAAGGGCTAATTAGAATTGTATATAGGTGTTAGCCAATGGAGGGAGCGGGATTATGTTGCATCTTTATTATGCAGAGTTCTGTTACTGAGCGGTTTCCCGCTATAAAATCTGTATCCTCTTTGGGTGGAGTGAACTCCGTGTTAGTTCAGTTCTACGGGACCGTCTGATACTTTTTGCATGTAATAAAACATTGTTTTCCTTTAAAACGGTGCATCGATTCTTCGGCCTACTTGGAACTGTTTTTATTGTTCGGGATTTGGTCATTCACCTACATGTACTCCAACAAGGGGATGAGTTTACTAAATGCCTCTAGCTTCAACAATGAACATACAGGAACATAGTTGTGTTGACGACCTTGTCTCTCTCAGAGGGGAAACTAATCCACCTATTGGGGGATACTTCCTACCACAAATCGAACCACTGCTTGAGGACAAATATCTATGAGAATACTACATCTCTAATGTGAGACAGCTTCTCCAGACCTTCCCTATAAAAAGATGGACCATTGAAAATAGGAGACTGATACACCAGATGTGATGAGTGAAATAAAACACACTCTTAGGATACAACCAATGCAGACTGAGCCTGTAAAATGGCATTTATTCTCTCATCTGAAAAAATCCATCCCTAGTATGTAAATGTATGTGACATCTCTACCATTGCGGGCGTGAGCTGTAAAATGATGCACCATCAGTTACAGGAGACAACTATTTCAGACACATTTTTCATTTGGATACAGAGCTCGCCATTAATTAAAAGTTCCAATTAAGAAAACTGATTTCTACTGCATTTCTTTATTTCATTAAAATGCCATAAAACCGCATTTTTGCACCATAAAGATAGGAAAGGACTCTTTTCCTACAGGAAACCTTAAAATTGCCAAATGACAACAATACAGTGTAAGATGTGTTATATGGAATTCAGGCCACTATGACAAAGGATTTCACACTTAGCTAAAACCAGATTTTTTCTACCAATGATGAAGATAAAAAGGAGATTTGGATACTTGAATGGGGTCATGTTATGGGTCACTCTTTAGTCATGATAGAAGTGTTTCACTCTTCACAGGAAACTCCAATGAAGGAGGAATTAAGGTAAAGCAAATCTGCAGTTGGGGTACACACTTAGTAAATTGTTTGCATGATTTTACGTTTCCTGTTAGATTAGCCTTATGGTGATCAGATGTCTGCCTCTCACATGTATCTGTTTTCACTATACATAATGGCCACTCTGCCAGGAAAGGTTTGAATTCAGCAATGAGCTAATCCTCTTGGCTCCTCATGAAGAGGGAAACACTTCACTGGCCAGGATTGCTCTGACAACATCCTGATGCACGTGCATTGATAGTCCTCTAATTTTGGCTATTTATTCTCTGCTGTTCAGTTTCTCTTGTTGATGGATGCTGCTTAATCAATGAAAGCCTTAATGACCATTAGAGGTATGTGTACTGTAAGAGTACAGAAGTAGACGCGGGACACAAAGGGGACATGCTTGTGTGCATAAACTTGTATTTCATAGAAAATAAGGCAAAACCCTGTCTGTCCCTATAACTAAGAGGGTTTCCCTGCCTCAAATAAAACTAAGGATGCTGTGCATAGAACTAGCTCCACATTGATTCCAGAAAGGTGTTTCCTTCCATTTGGATGGTTTTAGGCAGTTTGTGACTGTTGGGGGAGTATCCATCTTCTCCTTGCTGTCACTAGGCCTTTCAATATAGTTCCACACGGGTGTACGTGATAAAATCATTGCAGATTTTACTGCAGCAGCAAAAAATGAAACTGAAATGTTTGTATAACAAACATTTCAAATTCCCTTAACCCCTCTACCCACCACCCCTTTACCTCCTAAAATTGTCCCAAAATATCCACACTTGCCTGTCTTCGCCTCCCTCCCCGGTCTTCTCCCTGCGTCATCAGTTCTATCTCCCAATTATGGGTTGGAACTGACACTGCAGGGTCCATTTTTCTTTTTTGTTGTCTTTCTTGTCCCCCGCTTTCCATCTAATGGAAATCAGGGGACACCCCCACAATCCCTGAACCCATAATGTCAAGTATCGAGTAGAGTCCCAACCCCTGAACCCATAATGTCAAGTCCCGAGTAGAGTCCCAGTCTACCCCAGTCACAGACGTGAGAGGAGCTGCAGCGACTTCTGCTTCGTTGATTCTATATTATTACTGTTGCTACTGTTGCTTTAACACTTGGCTCTCACTCGGTAGACTCCACCTTAAAAGGTGTACGTGTGCGTGGAGCTCCACGCGGAGTCCCGACGAGAGTCCCAGTCTACTCCAGTCACAGACATGAGAGGAGCTGCAGCGACTTCTGCTTCGTTGGTTCTATATTATTACTGTTGCTACTGTTACTTTAACACTTGGCTCTCACTCGGTAGACTCCACCTTAAAAGGCGTATGGGTGCACAGAGCGCCGCGCGGAGTCCCGAGGAGAGTCCCAGTCTACCCCAGTCCACTCCAGGACATACGGACAAGGGTCATCATTGCTGTTATGATGGCTCCACAGACCCGGCAGAAACAAAGGAACCAACTCGAACTTGAACTTCAAAGTACATCGCATAATGTTTCTGTAAATGCCTGCCAGGATTAGAACTTGAATAAAAGTGCTGTGGCTTCGACAGAGGCAAGTGAAAGCGAAAGTGAAATAGCGACCGCGGCTGCGGGAGCTTCTGTGTCGCCTCGAGTCTGTCAAATGCCATTCCATAGTGCCTTGCCTATTATGTCGCACGCCACGGCTTCATTAAATGAGACTTTGAAATTGAATTTGAACAAGGTGGTAAGTAATTCCACTATGATGGCAGCAATTAATGTTTAACGTCACAGCATGCTTTTGAATTGCTCCCGTCGGCTGACACGTATGGCAATGCGGCGGCCCCTGAAATAAATGAGAAATGTTCACCCCAACAAATAGGAAAAAGTAGGGGCTCTTTCATAGAGGCACTAGACACCAATGTCATCGAAGTGAACACTTCCTCGTTTCAGTCACTGTTCGATGTTACAGACACAGAACTTTTGCAAATACAAATCTCCTCAGATGACGTTAGCAGAACAATATGTGTCTTTGTTCCTCCGATTAAATCGACTGGGACCAATATAGAATTGCCACAGCAAACCGATGAACATGACGTCCATCACAAAGAAAATATACTTCTATCATATAAAGGCCACTTATTTTCATCATCATCTAAACTTGGATGTGACACACGTGAGGCCCGTGTAGAAAAAAACAGTAATTCCGAGACAGAACTTGTAAATCCAACTCTACCAGCAGCTAATGACATTACGGAGCTGCACACAAGTAATACAAGCACAGACACAGTGACTGATGCTGGCCTCTGCCCTTGGGCAGTAAATCAACTAGGCAGTCGGAGTCATCATCAGAAGCAGGCAGCTGTGTCTCAGCCTGATGCCAATGAAAACTTACTGACATCTCAAGTCCCAATGACGGCGCAGTTGATAAAAAGGCCAATATATGACCTGTCGCCTCACAGATCGTATAAAATAGATCATGTCGAGAGAGAGCTTCGGCTAACAGAGCGTTTGACTGCTGATTTTCTCCTAATTAAAGAGAAACTGATTAAAAGTTTCTCCAAAACATCTGTGGACAAATCCTCAACGCCTCGCATTCGTGCAACAAAGGAAGACAATTGTTTCATGACGCCCATTTCACTGACAATGGTCACTCCGAGTAGTTTATCCCAATGCCTTGACCATGGCAAAATTCTCAAGACCAAACGGCCGACCTCTGTGGACAAGTTAACACACCCTATAGCGGCCCAGCTATCTGTACCTGTCAGAAAGTTCATATCCAATTCCATCGAGTCAACGGCACATGACAAAATGTGTCCGTTTCCTTCGGTGTCAGATGAGCATGCAGATTCACATTATATACCCTCCTCAGAGCAAAATAAAGATCCAAATACCAAATCCAGCCTGTCAGTTGCTGCTGAGATACAAATTCATAATAATGTGCTGGCAGCTACAGCCCTAGCACTATTCCATTCGTAAAGCTGTATGACTCTCTACATGATTCACTGAAAGACCAAGGTGCACTATTAAATACTCTCATTTCGAAAGTGGAAAATATGGAGCAAACAAATGTCGCCCTACAAAAAAGAATGGAAAGAGAAGCTGAAATTTCATCCCAATGGCAATATCGCCTAGGAGATCTAGCCGCCAGACAACATGAAGAAAACTCTTCCCTCATGAATGCGACACTAGAATGCATGAAATGGCTACGGCATAAAGACCAGAATTCTATGCATCCGTCGGTGGTTGCGAATGGCCTACAAAATATGGAGAGTTTGCAACCTTTTCAAGCATTATCTACTCTTCATCACAAACAGATGGTAGAGCTTCAACATCCAAGTGCCATTGCGATAAGTTCAGTTAATCCAAGGGATAATGAACAGCCAAGTAGAAGCACCTCTAACCTCAGAGTGAATGAAGTGAACACGATCCCAAATGGATTACATGTGGCTAGCAATAGGCAAACAATGTCTATGGTACCGAAAGATTCTTCTCTACCGGAACAGATAATAAACGACACTGCTTTAAGTGAAGCTTCTAGTCGAAACGCAAAAACCTTAACTTCAACTAAACCAGTTAAAGCAACGTCTAAGTTAAAAACTTTAACCTCAGCTCCAAGCTTAAATGGTAAAACGGTCAGCGCAAAACTCCAAATGCCAAGAAATTTGTAAGAAATCTGTCCACACCACAAAAACTAGGCCTGTTTGAACGTAAACAAGAGAAGAGAAAAACAAGTCCAAAAGCCGGTTTGAACATAAGCATACCTGAAGTTCAATCTAGTAGAGACAATCAGACCGCTCCTCAAAAACAAAATCCTAATAAGAGGTCTCACATAGAGTCAGAGGAACCATTAAGTGACACTCACGATGTCTCGTTGGATTTATGTGAATATTCTACTTACTCCATTGATTCAGAAGATTCAAAGAGCTCAGATAACTCAGTAAGAAGTCAACAAAAAGTGATCAACAAACACAATTCAAACTTGACCTTGGGTCTAGGTAATGCAACTCGTACGACCAAGGAATCCTTTGCCAACAAGTGGAATGTTGGTGCCATGGAAGTTGGACCTGGGAGTGACGCCACTTCATTAAACAAGGTAGTTGCATCGCTCCCCCAAGATTCAGGCATGAAATCGCCCAAAAAAATCTGCGATAAATTTAAATCCTAAAATGACATTTGCTCAATTGAAAAATCAAAAGGCGATACAACCAAGATCATTACGAAGGCGATCAGAGGAACAAAACCGCTCGGCTTGGAGGATCCGGGTAGAAAACTTGTTTCCCGATGATAATGAAGTGAATCTTAACAGAAGAAATGTGATGATGTTATTACACAACATACCATCTTTACGCACAATCACCTCAGATGATATAATGATTGTGGAATATATTTCGGAGGACTCAGCTGACAAGGTGTTTCTACATATTAGATCAATAGCAGTGGAAAAAACATAGTTAGCTGCTAAAGAGGAGTTATTGTAATATAGCTTTAACATTCGGGTAGAGAATGGTCATCCCAAACTACAAGAAGATCTTTCTGTACAGGCCAATGGAGTAATCTCTTCTAATGAATCACAACGCCATGTACTGAGCAAACAATTTAACATAAAATCACCAAGGTCACCCACTGAATTTCAACGCAAAGATAAAAATCTAAACATCAAGAGTTTTGGTCACCATAATGATATCCGCACATAACTAGATTCTTCATGTGGAGAAGAATTATGTGGGATTTTATCATGCAACACTAGAGGATTTCACGATTTGTTCCAGGACTTCCCGCTGTCTGTATCAAATACTTTTGCCATCTGCCTCCAGGAGACCTGGTTGCGGGAATCACCAATCAAAGATGGTTATACTGTTCTGCTAAACATGGCAGGAAAAAATCTCAGGGGTCGTCCCTTCTCCGGTCTCATTACCATGGTGAACAATTCCTATGGGTGGGCAGTAGAGCAAACTTTCAATCCAAAAATTCTAGTCCAATGGACACTCTTCAACTTTCCAACCATAAACAAGGATCGATTGAAACATCTACTTCTGATAAATACGTATTGGAACTCAACAATGATTTCGACAGCTTGCTTTATAACAACCTCAAATCAAGATGCAAGACTGGCAAATGGGATCTCTAGGTCAGCTTGGGAAAAGCACTTTAAATGTGTTTTCAATAGAGGCCATGATTATTCTACTCCTGTGCCTCAATTTAACATCATTGACCCTTGGGATGTTTGTGAATCTTATGAAAACATTGTAAGAATGATTCAACAATTAAAAATTTCTCGCGCCGCAGGTCCTGATGGATTGACCAACATGATTTTAAAAGAAAAAAAAAGAATCATGGGCAGAATTTATTGTTGAGCTTTTCTCTCTCATAGCCATCTCGAAGGAAATTCCGATTTCTTGGAAGTCAGCAGTTATTATTCCAATATTCAAAAAATGCAATAGGGAGGATCCAGCAAATGATCGCCCTATTGCCCTAATGGATATAATAGGCAAGATCTTTGCCACATGTTTACAACTTAGGATAACTGCTTGGGCCACTAACATCGGCCTTATGGACTGCCATCAAACTGGCTTCACCAAAGAAGTTGGCACAGAAGTACATTTACTAGTCAATTTCCTGAAACTTGAAGCCATGAAGTCTCATAAAAAAACTGTTTATGGCTTTTATTGACATGGACAAGCTTTTGATACCATCAATCACACTAAACTCTGGAGAAAATGATCAGCATGGTCTTGTCCGCTCTCTTTACTTCATCTATTAATGGCTCTACATAATGAAACCTCAGTTAGAGTCCGTATTGACAAGAATGGTTAATTAACTAATGAAGTACGAACAACAAATGGTGTAAAACAAGGCTGCCCTCTGGCAGCGCCCTTGTTTAAACTCTATATTTCGGACATTTCCGAAGATCTGACTAGTGTGCGATGTTTTCCACCAAAGCTGAATTGTCAACAAATTAGTTGGGGTCTTTATGCTGATGACATTGTGCTGTTTGATCAAACCGAGATTGGATTACAACAGCTATTGACCAATTTAGTCTCCTATCTAACTGCCAATGATCTTGTTATTAATGCCAGCAAATCGAAAATCATAGCTTTTGGAACTAATCAAATGTCCACTAGTAAATCCTTTCAATGGACTGCTGCAGGCGAATCAATTGAATCTGTCTCAGTTGTTCGTTATCTGGGAGTGCAGATCAACAAATCCATCAGAGAATGGGACTGGATAACAGATCTGAAACATCGCATGGCAACCTTTACCATGCAAGGTCAAAGGCTGCACTTTGAACATGGCAAGTTCACACTATCCCCAATAAGAACCTTCTATGTGCAGAAAGTCATTCCAGCACTAACTCATGGAGCGGAGGCTGGTCTGAATATTGATAACAAAATCTGGGCAGGATTAGAGGGTCTCTTTTCGAGAAGGGTGTTGAGTTTGCCTCCTGGTAATTCCATTGTTGCAATCAGACACGAACTAGGCTTACAGCCTTTGTATGGGATTATTCAATGGAAATCCATTGCTATGCTACGCAAAATCTGTTTAATTAAGACTGCTCCACCTTATAAAATGTTTAAATCAACAGATGAGCATCGCCATTATGGAATTTTGTTGACGTGGGTCAACAAAATTATGAAAATCATTGAAGCAGCTGACATAACCTGGGATTTGGTAATGGACATACCGCAAGTTGCAAAGAAGAAACTCCGAAAGTGGAATTGGATAAAGAACAATGAAATCCGTGATTCCATGCCGACTTCGCTTTTCACAGGTGTAAAATGCAATTGTCTCGATAAATTGCCAAAATATCTGAAAAGATTCCCGTCAAGGTACCATCGAAATAAGTTTCTAAGAATCCGCTTGACTGCATATAACACCAAAGAAATTATGTGAATGAAACATGATAAAGATTCAACAGACAACCTGTGTAGATTCTGTACAAAATCAATAGAATCTCTAATACATTTAATCACATAATGTGTTGAGCTGTCGTCCTATCGCTTGTCCTTCCTCAGCAGATTTTTTCCTGCTGAGTTATACATTGAGGAATGGTGGTTTACCTTACTATCTGGAAATAGGCCACCACTAATCTGTGCAGTGATCGATTACCTTGAAAAGATTTTGGTCCGAGATCTATCTTCAAGTTAATGAACTAAGTAATGCAAAAAAAACAGTTATAAGAGCTGATTTGTCTGCTGTCTGGAAAGATTTTGTGAGTTGGTTGTAATCTGTATGTAATTAAAGTTTTGTAATGAAACTAAATGTTACAATAAAAATGTTTAACAAGGGGAGGCAGGTCACCCCCACAACCGCTGCTCCCCTCATTCAAAAGTATGGGATTTCAGTTTTTTTGCACAGCCCAAATTGTTTTTTTTTTATTTTCCATTCATTTTTTTTATTTTTCCTGTATTTCTGGGAAACACCTTTCACACAGATGAAAAGGGGGTCCCCCTTCCCCAGGCCTTCCCAGGCAACTCTTTACAGTTCTACAAAGATGGAGGAAGTCTCTCCCTTCTCCAAGCCTTTCTTAGGCTCTCTTTCAATATTCACAATGATGTGTGTGGTTTTGCCGAAGGAAATCTCTCTCCTCCCGTGGTCTTCACTTGACTTTTGGAAAGGGATATCTCTCTCCCACTTGGTCTTCTCTTCCAATGATAGGGGTGCCAAATTCCTTTCTCAGGTTTATAATGTCTTTCACTCAGGCCCTGTTCACTATCCTGTCAGGCATGTTTTGCATATACAACTCTTCAATCCTTTCAGTATTCGGGTCCCAGGCCCCTTTCTTAAGTTTATAGTGTCTCTTAATCAGGCCCAGTTTACTATCCTGGCAGGCACTGTTTCTCATAGAAAGTCCTCTGGGATTCTTTGAAATGATGGTACGAGGAGGGTAACGACTCTGATTAATTGCTCTCAACAATTGGTTTCACCCTGGGGATTTCTCTTTTGCCCTGAATCAGTTCAACTCTGCCCCTCAGGGGCTCAACAGGGTATTTGCTCTGCCCCTTGTTTTGCAGAGCACTTCCCAGTTAATCAACACAGTTCTCATTATGGTTCTCTTTACGGGGTTTCCTCAACCCCAGGGGCATGTTCCTTACCCCTGCTGTGTGGGTTGCTTCGCCCTCCGGCTCTCAGCTTCTCCAGGCTTCACTCGACCCTGAAAGTCGTGCAGCGGTTCAACAGCATTAGGTCCCTCACAGGTACAGCGGGTCCTCTTTCTGCTCTCCATCTCTCCACCAGATACCTGTTTCTCCTGCTGTGGTCCAGGTGTCTCAGCGGTGTGCTTTTCTGGGACGCATCTGCTGTTTGGCCAGTGTCCTGGTCTCCTTCCGTCCCTGTTCTCAGCACGGTAGCTCCTCCCAGCTTGCGCTTCCTGCAGGGAGGATCAGACGACAAGAGAATTCCTTCTCTCTTTTTATCTTCAGCCGGTTTTTATGGGGTTGATCGCTTTTCATCTTTTATCACTTATATTCAGACACACATTGTATTTTGAATTATGCGCCGCTTTGAATTGTCTTGTTTTTAACTTATTTTAACTTTAAATTGTTGTAGCTAGTTAAATTATATGCACCGAAATAGTCAGGAAATTTAAGAAAGTGCTTGTTTTTATTCTGCCGCACTCGAGTAACATTTTAATTTGAATTCCTTTGTGAGGGATACCCTTTGAGGTTCTAGTGTACCTTTCATTTACCCATAGCATGCTCAGCCCAGGCTTCCTCCGTTTTCTGCAGATGGAACTAAAGCCCCCATCAGGCTTGTAGTCTGTGTACAGCTTATGTTTGCATATCAGGCGCAAGAGCGCCTGGCATGAGAGGGACAAGCCGGTCTGTGGCGGTCTGTCAAGTTACGCGAAGGAAGTAGGCTTAAATTTCTTCTTGTTATCGATATGGGTATTGTGCAGGTATTGGAGGCCATAAATATGACAAGGACCAGATTAGATGCCAGTTGTCGTAATATACCTCTGGGAGACATGAACAAAGATAATTCTATATGTTTAATGAAAGAAGTTTGTGTATATCCAGGGCCATACATTATTGAAAGCTCTCCTTCGAATAAGATTCTCGGGCAATCTACTTCAAACTCACCAAATTAAATATGGTAGTGTGGGGTACATCTACCAGCCCAGCAGAAAACCCCCACTTCAACCAAACTGCATTCCAGCAGTACCAGCAGAATGGCTGCGTTGGCTCTGCTAAGCGCTATTCCCTTGCATTAAAACTGCGTTTTACAGTTACAAAAATTATGGCTGCTGTGTTTTTGCCAAGCACATATGGGGCGAGATGGAACATGGAACACCCCGAGAACGTTTGCCAATGTTTTGTTCATGTGCCGCGAAGAAAATAATTCAAAGGCAGCGCTGCTATGCTGCCAGCTCAAAACTTCCCATGGAAAAAGAAAATGTTCTGCATTTAAAATGACTGCGCACTGATGCCCTTTCCATCTTTTCAACATTGCACAGTTGGTTCCAGATAAGACACATCCATGTTCACCCATGTTCAGGTTGTGCACCAGCAAATGGGGGCATTCCTCAATGAATGGCATGTTGTGTCAGGAAAAATCAGTGAAACAGCAGATAACTTCACTCCAAGCCGTACGGCAAATGCTTTACTTTTAGCAACAAAATAACACAGGCAAACTCTTCACAAGAAGCCCTCTCTCTCTTGGCTTGTGTCAGTTTAAAAGGACACTTGCGTTGAACAGATTTATGCGTATTAAAAATTGACTAGGGACATAGAAATGCTCAGAATGCAGATGCTAGGAAAAACAGTATTTGTAAAGTGACATCCAAGGAATATTAACCCACGTGTAAAATGGTGCTTTTTCCAAACAAGAAAATGCAATTTAAAAAGGGAAATGTTAAACTAAGGTTTTGTGCTTGCATAGAAATGTGATGGGGGTTTGCTTTAATATATATATACATATATATATGCTATTGTTTAAAGAAAGAAAAATAAAGAAAGAAATAAAAGTACTTTGAGGCTCAGCAGAACAGGTTTGGCAGGCCCTGGCTTCAAAAGGCCCTGCCTCCGCTGGGAACAGAATCAACTTCCCCAAGTGGACCAGCCAGCTGGAAACCATGAATGGGCCAAGGAGAAGAATCTATCACCCTCGTCAGACAAAGCGGCACTGCTCCAGCATCAGACAATGGACTGCCAGGGCACATAGGTGTGAATTCCTGGTGACACCTCCCCTCAACTTAAACAGAAGGACTTATAAGGCGAATCCATGGCAACACTGAGCTAAACTGACCAGAGCCTGACATTTGCTGTGGGCTCGAAAGGAATGCCCATATTTGGAAAACAAAGCCAACTCAGTTGATTTCAGAGACTATTCAGTTCATGACATTTATTCCAGTAATAAAAAGACATAATAATGTGAAATTATGACCATTTAAATGTCCGTTTTGCGCCATTAAAATAAGACATTGTAGGTTTTCCTAGCATTTTGTCGGTGCAAATGCCAGGAAAGTGTCACTTCTCAGGAAAACATACATGGTACAACTTTGAAAATTAATGAGAACATGACCAGTGATAATATGTATACATATATAAAATTGTAGAACTTTAGGTGACATATTTTCCATGGAAATGGCGAAAGATTGCCAGAATGACTAAACAGCATTGCACCGTCTTGGGATTTGGATCATGCATGTGTCTTGTAAAATATGTATTCTGCCTGTATAAGTTTCCTGGTGATGACATTTGTAAATATGAGTGTTTTGTTCCATAACTGATTTTGGCAAAAGTAATTTTGGTAGAACAAAGCACATTGTAAAAAACACCCACCATTAAACGGAGTCACCTCCATCAGTCCAATCTGCTTCCAGGGAGGAGGTGATATTGCAGCCTGACCTATCTGATTTAGAGGTATATCTAGCTTAGTTCAGCGCACATAGTAAAAAATCCTCTGATGTCATGCTCATTATATAAAGGGAAGGCAGAGAGTGCTCTGGGTTCTCTTCTGACTTTTCCAGCTCCTGCGCATCCAGTGATCCAGACATTCCAGATTCACCCTGCAAGATTCCAGATTCCACTGTCAGGCCAGAGCTAGCTGACCCGATTCAGGCAGAACCACTGATCTAGAAAAATCCCACAAAAATCCCAATAATTCAACGAGAGCCCAGCTGATGCACCTCGCTATCCAGTGACCAGACTAGGCCCAACTGTCCCCTTCTAGGAGAGCCTGCCACTGTTTGCAGAGACCAGATCTTGCCTCGCTATCCAGAAACCTGGTTTGCTGTCCAAGATACCCCATTCAAGTGCTTGTTGTGAGTATTTCCCTTCCCCAGCAACCACAATCTGCATCCCTTGCTTTGTTACCTTGTATTAAGTCCAATTCCATAGATATCCTATAACTGCCCTAGCAAATTCCTTCAAATTGTCAGAATTCTCTGTGTATCCTGTCCTTTAATCTCCATGTGTTAGCGCCATTCTTTCCAATCATTTTAGTCTGTTCTATAAGTCCTTAATACTATTTGAATAAATTAATTATTTCCCACATAAAGAGACACACGGCATGAGGGGGTTAAAACTGCAGCTTAACCCTTTTCAAAGGCAGTATTCCTCTTTTTGACAACTTAGTCACAAAAATATAGTTTCAGTAAAAGCAATCACTTTACTAACAAAACTGAGTTGTCCCGTGAAATTATTCCTGATTAAACACTGAGTTTCCTTTCCCGTTAAGAATCTCATACTGTCATCCCTCCAGAGTTACCCTTTAATTTCCATATTATACCTGTGATGTGCCTTTGTCCCTTATCATCAAAACCACTTTCAGATGTTGTCTTTTTAACCTGTTTTCCAAGCTGTTTTGCCATTTTAACTGGTGAAACTAAGCAAATGCAATTTCTCCACGTGTAATTTGGCTGCACAGTGTTTTCCCTTACAAAGTTGATTTTCTGAAGTGTATGCCCATTGTTAGTACATTGCTTTGTAGTTTGCTAGTGTTCTTGCATCTTTGATACTGCTATACTAATTCCTACCTTATTCATTGAACCGCATATGTAAAACATATATTGAGCAATTCCGAGTGCTATTTTGCTCAATTTCAGTAGCTTTTTCAATCTGATTTTGCCTCCCATTCAGAGGGGGAGGTGTTTCTGTTTGTTGCCTAGTATACCTGACTCCTTGCCACTCCTTTCTACCCACACGAAATTTGGCTAACAGGGGTTTGAGGGAGTGTTGCAGAGGGAAATACAAACTGTGATGCTATCTGCTAATAAGTAATTTTACTTTTATTCAATTGTGCATTGTGTATCTTATGTAACAAGGTCAAACTAAGTGTATTCTATCAATTTACAGTGTAATTATCACGACAGAGGTTGCTGCCCTATATTAAATTTGTGTGATTTTCATTGGAATTTAAAAAAAGATAAATATTGTATTATTACACAACGGCCTGGTTCATGGTGCATTGCATGGTTGGGTGCCTTCTCAAACTGAATTCATAATAAATAAAAGTGTTTTAATTGTGCATTGCATCACCCGGCTACTACAAAGAGTCCTGGTCTGGAGTGTACTGTGCCTTTGAAATCCTTAACAAATTGGGGGCTTGTCTGGGATTTGAGATAGTGTTGCCACCCGTGACAGCTTAATACAGCAGGCCAACCTAGAAAAGGTAGTGATACTTTTGTGGTTAGAAAGCTGTGTTACACTGTGAAAGCGCCTTCCTAAAACTTATACCCTAAGTATCAGGCCTGTTTGTTAAAATAAAGTAAAATCAACCCTGAACTAGACAAAAAGTAACAGAATACAGGTTTGCTCTTATATAAATACATTAATAAAGAAAGAACACTCTCCATAATGACCACAGTAGAGATAAACATGGCTAGGCAGCACCTTCTGCACAAATTATTTGTCACAGGGGAATGGGCATACCATCATGAGGAGGTCTGGCTAAGAGTAATGATGCACAGGTCACCGCCATGAACCTGGATGTGTGACAAGACAGTGGCCAATTACATCAAGCCTTGAGCGAGTTGTATATGACTCTGAAAATTCAAGAGGAGCAGATTAAAATGGTCAGAATCACAGCCTACCTATATCTCCATATGAGAGTTATGGAGGAAAAATATGAAGAAAATAGGACCCTTGCATCAAACCACTCTGAGCTCTTAACCTAAATCCAGACTGAACTAAAACTAGTAGGAGATAAATTGCAAAAGAGCCAAGATTCTGAGGTATAATTTGGAAACTACATCAAACAGCTAAAAAGAGGACTTGCCTCTACAACAAATCATTTAGAGCAGTCCAATTAGATGCATTAAAAGTATAGTGTCAGACAAATGAATCAACAACTAAAATATAACAGAACCTGCTTAGAACAAATAACAAAATCTGATCAAAAAGTTGGAAGAGGAGAATAGTAAATTAATCAGTTAAGAACTCCATCTGCAGACAGAATTTAACCAAGAACACCAGACATTAAGCACAATCAAACAACAGCGGGATGACCTGGGTGAACAAAGGGGCCCCCTGTATCAAGAAAAAGATGCCCTCTGTCAGGAAGTGGGCAACCTAAGAACAGATCTACGGGAAAGAGAGTTAGATCTCCAGAAACTAAATGAACTAATAGTAGAATATGAAAAATGATTGGGGCACACCAGACGAGTGGAAGGTGCTCTGAAAAAGAACTCCCAAGCTAAAAATGCACAAAACCAGGAGATGGATCTCCTGCAACAAAAATTGTCCCAGTATTCCCAGGCGATACAGGCAGCACAAAAAGACAACGAGACACTCTGTGAGGAGAACAGTGGACTCCAGAGTCAGGTAGCAGCTCAAGAAAAGGTCATAGAAGCAAGTCAATCCCTGATAGCAGAGCAAAAGGCTCAGGCCTTTGCCTACCATCAGGAAATAGGGGCTGAAAAGGAGAAACTGGAGGTGTTAGAGAAAGAGTATGCTAGGCTGAATCCAAACTTGAGAGACCCCGAACAAGTATAGAGGGACAGGGCAACCCCTGATCACAGTGTGATGCCCTCTATGCTAAAGGCCTCAAACCCAATTACCAATTTGTTTGCACAAGGCACTGCTGACTTCATGTTCGCCGGCTCACAAGAACTGGGAGTCATGAGGTAGCCAGACTTAAATAGGCCTAGCATGATTGAGCAGGTAGGCCACCACCCATCAGAGATTTATGGATGGGCATCCCTGCACATATTCCAAAATGTTATGGTTGAAATATCTGATCAGGAAAACTCCTATGAGGAGAAACTCAGGGAGCTATACCTACAGAAGCATCACTTACAAAGGAACCATTTGGTTCACTTTGCAGAAAAACAGCATGTAAAGAGGCCCCAAAAGAGCATTCTAAAAACCTCAATCCAAACAGGGCAGGTGGGGGGACCCTCCACTAACCCTGGAAGCAGAGAGAAGTCAGAAGATCACTCTCCTGTTCAAAAGAGGGAGTCCAAGGGGAGAGACCCAGAGAGCCCAAGGTACAACAGGGGAGAAGAAACTAGGCCCAACCATTCTGAGTGCAAATCACAAGCTCAAAGAATCAGGGAGCCCCTAGAAGATAAAGAGGGGACCTCAAACAGTTGCAGCTCAGAGTCTGAGGGCGTGTGGACTCATGTAATGCAGCAAAAGAAGGTGAATAAACAAAAGAGGGCTCTGGTGAAAGACCCCATTAGACAGATTAAGGCTATTAGGAATTGTATTACCCTGAATCACAAAAATGCAAAATTTTCTGTCTGGGAGCATCTGGAACTATATAAACAAGTGATGGAATCTTTTCACATCTAAAATAGCCAGAACTGGATAGATTATGCCAAATGGATATTCTCTCCGGAGAATTTGTGCAGGAGCTAAAACACGCCTTTGCACAAACCACCAGGTGAGTGCGCATGAATAATAGAGAATTCATAGCCACCAATTTTCATGCGCTCCCAAAATATATAATAGCCCTCATTACAACCCAGGAGTTAAGGGGTTAACGGCGCCGTAAAAGGTGGCAGCGCCGTTAAACCCTTAACACCTGATTACTAGGTCCCTTTGCGGGTGGCACTTTAACGCATGCTTTTAGCAGGTGTTAAAAAACCAACCCGCAAAGGGACCTTGGTGCTAAGTACGGTGCCGCAATTTGCGGCACCGTACTTAGCGCCTTCCCCATTCCCATTGAGCCCTATAGGGCAAAACTGGGAATGGGGAAGGGCCATGGCGGCATGGGGAATTACCACCCCGCCAACCTCGGAATGGGGCGGTAATTCCCCATTCTGCCATGGCGGAGTCGGTAAGTTACCGGCATGGACCATGGTGTTATTAGCACCATGGTCCAATGCCTGGGTCGTAATGAGGGCCAATGACACATTTGGTAAGGGATTTTCATGACAACAGGACGCTGGACTGGGTAATAGAGCAGGCTACCCGGATCTATGATGTCCAAAACCTGCAGAAAACAAAAGCCAGACAAAACCCCCCAAACCAACCAACACCCCCTCCACTGCTAAGGTGGCAGAGGTGAAGATTGCCCCCATTTTGGATCTAGAAATGGGTGGGCCTAAAAACACACCTTCCCAATAAAACAGCCACATCAGGGGAAAAGAAGGCGTCTGGTCAATCAACAGCACGTGGTAGTCAGGTAGGTAACCCCACCAATGGGACCCCTAACTCTCCTGATTACATCAGTCCCAGATATAAGGGCAACATACCTATCTTGGGGTACATATGGACTCCCCCTTGCTTCCAACGTCAGGCAATTGAGGGCAAGGAAACTATTGATGGGCTTATCGCACTTCTATATACTCATTTTACCTGAGTCAAAAAAAATTAAAGCAACTTCAGCCAAACATACAATTATATGTGTTTTAGATATAAACAGAAAAACAAGACAGAAAAAATCAAGCAGGCAAAGTGTATAGTGCAACAACAATTATTCACAATGGCACATACATGGAGTATAGACAAAATATCACATTCATCTTCTGATGCTCTATTCCTAGTCAGAAAGAACATATGTTGCAACCCTAATTATTTACAGCAACATATTTACAGTAACATATACAAAGAAAGAAAGGTAAAGTAAAAATCCACATTTGTCTTGTGGAGGATCTCCTAGATCATATCAGATGTAACAT